>NC_090373.1:62433818-62746611 GCF_036365525.1 Heterodontus francisci | reverse complement strand
CAATCCCACCAATTACCTGGCGGATCGGGTGGGAATTAGCTGCCAGGATCTAAATGAGACCCTGGGAGTTAAAATACTCCAGGCCTCATTTCCAGGGCAAATTTTCTAAATCACACCTCTGCTCACCCACTGAAGAGTCGCCCAAAGTTCAAATCAGGGCCTTCGTCTGCTTATGGAAACCGCAGTCTAGCCATGAACACAAATATAACTGTTGGGAAAAAGCCAAAGCTGTAACACACATGTCCTTAGCATCCACATGGAATGTTTGAAACATATGGAACACTTCCCCTTTAGAATAGTTTGGGTTTTTGGCAGTGTCTGTGATATTCAATACATTTTTCTTAGTTCCGGCACTTTGGTGCATGTTGGTTTTTGTCTGTTTCAGGTCATTTTAAGAACTTTAACATTCCTTCTGCTGCTCTAGCAAGATCTTCAAACAAGTGTCAATGTGTTTTTTGCTAAGAGTCAAGTATTAGAAATTTAACACAACCTGCTTCATTTTCCCGTTAACAAGCCACAAAAAATCTTTTAACAGTGGATCAGTGTGTTAAAAAGGCCATAACACCTGCTTACCCACAACAATTATACAAGAGGGGAAGAAGTGGAGACAAACAAATGATACCACATTAAGCAACATATGGTATTTGCACTAGTTTTAATGCAAAATTATACAAAGAGTTAGAGAACTTCTAATTTCACTTGCCTCTGTAATCAGAAAGGCTACTGAAGTTACAGCACAGATCGCTAGATCAATGTACTGTTTGTCAACTTATCTAAGGCAGGAAGACCTTAAAGACTCTGATACTGTAAGCAAGTGCATTGACCATACTGAGGAAGAAGATGTAGATGACTCATCCTATTTGATTTAATCTAGCAAGATATCTAAGTGGCTGCAAAGTGCACTTAAATGCAGACAGCAGCACAGTCCAGGGTAGATGTTTATGGCCTTGCTATACAATCAACCTCCATCAGCTTACGTCCTCTCATTTTGCAGTTGCATAATTTGGCCTTGCATAAATGCCTGTTATTCATTAACCCCGTGTTAGCTAAAGCAACAGGAATCCCATTAAATTGTGAAATTCTATGCAACATGTGACCAAAATAATGCGGACTGGGATTAGAACAGTTGTCTCAGGAATTCATTAGTGAATATTCATACTAGGATGCAAAATTATTATAATGTCAAAATATTGACTCATTTAACAGTTTCCAGTTAGCTTTCTGTGTGGTTACAAATTGAGAATCCAACATACAAACATATGAATTAGGAGCAGGAGTAGGCCACTCGGCCCCTCGAGCCTGCTCCACCATTCATTAAGTTGACTGATTTCTCAACATTTTCACCTACTCCCAATAGCCTTTCACCCCCTTGCTTATCAAGAATCTAACTACCTCTGCCTTAAAAATATTCAAAGACTTTGCTTCCACCACCTTTTGAGGAACAGAGTTCCAAAGACTCACGACCCTTTGAGAGAAAAAATTTCTCCTCACCACTGTCATAAATGGGAGACTCTTTTTTTTTAAACAGTGACCCCTGGTTCTAGATTCTCCCACAAGGGGAAATATCCTTTCCACATCCATCCTGTCAAGATCCCTCAGGATCTTATATGTTTCAATCAAGTTGCCTCTTACTCTTCTAAATTCCAGCGGATACAAGCCTAGCCTGTCCAATCTTTCCTCATAAGACAGCCCACCCTTTCCATATATTAGTCTAGTAAACCTTTTTTGAACCTCTTTCAACGCATTTACATCCTTCCTTAAATAAGGAGACCAATGTTGTGCACAGTACTCCAGATGTGGTCTCACCAATGCCCTGTATAGCTGAAGAACAACCTCCCTACTTTTGTATTCAATTCCCCTCGCGATAAATGATAACACTCTATTAGCTTTCCTAATTACTTGCTGTACCTGCATACTAACCTTTTGCGATTCATGCACTAGGACACCAAGATCCCTCTGCATTTCAGAGCTCCGCACTCTCTCACCATTTAGATAATAAGCTTCTTTGTTATTCTTCCTGCCAAAATGGACAACTTCGCATTTTCCCACATTATACTCCATCTGCCAGATTTTTGCCCACTCACTTAATCTATCTATATCCCATTGTAGCCTCCTTATGTCCTCTTCATAACCTTCTTTCCTACCTATCTTTGTGTCATCAGCAAATTTAGCAACCATACCTTTGGTCCCTTCATCTCAGGCATTTATATAAATTGTAAAAAGTTGAGACCCCAGCACAGATCCTTGTGGCACACCACTCGTTATATCTTGCCAACCAGAAAATAACCCATTTATGCCTACTCTCTGTTTCCAGTTAGCCAGCCAATCTTCTATCCATGCCAATATGTTACTCCCTACACCATGAGCTTTTAT
Organism: Heterodontus francisci; assembly: GCF_036365525.1. Taxonomy (NCBI): domain Eukaryota; kingdom Metazoa; phylum Chordata; class Chondrichthyes; order Heterodontiformes; family Heterodontidae; genus Heterodontus; species Heterodontus francisci. The sequence goes on along the minus strand of NC_090373.1, from coordinate 62,744,238 downwards.
TTTTTGCAATAACCTTTGATGTGACACCTTATCAAATGCCTTCTGGAAATCCAAGTAGAATACATCCACCAGTTCCCCTTCATCCACAGCACATGTAACTCCCTCGAAGAACTCCAATAAATTGGTTAAACATGATTTCCCTTCAACAAAACAATGTTGACTCTGCCTGATTGCCTTTAATTTTTCTAAGTGCCCTGGTGCCCTGCTATAATGTCTTTAATAATAGCTTCTAATATTTTCCCTAAGACAGATGTTAATCTAACTGGCCTGTAGTTTCCTGCTTTCTGTCTCCCTCCCTTTTTGAATAAAGGAGTTGCATTCGCTATTTTCCAATCTAGTGGAACCTTCCCTGAATCTAGGAAATTTTGGAAAATTAAAACTAGCGCATCAACCATCTCACAAGCCACTTCTTTTAATACCCTAAGATGAAGTCCATCAGGACCCAGGGACTTGTCAGCCCGCAGCTCCGACAATTTGTTCAGTACTACTTCCCTGATGATTCTAATTTTCTTGAGTTCCTCCCTCCCTTCCATTTCCTGACTTACAGCTAATTCTGGGATGGTACTTGTGTCCTTTATCATGAAGACCAATGCAAAATACCTGTTCAATTCATCTGCCATCTCCTTATTATCCATTATTAATTTCCCAGACTCACTTTCTATAGGACCAATGTTCACTTTGTTAACTCTTTTCTTTTTTAAATATCTATAGAAACTCTTACTGTCTGTCTTTATATTTATAGCTATCTTTCTCTCGTACTTTAATCTTTGCTGGTTTTTATATTCTGTCCTATCACCCATCTTTGCGCAATTATATGCTTTTTCTTTAAGTTTGATACGATCTTTAACTATTTTAGTTAACCACAGATGGCGGGTCCCCCCTTGGAATTTTTCTTTCTCGTTGGAATGCATCTATTCTGTGTGTTCTGAAATGTCCCCTTAAATGTTTGCCACTGCATCTCTATTGACCTATCCCTTAATCATGCCATTATAATTGCTCTTATTTAAGTTTCAAATGCTGGTCTTGGACCCACTTGTCTCTCCCTCAAACTGAATGTAAAATTCAATCATATTATGATCACTGCTGCCTAGGTGTGCCTTAACGATGAGGCCATTAATTCATTCTATCTCGTCGCACAATACCAGGTCGAGTATAGCCTGCTCTCTGGTTGGCTCCAGAATGTACTGTTCCAAGAAATCATCCCAAAAACATCCTATGTACTCCTCATCTAGGCTACCTCTGCCCATCTGATTTTTCCAGTCAATATTTAGGTTAAAATCCCCCATGATTATCGCCATACTTTTCTGCCAGGCTGCCATTACTTTTTCCTTTATACTCCGTCCTACAGTGTGGTTAACATTAGGTGGCCTGTACACCACTCCCATAAGTGACTTTTTGCCTTTATGATTTCTCATCTTTACCCAAACCTCTACATCCTGATCTTAGGTCATCCCTCTCTATTGCGCTAATACCGTCATTAATTAACAGAGCCACCCCTCCACCTTTTCCTAGCTTCCTGTCCTTCCTAAATGTCATGTACCCTTCAGGTCCCAATCCATGTCATCCTGCAGCCATGTCTCTGTAATGGCTATCAGATTGTACTTATAGAATGCTTACAGCACAGAAGGAGGCCATTCAGCCTGTCATGTCCATGCCAGCTCTCTGCAAGAGCAACTCAGCTAGTCCCATTCCCCTGCCTTTTCCCCAAAGCTCTGTAATTTTTTTCTCTTCAGATAAATATATAATTCTCTTCTGAAAGCCACGATTGAATCTGCCTCCACCATAATCTTAGGCAGTGCATTCCAAATCCTAACCTCTTGCTGCATAAAAAAGCTTTTGCTCATGTCACCTTTGGATCTTTTGTCATTCAGCTTAAATTAATGTCCTCTGGTGCTCGACCCTTCAGCCAATGGGAACAGTTTATCTCTATCTACTCTGTCCAGACTGCACATGATTTTGAACACCTCTATCAAATCTCCTCTCAATCTTCTCTTCTCTAAGGAAAACAGCCCCAGCTTGTCCAACCCATCCACGTAACTGAAGTACCTCATCTCTGGAGCCATTCTCAGAAATCTTTTCTGCACCCTCTCTAATGCCTTCACATCTTTCCTAAAGTTTGGTGCCCAGAATTGGACACAATATTCCAGCTGAGGCCAAACCAGCATTTTATAAAGGTTCACCACAACCTTGTTGCTTTTGCACTTTATGCCTCTATTTATAAAACCCAGGATCCCATATGCCTTAACAACCACTTTCTCAACTTGTCCTGCAACCTTCAATAATTTGTGTCCATATACCCCAGGTCCCTTTGCTCCTGTACCCCCTTTATTGTTTCCTTTATTTTATATGGCCTCTCCTTGTTCTTCCTACTAAAATATATCACTTCACACTTCACTGCATTAAATTTCATCTGCTATGTGTCCACCCATTCTACCAGCCTGTCTATGACCTCTTGAAATCTATCATATCCTCCTCACAGTTCACAATATTTCCAAGTTTTGTGTCATTCGCAAATTTTGAAATTGTGCCCTGTACATCCAAATCAAGGACATTAATATATGTCAAGAAAAGCAGAGGTCCCAACACCGATCCCTGGGGAACCCCACTATCTACCTTCCTTCAGCCTGAAAAACAACCGATCACCACTACTCTCTGTTTCCCGTCACTCAGCCCAACTTCATATCCATGCTGCCACTGTCCCTTTTATTCCATGGGCTTTAGCTTTGCTGACAAGCCTGTTATGTGGCACTTAATCAAATGTCTTTACAAGTCCATGTACACCACAATAACTGCATTACCCTCATCAACCTCATCAAAAAAACTCAATAAAGTTAGTTCGCTCTTACAAATCCGTGCTGGCTTTCTTTAATTGATCCAAAATTTGTAAAAGTGACGGTTAATTTTGTCCTGGATTATCATTTCTAAAAGCTTTCCCACCATTGAGGTTAAACTGACTTGCCTGTAGTTGCTCGGCAGATGCTTATGCCCTTTTTTGAACAATTTGTAATTCCTCAATCCTTTGGCAACACCCCTGTACCCAAGAAGGATTGGAAGATTATGGCCAGTGCCCCCACAATTTCCACCCTTACTTCTCTTAGTATCCTCGGATGCATCTGATCTGGTCTAAGTGACCTATCAACTTTAAGTAAAGCCAACCCTTCTAGTACCTCCTCTTTATCAATTTTTAGCCCATTCAGTGTCTCAGCTACCTTCTTTTTCACCACGACTTTGCAGCATCTTCTTCTTTGGTAATGACAGATGCAAAGTACTCATTTAGTACCTCATCCATGCCCTCTGCCTTTATGTGTCAATCTCCTTTTTGGTCCTTAATCAGCTTCACTCCTCCTTTTCCCACCTCTTTACTATTTATGTACCCATAGAAGATATATGGATTCCCTTTTATGTTAGCTGCCAGTCTCTTTGCTTCTCTTTCTTATTTCTTTTTTACTTCCCCTCTGAACTTTCTATATTCAGCCTGGTTCTCACTTGTATTATCAACCTGACATCTGTCAGATGTACCCTTTTTCTGCTTCATCTTACTCTCACTTTAACCATCCAGGGAGCTGTGGCTTTGTTTGTCCTATCGTTCCTCCTCGTGGCACAATACCATGACTGTACCCTAAAGGCCTGCTCAAGTCACAAAAAGAAACCCAACCCAAACCCGACAGAACCACGTCGGACCCGAGCCTGAACCGGCCCGAGTCCCTCCATTTTTCCCCCGAGCCCAACCCGACCCGAGCCCAACCCGACCTGTGCCCAACCCAGAAGAGCCGCCCGACCCGACCTGAACCCGACACATGCCGTTAGGTCCCGTTGGGTTCGAGTCGGGTAGCAGGCCTTTACTGTACCCAAACTATCTCCTCTTTAAAGGCAGAGCATTGTTCTTTTACAGTTCTGCCTGCTAATCTTTGATTCCAATTTACCAGGGCCAGATCCATTCACCTCATTGAAACTGGTCCTCCCACAATTAATTATTTTCACTCTGGATTACTCCTTGTCCTTTCCATAGCTAACCTAAAACTTATGATACTATGATCACTGTTCACTAATTATTCTCCTGATACTCAATCCACTTGACCCATCTCATTCCCCAGAACCAGATCTAGCAATGCCTCCTTCCTCGTTGGCCCAGAAACATACTGATGTAGAAAATTCTCCTGAACATGCTTCAGAAACTCTTGCCCCTCTCTACCCTTTACACTACTACTATCCTACTATCCAGTCTATATTAGGATAATTAAAGCCCCCCAATATAAATACTCATGTAATTCCCTTGCATATTTGCTCCTCTATATTTTTCCCACTAGTTGTTTCTTAGCTTTAACCAAGTAGATTCTGTCCTTGACCACTCTAGGACATCCTCCCTCTCCGACACTGTAATATTTTCCTTAATCAATACTGCCACCTCTCCTTCATTATTTCTTTCCCTATCTTTCCTGAACACCTTGCATTCAGGAACATTTAATACCCAGTCCTGCTCTTTTTTGAGCCAGATCTCTGTTACCACCATGACGTCACCTGCAGCTCCCCAACCTTATTTATCACACTCCATGCATTCACATACACGAAACTTAATTTAGGCCTTATTGCATTTCCTCTTACTCTGACCCCATCTCATACCTTACAACTTCTCACTCTGGTGCTATCTGTCTCTCCCAATTCTGTTTTTCCTCTCTAATGTTACCTCCTGGTTACCACCAACCCTCACCCCCAAGCCAAGTTAGTTTAAATGCTCCCCAGTAGCACCAGCAAACTGCCTCACAAGGATATATGTCCCAGCTCTGTTCAGGTGCAACCTCTCCGGTCTGTACAGGTCTCGTCTCCCCCAGAACCAGTCCCAATGTCCCAGGAATCTAATGCCTTCCCTCCTGCACTATCTCTCCAGCCTCGCATGCATCAGCTCTGTCCTCCTATTTCTATACTCACTAGCATATTGCACAGGGAATAATCCGAAGATTACTACCTTTGAGGTCTTACTTTCTAGTTTCCCTTCGAGCTCCCTAAAATATGCCTGCAGGACCTCATCCCTCTTTCTACCTATGTCATAGGTACCGATTTGGACCATGGCCCTAGGCTGTTCACCCTCCACCCTCAGAGTGCTTTGCAGCTTCTCAGTGACAATATGGCAGATTGGCAGAGATTGATGAGTGAGCAAACTCTGCACCATTGCCTCTGCTAACTTGGAACTGGACTCCTCCATGCTTCTTGACTGTGACACGAGGCTGTCTGTCAGTCCAATCAATGCATGCAGCATCTCGGAGTACATGCCCATCAGCACTCTCCTGTGTGCCACCCCATCAATTTCCTTATCTGAGTCCTCTACAGCAGTATTCATCTGCGACCTCACCCTCTGATGAGCTGACAAATGAACCATCCTGTACCCCTGCCCTGGTTGCAGACCACTCATCCCGAATGATTCGCCATGTGCTGATCCAAACCCTATACTAGTCTCCATGGTAAGTGTAATGCCAATGTCTGAGCTAGTGGCTGTGGGAGTCAGATCAAATGACGGGGCCACTTCATCAGTGCTGTGCTGTTGCTCTCTCGCGACCTCCTGGGGCTCCTGTGGCTGGGCAGACAGCAGTTCTTCCATGTGTGAAAGCAGGAAATCAGAAGGGGAAGGTTGGGCTGAAGGAAGGGGGATGGGGTGAGAAGTAAGAGCTCCATGATCAACCATCAGCAACTTGCACATGGTGCCAGATAGCAGGATGATGGTTGCTGGGAGTTGAGAAAGGACATAAGGCAGAAACATGCCATTGTCATCAGTATTCTCAGCGACATTGGATGCCACGGGCTCCATCACAGCTGGCCCCATGAGAATTATCCAGGTACTGTAGAAAGTCAGCCAGCAGGTATGTCTATCCCTCATCCTACAATAATCTTTAAATTAAGAGCAAAAATTTACCTTTAATGAATAGTCACTCAATACCTGGACAAACTGAGATTACCATGTATTTGGGCTCTCATTTGTTGGAGATGGTCATTGCCTGGCATTTGTGTGATATAAGAACATAAGAAAATAATAAATAGGAACAGGCGTAGGCCATTTGGCCCCTCGAGTCTGTTCCCCATTCAATAAGATTATAGCTGATCTGATTACAGCCTTAACCCCAACTTCCTGACCGTCCCCTATAACCCTTTATTCCCTTGTAGATCAAAAATCTGTCTAGCTCAGCCTTGATTATATTCAATGATCCAGCCACCACTGTTCTCTGGGGTAGAGAATTCCAAAGATTAACAACCCTCTGAGAGAAGAAATTCCTTCTAAACTCCATCTTAAATAGGAGACCCCTTATTTTGAAACTATTCCCCCCTAGTTCTAGATTCCCCAACAAGGGGAAACATCCTCTCAGCATCTACACTATCCAGCCCCCTCAAAATCTTATATGTTTCAATAAGATCACCTCTCATTCTTCTAAACTCCAATGGGTATAGGCCCAACATGCTATACCTCTCCTCATAAGACAACCCCTTCATCCCAGGAATCAACCAAGTGAACCTTTTCTGAACTGCCTCCAACGCAAGTATATCCCTCCTTAAGTAAAGAGACAAAAACTGTACACAGTACTCTAGGTATGGTCTCACCAATGCTCTGTACATTTGTAGCAAGACTTCCCTACTTTTATACTCCATATACATGTTACTTGCCACTTAATAACCCTTAGCATGGATGTTACCCAGGTCTTGTTGCTTGCAGACATGGACTGCTTCATTATCTGAGAAACTCTGAATGGCGCTGAACAGCACAATCATCAATAAACAACTCCATCTCTTAACTTATTTTGGAGGAAGGTCATTGATGAAGCAGCTGAAGATGGTTGGGCCTAGGACACTAATCTGAGGAACTCCTGCAGTGATGTCCTAAAGCTGAGATGAATGACCTCCAACAACCACAACCATCTTCCTTTGTACTAGGTACGACTTCAACCAGTGGAGAGTTTTCCCCGTGATTTCCATTGACTCCAGTTTTGCTAGGGCTCCCTGGTCAAATGCTGCTTTGATGTCAAAGGCAGTTTCCCTCACCTCACCTCTGGAATTCAACTTTTTTGTTTAGGTTTGGACCAGGCTGTAATAAGGTCTGTAGCTGAGTTGGCCTGGTGAAACCGAAACTGAGTATTGGTGAGTATTTACCACTTGATAACACTGTTGACAACTCCTTCTATCATTTTGATGATGATTGGATTAGGTTGATTTGCATATTTAAACTGGGTCTCTTTTATGGGTGGGAGTGATGGGAGCTCATTTAAAATCTTGCCTCTAAATTAAATCAAGTGGGAAGATCGTTGGCCAAGGTCCCCACCAGATTATTCTTTGCTTAATGATATTTTTTGGACAAGAAATAGGTAACCAGCAGTTGAAAATACCATACACCCCCACCACCGATATTTATTATATTTTTCATTAGCTATCAATATAAAAGTTAATCCTTCCAATTGCATAGGTAAGTTGTCATATCCAGGTGGAAGGGGGCAGTAAATAGAGTAAATTGAGATAACTGATCTTATAATACCAAGCCTTCATTTCATGCTCGAAAAATCCTGTCAAAAAATCATCTCATTTGGAGTTAATTTTTGACCATTCAGAGACTAACTGTTTTACCATTGGTCCCAGATCCAAAATGGATATTGATACGCTGGAGACAGGAAAAACAGATAAGTAGGAAAAAATGAATAGAATACAGTCTGACTGTCTTAATTTGAAGTTGTTTAGTTCCATACATTTTTTAAAATTTGCTCGCAGCATGTGAGAGCATTGGCAAGGCCTGCATTTATTGTCCATCCTCAGTTGCCCTGAGAAAGTGTTGGACCTTCTCGTTGAACCTCTGCAGTCCTTGCTTCCACACTAGTGTAGCATTGCATTGCTTAATCCAAATTATCTGATAAATCAATTCTTTAGGGCAAAAATGACTTCAAATTACAGGTAGGATAAGTATTAGATAAAATGAAGTAAAATTTAAGGTAATAAGGATAAATAATAGAGAAGATGAAGAAGGGAGATTAGAGGTGACAGGGTCAGACAGGATGAGTAGAACTAAATGAACTGACATCTGTTGTCAATCCTGAATCTTACTTGGATCAGATTTATAATAGTAATAAAACTACTCCTCCCTCTACTCTTGAAGGGCTAATGTTTTCTCAGGCCATCATGTCTATGAGCTTAACAAATAGCTGGCCAAGACAGGCCGGAATTTCCTTGTCCAATCAGCAAGCCAATAGTTAAGTAATCATTCTCCTGTCAATGGCCCTTCTGATTCCAGTGCCCTGATTCTTGTAGGCTCTTTTTGGCCAGTTATGTCTCTGTGGACACTACACTGATTGTGAGAAAATAATGATTTCCTTCCACTGTATTTTGCCTGGACTTTATTTTCTTCAACAACCTCATTAAATTAGATTGGCAGACATCCTATGAGTTTGCTAACTTTTGAATTTGATTAGGTAAATTCCTGCAGGCTAAATTTTAACATGAGATGGAATTGGTGCAGTGAGGGGCCAAAGCGGGCAACTCACCAGGAAGTCAGAAAGGAAGCAGGGCCCAGTCGATTTTAATGTCTGCCGCCCAAAGCTGATGGGAATAATGTCGAGAGCAGTGAGCAGGAAGCTGGCACCTCCAACAGTGCAGCAGTCCCTCAGTACTGGATTTTTGTGCTCAAGTCCTGGAGTTGGACTTGAATCCACAACCTTCTGACTCAGAGGTAAGAAAGCTATCCCTGAACCAAAACTGACCCCAAAGAGTAAAACAAGAAGCATGAGAAGAGTAAAACATGAAATGCACCTCAGCCTCTTCTGGTCACTTTGCTGCCTCCCACAGTATATCTCTGGTATCGCCCAAGTTACAGTAAAAATAGCATCGTGAAATCATTAAGCCACAACACTGCCTCTTCTGATGTGAAAGTTGGTGAAGAGAAAATGGCGGTAAGTGGGAATGGAGCAAGTTCAAGTCGGCAAGTTGACTCACCCAATTTTAACCCATCCCATGCACCTTTACTGCCTGTCAAAGCTGGGGGGGCAGTGGATGATGTCACCCCTGCACCCCCAGAATTCTGTACCTATCATATGATAGCCTTAATATAATCTTGCCTCTCGGCAATGAAGGAAGATTAGTGAATCTGAATCTCCAGCTGGACAGGGTTTAAGCTTCCAATTGAAATTTGTTTTCATCATTTGGTTTTAAACTGATCTCGATGACAAATTCATTTACATGCTTCCTCCTGTATGAAAATTCATGCATATGCACGTCCACATCAGCATGCACAAGTACAAACAAAACAGGTTCACGCCAGCTTAGAGATTCCTGTTTGATGTCATTCTGCTGGAGCTTTGTGTTGTTCATGTTGTTCACGCATTAAAAAAATTCTTCTTTTTTCATACTCCTCAACTTCCACTTAAGATCTTTATGGGGCTATGTAGAATTAAAGGATTGAATTGCTTTCACCATTTATCCTACCAAGATTTCTCATTTAAAGTCATTCATTGCATTAATTGATATATGTATTGGCAGCCTTTCACTGCAATACTACTGTACATACAAATCAATGCTTGTTTCATTTAGAATTCATGAATTTAAAGTCTGTGCCAGAAACAACACTGAGTACAGAAGAGGAATAGTCAATGATCCCTTACTTTGTGTGTGAGGACTTTGCGTGTACACGTGGGAGTGAAATTCCTCGAATGAAAAATAGGAGAAAGCCTGTTTTTCTCCACTAATGAATGACTCAATAACAAAACAGCCTTCTTAGATATCTTGGGTGGAGCCATCCAAGGCCCTGTGCCAGCCAGACCTTGCGTGCAGCCACTGACATATTTGAACATTACAGATGCTCCACTCAAAAATTCCACCCATTGATATTAATGGATGAAAAATCTTGGCCAATAAATACACCGTTGGTTTTCTAATAAGTCACCTGTTGCTTTTTTCTCATTTCCTCCTGTTAAAAGGAATTACACTGTTAATTCAAGGAGCCTTTTTCTGGGAATTCCTCAGAAAGCCTGAGCCTGAGGTGGGTTGCATTGACTAACTATCTTGAAGAGGTGGGTGCACAGATCCCCAACAGGGCTACTTGGATATGTCAAACGAGATGTGTATTTGCCAGGTCATTCAATTGTACAAACTGCAAAGTATTCTTGTGATGCTGGAAGTTGAAGGAGTGCACGCACAGTGGCAGACATGTGAACTATCTGCACATCATCTTACAACGACTCGAACAGTTATGGCCTTGAAAAATGCGATGGTGGCAAGGCTTTCAATTGGGCATTGTAGCCTGGAGTATCCTGCGGCCTGGAGTTTCTGCTCAGTTGCACTCGTATTTCTTTCAGCACAATTCACTTGAAGTCAGCCAAATCTGCGCAAAAGATTGAGGAATTTTAAGTGCAATTTATGTTCAGCGTAAAGTGAGTTTCCTTGAACTTTTCGCTAGTTTAAAAAACATAATGTTAGAAGCCAGCCCAGCTCACATAACTGGTCATGCCCCCAGATCGAATTAATCGCTAATGGGAGTTTCTGCTAATTGTACCTGTTTGCAGGCTATCGAGGAGGATCATAAAATTAAACTTTTCTTCGGCACAAGGGCACTAATAGTCACTTTTAAAGGTTTTAAATATTTTGGCAAGAAACTGACTGCTGTACGCCAATGCAATTCGTAAATGGTTCAGTATAGTTTTTTAAAGTCATTTTCAGTTATTTAAAATCAGGTTCTCACAGGTGGTGGACTAGATATTCTGATTAAAAATGTTCATTTTTTGTGATAAACCCATTTTCATGATAAAACTGCATCAAGCTACCACTCAAATATAACAAGAAATATCTTGTAATGTAAATTTAAAAAAAATACATTCTAAAATGCGGCTTGATTGTGCTGGTTCATGAAACATTTTACATTAAGTCAAATGCAAATAGGTTTGAGTTAAAAATTGAGCAAAAAAAATCACACTTTTGAAAACTAATGCATTTTTGAGTATGATTTGCACCCGAATCACTAATTGAGCCCAAAACAGAAATTTTTGGCCAGTGTGTTTAACTTCAGACCCATAGTTCAAAATAGTTTTGATTTCTAACATTAGCTTAATGACATGGAAATACATTTGCTCTTCCCCGAGCCCTCTTGGCAATCAATGAATGCTGACTTATTGGGCAGAATTTAATTCCCCCCTTGGGAGTGGGCTGGGAGGCATGGTGTGCTGCAGAATTGGGAGGAAAGGCAGGAGGCGGAGTGCCTATCACCTTCCCGACACCCCGCCCCGCCCCGCCCCCCCCCACCCTCCCAAAAACACGTCCGGGTCGGGAAAGGCTGAAGACGGCCTTCCCACTTGGAGGCCAATTAAGGCCCTTAAGTGGTCAATTCATTGCCATTTAACGGCCTCACCCTGCCACTGCTGGCATTTAACCAGCGGCAGGGAAACCTCCACCACCTGTTGGTGGGGGGGAGGGGGGGTGGCACCTGGTAAAACCAAGCAGCTCACTATGGGTTGGTTGATAGGGGGGGGCTCCTCTGTGGGCAACCTGTGGCCCACGGAGGGCCCCCAGTGGCAACGACATCCCCGCCCGTCATCAACGGCCACCCACCTACCACACACCCACCCCACTTACCGCCAAACCAGGGAACCAGCGCTGCTTATAGTGCCAGGCCTTACTGCAGTTCCAGCAGTGGCCACTGCTCCCAGTCACACTGCTGGTACAGCTGAACTGTTGGCCCTTTGATTGGCTGGCAGCTGTGGGAGGCAGGAGCCCTGTCCTTAAAGAGATGAGGACCCCGGCACCAGGCAGTTAATTGCCTGAGCACTGTTAAATAGAGCCAGGAGTCCCCCGAACGGCCGAGGCGGAGTTCCCCTCACTTTCCTGGCCCAGCATCAGGACCCCACTGCCTGCACAAAATTCTGCACATTAAATGCAGTACCCACCCAAAGATTTTGCAGCTGTGTCATATGGTCATACTCAAGCCCAAGCAACTTTTCTCAGTGTAACAATCTGCATGGTGAAAATACTAAAAATATGGAATATATCTGTAGGCATACACTTTTATTTACTACATGTAAAGGCTTTGTTATTATCTTAAACAGGCATTTTCTATTGCCATCAATGTCTGCTGATGTAATGCAGCATAAAGTACATCCTTGGGCATTAAATGATTCAATTACTATCTTGCCAATAATTAGCTGATGAGTTTTGCCCTCTACTTAAAATAATCCATCAGGTGGCCAATTATGGAGACTTTCTCTGCAAGTTTCGAATCGGATCTGTTCCTGAAACCGACAACAGCCTGCTTGAGAAGTGAAACTTGGATGCCACGTTGGTCACTATGGCAAGTTTGCCCTTAGGCTAGTTAGTATATATCTGATCTAGAACAAACTGTGAAAATGTGCTCCTGTTAATTTCTATTTATATAAATGTAAAAATGTCAGATAAAATTGTGATTGGTGATACAATGTTCACATTGTTGTGTTTGCAGGTTCCCTCTATTTGATAAACTAGTAAGTATCTTACAAGAAAATATAATTTGTTTATGCCTTTACCTCACTCCCCCATTGCTGAAACCCTTAATCCTGTCATTCTCAATCTCGATTTTTCCAATGGCGTGTGTGGCCTCCCAATTTCCATGTGAGATAAACTCCAACTTTTTGGTGGAAGGGTCGAGTACCAGAGGACACCAATTTAAGGTGGCTGGCAAAAGAACCAAAGGTGACATGAGGAAAAGCTTTTTTACACAGTGAGTGGTTGGGATCTGTAATGCACTGCCTTAGAGTGTGGTGGAGGCAGATTCAATCGTGGCTTTCAGAAAAGGATTAGATATTTATCTGAAGAGAAAACATTTGCAGGGCTAGGGGAGAAAAGGCAGGGGAGTGGGACTAGCTAAGTTGCTCTTGCAGAGAGCTGGCACAGACATGATGGGCCTAATAGCCGCCTTCTTGTGCTGTAACCATTCTATGATTTTCGCAGAACATTGCCCTCAACATCTTACACCAACCTCTCCCACTCACCTATCAATCCTGTTCTTGCTACCCACCCCCAACAGCTCAAAATCCCTCAACTTCAAATCCTCAAATTCGATTAAAGATTTCTCTATGACTCCACTCCTCACAGCTTTTGCAAGCTCCTCAAGCCTACTTCCCTGTTTACACCCTGTGCTCTTCCATTTCATGTTTACTGTCATACACTCTCCATCAGCTCTGCCGTCAAAGGCAGGAATTTCAGGCATCCTGCTCCCGCACTCTAGAGCTCGCTTCCGAAACTCCTCTGTTTTATTACATCTCAACCTGTTTTTTGAAATTTTGGAAGGTACCTCTTCAAACATGCTATCTCTAATTTCCCTCCTAATCCTGTTTGCATTTGATCTTCAACTGTTGATCACTTTGAGATGTTATGCTGCATTAAAGATGCTGAGTCCGCAAACTCTTATAGGCTTGGCAACCAGCTGGAATGGGCCCATTGAACCTTGTGGAATCAGGGGGAGGCCACTTAATTTAAACAAGGTAGTCTGGGCCTTCGGGGTGCATTTCAGCCACTCACATGCATGGAAAGGCTGTAAAATATGGCTGCGGGTCTGGGTTCCCATGACCTACTATGTCCGGTAGGATTATGTATCTTTTCAACCCCCTTCATAAAGGAAGGGATGGTGGGGTGAGGGAAAAAGATGAGAAAGCTCTGTTAAATTTTGCAGATCTTGAGGGTCCCAGACCACAACCCAAGCCTGGATCCACTGGTTGTCCCCACAGACACCATTCTAGTGATTCGTCCACACAACGTACAGGCCACATGTGCATCACCTGTCAGTTCCCAGGGTGAGGTTGTGGAAACCCCTATTCTGGGAGACCCTGATCCAGGTCAATGGCTGTGGTTGCAGTAGCTAGAGATCTTCCACTAATGAAGCTTCCAGGAGGAAAGTGAAGACCTTACACATCTGGATCCTGGTGTAATTTGAGGCCATTCTGTTGAACGCATGCTGGAGTTAAAGCAGGAGTGCATCAGAAGGATCACTGATTTTGGGTAACATAATAAAAATTTTAGTAGTAGTTGTTGTTGAAATTGTATTTAAACTTTTCCCATGTCAGTGACTCTTACAGCTCACTTTTGTCAGCAGGTATCGTCTCCAACAGTACTGGGAGAATTAAAAGCATAGGGCAAACTTTACATTACTACCTCATCCACATATTAGAAATCACAAGTGTGCTCACCATAGCTTTCCTCCACAATGGATGGAAAATCATGGGAATCACATCCAACAATTCTTGATTTTCATGGCTGCCACTTCACGTCAGTACTCGACATTTGTAAAATCAGCCTTTACAGTGAAAATCTGAAAATCTGATTCAGACAGCTGGGTAAAATTTGACATTTTTACCTCTCAGCTCTTTCTTGTCACTGATTCTGAAGGCAGTGACTCGTGCTTTGTTATTGTTCCACACACGTTGTCAGCCTTGTGACACTTTGCGCAAGCAACCATTAATACAGTGTCAGTGTGGCACTTACAGGTGGACCATTAAAACTGAGCCCATCCTGTCTTAATGCACACTTTCCACAGAGACCATTGGATAATGATCAAGAGTGAGGACTCTGACTTTCTTCTCCCTCCACCCACCTGCCACACCCCAACTCCAGATTTGGAATGCTGAGTCCAATTGTAGCACAGTTATTGCTCCCAAGCTGAGATCAGCTATCATAACACAGATCAAAGACAAAACCTGGGATTATCCAGTTCTGTAGAGCATATTCCCTTACCACAAATGTCATATATCTATTAAACCTTGGGGCAGGTAGGGAGGTGGTGGGAAGTGGAGTTTAGATTTTTATTTAACCATATACTTGAAAGGGTGGTGGAAGCAGATTCAATAGTCACTTTCAAAAGGGAAATAGATGCATACTTTAATAGCAAAATTTTGCATGGTTACAGGGAAAAGAGCAGGGGAATGGGACTAATTGAATAGTTCTTTCAAAGAGCTGGCACAGGCACAATGGACTGAATGGACTCCTTCTATGTTGTATAATTGTATGATTTCTAATCAAATACTCTACATCAGCAATTGTTTAATTGAATATTTTGAATCAAACAGGAAAATTATTTATTGCTAAGATAACTGTTAAAAGAATACAGTTGAAAAATGTCTAAACTCTCAACATATGCCTCTTTTAGCCAGATAAAGCATCTTTAGATTGTTCTTTAAAATTTCTGTGGAAGTTATTTTCATCATATATTGTGTCTGTCCTGTTTCACTTTTTTTTATTATGTCTTATTTTGTTATCATCCTCCTTGAAGGATGATATCTGAAAACAACTGGCAAGGCATTCCAACAATCTTGGCAAAGAGGATCAAGAATGCAATTATGTAATTTTTATCACGAATTCTTTTATTGTGAGGAAGAAATGTAAGTAAAAAAACACTGCAGAACTTTACAGAAGTCGATAATGCATTGCTTGGATGTCAATAACAGATGATGCACAGTCATCTGATTAGTGCTCTTTTATGGAACTCCCTCATCATGTTGTGTAAGACTATACCAAGATCAAGAATGAGATTGTCTGCCAGCAGCTCTTAAAGGGTTACTTACTGCCCATATAAGTGCACCTCTTTTCTTGCCAACAATGGTAGTGAGCTCATTTAACAACCAGCTGAAGTTGTGCTACAGGTTGTTTTTCAGCAAACTCTGGCTTAGTTTAGTAGAGAGTATCATTCAGCATTAAGGAGTGCAGCCAGAGCAATATTGATGGTATTGATGTTGTGTGGCAATGCATTCTCCCTGTGGCCCAAACCTGAAAGGTGTTGAGGAAGAAATTTTGTGACCTACACAAGACTGTCAAAAGGTTAGCGAGCAAATATGTGACAATAACTTAATAGATTGTATTGCCAAACAGTTTTCTTTATTGATCCTCCCTATAAAGGTTGGCACACCAGCACAGAGGGAGAATGCAGGGAATTCTGCCAGCTGCTGATCTTTGTAAATATATAGGCTTTCTCATTTTCCACTGTGACATTTTGCTATATCACAGTGTTGCTGCTTTGGTCAATTATTAGGCCAAGTATCAAGCACAAAGTATTAGAACAGCAGAAGGTTGCTTACAGTTGCACTTTCACACATTTACATAAGGCAGCTGTTGTCCTGGCCACTTTGGTAGTTCTCATTATCTCTCACAATCCTCTTTCTTTCAAATGTGCCTTTTATATCTGCATGTAACGGGAAACAAACTTTCATTGTGCAGCACATAATTTGATAGTTGAAGTTCTAAGCTAAGGCTTATCTTCACTCACAAATGCTGTGTCTAGTGTTGTGGAGTTCTTGAACTCTTATACATAGCAAAATGTCTTCTCCAGATTTGTGTTATGGATTGAGATCATCTTGATGCAGGGCTTCAACTGCAGAGCTGACTGCTCCCACATAGACCTCTGGCTATGTCGAAGGATTGCCAGCATAAGAAGAATAGCAGGAGTTGGCTAGAAATGCGTCTCAGGGCAATGCCACATTTCAACGACCATTGTCATTTCATTCAAATGGCTGCAGTCGAGTGGTTAAGGCACCTATGGGCAACTTTGGAATCAGGAGAAAGGGATTGGGCCTTCTCCATCTCTAGATCAAATACTGCTACACACAGTCATCTACGTTACTTCCTCCTTCCACTGCAGGAACAGTTAGAAAGACAGCAAAGTTAAGAATCAGAGACAGGTACACTTTTAATAAGGGGAAATACCAGGCAAGACACACTAAACACAACAGCACCATACAATGTAAGGACTAATAAATATTCTATTTTTGTGTTGTAAAGCAGGTTCAAGTTTTTCAACAGATATGAGGCTGGTGTACAGCTCGGATCAATAGAGGGAACATTTTATTCGGCTTGGGAATCGGATACATAAGTGGAACACTATTAAGCATTGACAGGAAAATATTAATGGAAGCCTTCGGGTATTAGATCCTGGCAAATTACTCCAGCAGTCTGAGCAATTTCTTCAATAGGAAATTCTTCGCTCTGATTGGTCTTGTCTTCTTCAGCTTCTACTATCTTGCTTTTCCTAGAAGCTCCATCATTGGCTCCCTTTACAGGACAAGCAATGAAGGATTTAATAGGAACAGTGATCTCCCATCCTTGACAGGGTGAAACAGTACAGTTCTCCTGATCCCAGCAATGGAACGCTATTTGAGAAAGCCAAGGATTTGTTTTGCTCTGAGCATGGTAGATGCATGGGCCACATTGTGCCTTTCATGAACTTTTTTTCTCAGAGTCAAACCAGTAAGTTTGATATGACATAGGATTTTCAGTTATTCCTCTCTCAAGTGATTACTTCCATGTCTTCCTTTGAAATTGTCATTTCCAGGTCAGCTGTTAATCTTCTATTGGTAAATTTCTAGAACACCCAGGCACAGAAACTCAGCTGAAAGCCCAGGAAATAATGTTCACCTTTACCACCTGGTAAAAATTACCCCCATGTTAATGTTAGTGTTGATCACACACTCTGGAACAATTAATGCAATGGCAGGTACCCAAAGCAATGATGTACATTGGGCACTGGCTCCCTGTATTATTGCGCATGGAGGTATAAGGCCTACTATGTGATCAAAGCAAAGGCATGCCAAAAGCTGATTTTGAAGCACTTTAATCATTGCATATTCCTTTTTTTCACTCATCAAGCAATAGGGAACAGAATTGTCAGAGTGTCTGAGTGAGATTACCAATTAGTACCAAGTAAGGGACAGTTGTTTTCTGTAGACCTACGACACTGGGAAATGAATTGAAAGTGTCCAAAAGTCAATTCACTTTGAATCCACACAGCCAGCAGGTTTGGACTGGACTCAAACCCAAATCTCATTTTCAGGCACCTTGGCTTTCAGGTGACTGCCTGGCGGAGTGCATTGGTTGATCACCCATTCCATCAGCAAAGAGACCTCACGATTTTGAGGTCCTGGCCTCTTTTAAAGCTGGCAAGCGATTGGCAGGATGTCAAACACTCACTAGAGTGAGGCCTTAAAATCTGACCGGTGCAACCACCAGCAAGGTAAGTTACAGAATGTTGGGGGCAGTAGCTACTAGAACTACGACCACTGGGAAATGAATTGAAAGTGTCCAAAAGTCAACTCACTTTGATACAATCATGGTGGTTGGGGGTTCCGGGCAGCAAAGGCCCAGATTATTTTATGCACACTAGAGAAGCATTCATACTCCTCCACAGAATAATAATATGATACTTACATAAAAGCAAAATACTACGGATGCTGGAAATCTGAAATAAAAACAAGAAATGCTGGAACCACTCAGCAGGTCTGGCAGCATCTGTGAAAAGAGAAGCAGAGTTTCTCCATTTCCAGCGACGGCTGGGTATGGGCCCGACGCTCCAGCGCCATCCATTTTCATAGGACGGTGGTCATGGAAGTCGGAATCCACTCAGGAGTGTGTAACAACTCACCTGCCGAATCAACTAGCCCTGAAAATGGATGGTGATGGAGCGTCGGGCCCATACCCAGCCGTCGCTGGCAATGGAGAAACTCTGCTTCTCTTTTCACAGATGCTGCCAGACCTGCTGAGTGGTTCCAGCATTTCTTGTTTTTATTATATATTATATATAATATGATACTTACGTTTGACTGGCTTCTTTAGTTCCATCTCTCATGGCGTTGTTCTGACAGTTCTGACCTAAATTGGCAATCAAGGTCCTATTTATGTCACAGGCCTCCTAATTCCATATTATTATGGGCCGATCACCTGAAACAGGAAGGCACTTTGGGTATCTGACAACAGGTCCCTTTTCAAAACGATGTGGACTGCTTTGTTGGTTTTAACACATGGTAAAGGTACTGGCCCCATTATGAGGCTATTACCATCCCATTAATGCCAGGCAAAGGGTGAAAATCAACCTGCTTAATGTCAGCATTAAGCACTTACAGGTCAGGTATAGCACAGGTACAGAGCAAATCCTAAGAGACTATACCCCATCAACAAGCACAGATGATGATTTTTATTCCATGTTCCACAACAACAAATCTGTGGCCTCTCTGAGTGAGATTACCAATTAGTGCCAAGTAAGGGACAGTTGTTTTCTGTAGAACTACGACCACTGTGAAATGAATTGAAAGTGTCCAAAAGTCAATTCAATTTGAATCCTCACAGCCAGCAGGTTTGGATTGAAATCAAACCCAAATCTCAGAGAAAAGGCCCAATGCATAACTGGGTGTCCCCCCCAGTTTCTCAGATGTTCCCATTTTTAATCAGGGCAATCAACTTCATAATATTGGTGCCAACATAAGAAATAGACGCAGGAGTAGACCATATGGCCCATCCAGCTTGCTGTGCCATTCAATATGACCATGATCTTGGGCTTCAACTCCACTTTCCCACCTGCTCCCCATATCCCTTGATTCCCCAAGACACCAAAAATCTGTCTATCTCAGCCTTAAATATATTCAATGATGCAGCATCCACAAGCCTCTGGGGTAGAGAATTCCAAAGATTCACAACACTTTGAGAGAAGAAATTTCAGCTCATCTCAGTCCCAAATGATCAATCCCTTATCCTGATTCTGTGCCCCATGTTTTAGATACGCCAGCCAGCAGAAACAATCTCTCTGTGTTTACCCTGTCAAGCCCCTTCAAAATTTTGTAAGTTTCAATGATGGAGCTGTGGGCTGACAAGTCCCCTGGTCTTGATGGGCTTCATCCTAAGGTCTTCAAACAGGTGGCTAATGAGGTAGTAGATGCGTTGGTGTTAATTTTTCAAAATTCACTTGATTCTGGAAAGGTTCCATCAGACCGGAAAGTAGCAAATATAACCCCTCTATTCAAGAAGGGGGGGAGGGAGAAATCAGGTAACTATATGCCAGTTAGCTTGACTGAGGAAGGCGTTAGAATTAATCATTAAGGAGACGATAGCTGAGCACTCAGAAAAACTCAAGGTAATCGGGAATAGTCAGCATGGTTTTGTGAAAGGGAAATCATATTTAGCTAATTTATTGGAGTTCTTTGAAGGAGTAACATGCGCTGTGGATAAAGGGGAGCTTGTTGATGTACTGTACTTGGTTTCCAGAAGACGTTTGACAAGGTGCCACATAAAAGGTTATTGCGCAAAGTAGGAGCTCATGGTGTCGGGGGTAACATATTAGCATGGATAGAAGATTGGCTGGCAGAAAACAGTATGCATAAATGGGTCCTTTTCTAATTGGCAGGATGTGACAAGTGGAGTCCTGCAGGGGTCTGTGCTGGGCCTCAATTTTTTACAATTTATATCAATGACTTAGATGAGGGGAGTGATGGCATGGTAGCTAAATTTACAGATAACACAAAAATAGATAGGAAAGTAAGTTGTGAAGAGGACATAAGGAGATTGCAGACCCAGATAGATAGGTTGAGTGAGTTGGCAAAAATCTGGCAGATGGAGTATAATGTGGGAAAATGTGAAGTTGCTCACTTTGGCAGGAAGAATAAAAAAGCAGAGTATTTCTTAAATGGGGAATGACTGCAGAATTCCTAGGTGCAAAGGGATCTAGGTGTTCTAATGCATGAGCCACAAAGGGTTAGTATGCTGGTACAGCAAGTAATAAAGAAGACTAATGGAATGCTATCCTTTATTACAAGAGGAATTGAAAATAAAAGTAGGGATGTTATGTTTCAGTTATACAGGGCATCAGGAGTAGATGGGAATGTGGAATTCAAGACAGAAACAGATCAGCCATGTTCTTATTAAATGGCGGAGCAGGTTCGATGGGTTGAATGGCTTACTTGTGCTCCTAATTCGTATGGTCATTGATCATCTCTCATTCTTCTAAACACCAGACAGTATAGACTCAATTTACTCAACCTCTCATCATAGGGCAACGCTCTCATCCCAAAGACCAATATAGTGAACCTTCAGTCTACTGCCTTCAATACAAGCACATGCTTCCTTAAATTTGGAGACCAAAACTGCACACAGTATTTCAGGTGCAGTCTCACCAGAGCCCTGTGCAATTGTAGCAAGACTTCTTTATTCTGGTATTCCAATCCCCTTGCAATAAAGGCCAAAATGACTCTATTGAGAATATTGGTCCCTTTAATTAACCAGGACTTAATTTAGTGTTAATAGAGAGCAGGTGATGCTCATTACAGTTTGCATTTCAGGGTTGGGTTTTTCCCCAGTCAGGGGATTACCAGAAGGGAAGAGTGGAAACTAATATTTGGACTGAACTGTGAATTGAGAATAAAACAGTTGTGGATCAGAGACTGTCATCAGCTTCCTGATTTTGGTCAATGGATAACTGCCTTGTTAACACAAAATGCCATTTACCTTCTTAATTGCTTGATGTACGTGCATGCTAACTTTCTGTGTTCCTTGCACGAGCCCACCCAAGTCTCTCTGAACATCAGAATTTACAAGTTTCATGTCTTTAAAAAAAAATGTTCTTCTCTTCTATTCGTACAAACAAAGTGAATAACCTCACACTTCCCCACATTATACT
Organism: Heterodontus francisci; assembly: GCF_036365525.1. NCBI lineage: Eukaryota > Metazoa > Chordata > Chondrichthyes > Heterodontiformes > Heterodontidae > Heterodontus > Heterodontus francisci. Next base: position 62,722,835 of record NC_090373.1, on the reverse strand, counting down.
CCACCCTTGTTGCCCACTCATTTAACCTGTCTATATCTCTTTGCAGCCTCTGTGTGTCATCCTCACAGCTTTCATTTCCACCTACCTTTGTATCATCAGCAAACTTATTTACTTAACTCTCCATCTCTTCATCTAAGTAATCAATATATATTATAAATAGCTGAGGACCCAGCACAGATCCTTGTGCCACTCCAGTAGTCACAGCCTGAAAACTTGAAAATGCCCCATTTATGTCTATTCTTTGCTTCCTCTTGGTTAACCAATTCTCTATCCATGCTAATATATTTCCCCCAAATCCATGACCCCTTGGGCTGAATTTTACCAGCCCCTTGACGTCGCGGGTGTGGCCCCCCCCCAGCCGTACTGCAGCGGCACTCCAGTTACAATATGTTAAACGGTACTTACTTCTGCTGATTATGCAGACCGCCTCCTCTCCATTGACACTTCCTGATTTTTCGCTGAACGGGCAGCCGTCACATGCCGTCCCGCTCACGATTTGAAAAGCTGGCGGGTCCTCAAAGGCAAAAGGTTTCGTGGCAGAAGGTAAGTTCCTTTACGGGGGTCTCACTCTGCATTCTTAAAGGGAGGAGGAAGGGGTGGATTACAGGGGTCCCACTCTGAATACTGGAAGAGGTGGGGTGCGGATACACAGGGGTCTCACTCTGCATTCTTAAAGGGAGGAAGGTGGAGAGCATTACAGGGGTCTCACTCTGCTTTCTTAAAGGGAGGAGGGGGATACACAGGGTTCTCACTCTGCATTCTGAAAGAGAAGGGGTCTGGGATTTCTGGAGGGAAAGCTCTGCTGGCATGAAGGGAGGTACTGTGTACGCTCTGTGTTTGTTTGTGTTTGTGAAGGAGCAATGGCACTCTAGGCACCCAGTGTGTGGGGAGGGTACCAGAAAGGTTAGGAGCATTAAGGTTATAGGGATGGTGGGGGCAATCAATTCAGCTGGTAGGATCTTGATGTGGTCATGCTGTGCCACTTATTGTTGGCCAAGATGGGCAATGCCATGGCACACCACATAGTTGATCCATGAAAGCAGCTGATGTACCTGTCAACACCAATCCCTGCCCTGTTAGGAACCTTCGAATACATGAAGGGTTCAACTTTATTTATCACCTGGAAATAGGTATGGGTATGGCTCATCCTACATTGTGTGATCCTCTGCTCCTAAGGATCCGTTTGCGCCAGGCAGGTGTGATCCACATAGAGGCCCCCCCGTCATGAGCAGAAACCCCAAGGGGAGCTCGCCATTATGATTGCCATGCATCTACAGGCTCACATGACATGCCATCGGATGTCAGAGCACCAGTGTCAGAGGTAATTGCGCATGTAGAGAGGGTGGTGACACATCTCTGTGCCCTGCTCAACGATGACCTGCAGCCCATGGGCTCCGGTGGACATCCCATGCCTTTGTTCCTCATAGTGGCAGCGGTTCTCAAGCCTGCCACCTCTGCAGCTTTTTAGGGGCCCACCAGAGACCTTTGTGGGGTCACACAGTCAGCAGTGCACCGCTGCATCAGGGAGGTCACCAATGCCCTGCACCAGAGGGCCAGTGAGGATGAACGCTGGCAGATGAGGACGGACTCTCACAGCCAGGCCCAGAGGGCCATTGGTCCTGGCACTATTGCCAGAGAACCATAGTTTGTAATGTTCATAGACTGCACTCATGTGGCCATCAGGCCTACTGCCAGGCTACCACCTGCAGACGTCACCATTAAAGGAGCCCTCTCAATCTAGGTGAAGCTGGTATGTGAACACTGCAGACTGACTTCTCAGTCAGCTGCCATGACACCTGGGTCTTGCGCCAGTCCCAGCTGCCACTGCTGTTCACTGAACTGGCTAGGATGGAGGGTTGGCTTCTTGGAGATAAGGGCTATCCTTTGCAGACATGGCTCCCAACACCAGTGAGAGACCCCACCACTGCTGAAGAGGAGAGATACAACGCCAGCCACTGAGCTACATGAGCCACCATTGAGCAGGAGATCAGCATGCTAAAAGAGCGCCTCCAATGCCTGTATGAATAGGGTGATGTCCTGTACCACGGGCCGAAAAGGCCAGCTCCTTTCTTTAAAAGCAAAATACTGCGGATGCTGGAAATCTGAAACAAAAACAAGAAATGCTGGATTCACTCAGCAGGTCTGGCAGCATCTGTGGAAAGAGAAGCAGAGTTAACGTTTCGGGTCAGTGACCCTTCCGAAGAAGGGTCACTGACCCGAAACGTTAACTCTGCTTCTCTTTCCACAGATGCTGCCAGACCTGCTGAGTGAATCCAGCATTTCTTGTTTTTGTTTCAGCTCCTTTCTTTGCTGCTCTGCACAACTACGCACCCAATAGGGGCCAGGCCTGGCATGATGAGGAGAGACGTCAACAGGATTCCTCCTTGGACTGTGAGGACGCTGAGGACCTACAACGTGAAAATGTGTAAACCATTAGAGGCAGCAGCTAACTGAGACAATGCCCATGTCACTGCATCCATGGAGACGCTCATGTATAATGGTGGCATGGCAATGATGTTATTGCAAACATTGGCTCTTCTGAAGGGCCAATGGTGCAAAGGGATGTGACATTGGTGCTAGATGCTGGCACACATCATTCACACAGAGTAAAGGACACACATGTTGGTGAGAAACATTTAGTGAAAGACGTATTTACATTGCTGTGACACCTGTGCATTCCCATTTGTGTCAGTGTGTTTTCTGTAAACCTCTGTAATACCTTTTATGATATATTTCAATCCCACGTCCTGGAATGTGTAAAATTAAGATTATTTATCCAGGTGCGGCACGCCTACAAGAAGGAATGTTACACTTGAGTGGGAGAAGAGGATCGCAACCTTGCAGGATACTGGGACACAGCAGGGTAAGTATGCGGCAGCAAAGCGGAATGTGCCAGAGTAACTCAGCAGGTGAGGTAGCATCTGTGGAGAGAGAAGCAGAGTTAACTTTCAGGTCTGTGAACTTGGACAAGTTAACTCTGCTTCTCTCTCCACAGATGCTGCCTGACCTGCTGGATTTCTGCAGCACTTTCTGCTTTGCTACCAGATTGACAGCAGCCCCACTCTTCAGCAGTCAGGTATATATTCTTTGACAGCTGTCAGGAAGCAGGTGCTGGGGCACTTTAAATTGGGCCCAGCACATGCTACACAGCTGTCAAAGGGTTTCTCACTGCACCGAATGTCCCGCCTGTCCCCACGTAATATGATGGGGCAGACTCGGCTCAGTGATGCGAGTGAGCCCTTGCATGTACTATCACAGGAGCTCTGCGGCGGCTGCTAAATGCGGGCACCGCGCTGAGTTTAAAGGGCGCCGCCATGGAGTGCGACGCCTGGATAAAATTCAGCCCCTTATCTTGCCTATTAACTTTTTGTGTGGCACCTTATCAAATGCCTTTTGATACACCTACTTTTTCCCCTTTATCTACCCTACTAGTTACATCCTCAAGAATCCCTCATAATTATTTGTCAAACGCAAGAATGAAATGGAAGAATTAAGAATTTAAAAAGTCAACTGCTAAACAAAATCACAAGAACATGGACACTTATACAGTCACAATGGAGTAGTGGCCATGTGACCCCTCCTGAACTGGAAATCCACAAACTTGTTTGCAAAGGTGAGACTCATTAGCCTCATCTGCAACAGCTCTGGGGAGAACCCCTTTGAAATTGAAAGGAGCTATTGCATACTTATGACTCTGATCGACATGAATGAATTAACAGAGGATGCTGGAGACAGTCTGGCTCATAGTCAAACCAAGATGAATAAGGTGTGACATCACAACAGAATGATTCCCATCCAAACATCAAACGATGGTCATGGTTACCATATGTTCGCCCATTTTGTGGTACAACAGGGCAGAAGGCCATGCATCTCCTAACTGAAACTAATGTGAGAGATTTTTACCTTAAAAAGGTAACGCTCTGGAGAGAGGGGGGAAATCAAGTCAACATCACAGGGGTGAGAAGTGGCCTGCCCGCCAGAGGTCAATCAAGACCCTTAAGTGATCACTTAATGGCCACTTAAGGGCCCTCGCCTGCCTCCATGGGTATGTTTCCCCTGGCAAGCAGGTGTGCCGGGGACGTGAAAGGCCACCCAGCTATAGCTGCTGGCCCTTCCGCACCCCGGAGGGGGAGCCTGGCAATCGGGCACAGGGTGCCCGATTGAGGGCCACCCCCGCCTCCGCCTCCCAACCCAACCCAACCCCAGGATCCAAGACTCCCCCTCCCCACAAACAATCACCCTACCCTCACCAGGGCATGACCGATGCTGAGGCAACCCAAACTTACCTTCAATCCCCGCTCTTTGGCATCCTCCTCGGCCAGCTGGGCTGCAGTCCCAGCAGTGGCCACCGCTCCCGGTGGCGCTGCTGAGACTAAGAGCTGCCGGCTCGCCGAGTGACCGGCAGCTCACTGAGGCGGGACCTCCTCCCTCAAGTGGGTGTAAGTCCCGCCTCGGGACATTTAAAGCCTGGGGATCCGTAAAATTCGGTGCGGATCCCCAGCCTGGGCGGAAGCGGGTGCAGCACCGACATTTACGTCGGAGTCCGGTTCCCGTCCACCCACTGTAAAATCCCGGCCATATTCTCTAGCCAATTGAATAAACATATATAATTTTAAAGGTTACTGTCCCATTTTGGAGTAGCTATTTTACAGTAGTAGTTATCACTTGGAAATTGCATTTGATGCTGGACTTGATTTGATCACTGAACATCAAAACAGTTTTTAAAAAAAAGAACTTTTGAATGGAAAGAAAATATAACATTTTACTTTGTTTAATTTTTGTCATTTTTCATGCACCAGTCTTGATGATTAGAATGTTCATTTGATTGAGGAAAGAGGAGTAAAGTACAGAAAGGAATGAGAGTGTTGAATAGTATGAGAGAAGGAAGTAGTACAATATTAGATAGGAGCAGACTAAGAAGGACCACAAGGAATACAAAGACAGGTTTACAATGCATGTATGTAAACACACAAAGTGTTGTGAATATGGTTGGTGAGCTCAAAGCAGAAATAACCATGTGGGATTATTATGTTGTGGCAGTAATGGAAACATGGCTTAATATAGTGAGGACTGCGTGCTTTATTGATATGGTTTTACAAAAGGAAAATCGTGTGTTATGGATAGGTGGTAAAGGGTGTGGGTTCATTTCCCAACTGGCCGCAATCGTGTTTTGTAAAAATGATGCTTTAGTCTCTGAGTGTCTTTAGGGTCACATAAACAGACAAATTACAGGTTTTCTCATAGGTAAAATAAAGATAACTATTTTATTTTTAAACAAATCTCAAAATGATCGCAGCCTCACACACAAGAATACAAAGTGTTCAGGACAGCTAGGGAAGGGAAAAAGGGAATAAAAACAGAAAGTGCTGGAAATACTCAACAGATCTGGCCGCATCTGTTGAGAGAGAAGCGGAATTAACGTTTCAGGTCAGTGACCTTTCATCATTATTTCAGATTTCCAGCATCCACAGTATTTTGCTTTTATTTGAGGGAAAAGGGAGGTGGGGCTGGCAGTACTGATTAGGGAAAATATTGTAGTGTTGGAAAGGGAGGATATCCTTGAGTGGCCAAAGACAGAATCCATTTGGTTAGAGTTGAGAAGCAAAAAAGGTATGATCATGCTATTGGGGTACTCCAAATAGTGAGAGAGAGATAGAGGAGCAAATCTGCCAGGAAATCATAGAAGTGTGTAAGAACTATAGGGTGGTGACATTGGGTAATATAATTGCCCAAATATCAATTGGGATAATGTTAGAGTAAAGGATAAGGATGGGGAGGAATTTCTGAAATGTATCCAGGAAAACCTCCTTGACCAGGATGTTTTCAGTCCAGATAGCAAGGAGGCTTTGCTAGATTTTGTGCTGGGAAACGAGGTAGGCCAAATGTCTGTGGGGGGACACTTGATGAAGAGTGATCATTGTGTCAGAGAGCTGAATTTTATTCTCCCACCGCTGGGAGCGGCAGCGGGTGAAAATAATGGCGGCCCACATGTGCAGCAATCTACTGCATGGCAGCTCAAGATAATACACTGGTTGGGCCACCCCCTCCCCCCAATCATGTGGTAGTGGCGGGCTCTGCGACACCAGCAATGGCAGCAGCTGCCTGTGCACAGGCGCTGGCGCCATTTTTAAAGGGCAGCTGAACCAGCTGCTAAATTTAGATATTTAAAACTGTACCCTCCCCCACACCCCCACCCAGTACACTGCAATAAAAAATATCGCCCCGTCCCCCCATAACACTTACAGATAGTAGTTGCCGTCTCCCCACCCCCCCAAAAGATTTACATGCAAGACTTGACCGTCCCCCAACCAAACTGTTCAAAGTGCAGAGATCACACCTTCGCTCCCTCCCCTACACTATGAATGCACATTTGACCCTGTACCCACCCACCCGCCCCCCAACAAAATGAAAATTCTAAGTACCACCTCGCCCACCTCGGTGGCGCCAACTTTCTCTGGACAGGAAAGTGAAGGCGCGTGAGTGCCAACTGCCGCTCAGAAGATCCCGGGCAGCAGGTAAGATCACTGACAATTTTATTTAAATGTATTCATTTTCTTCATTTACATATTCAAAGTTGGGTCCCGTCACCCACCGACTGACGGGGTGCCGCCACAGAGCCTCACCGCCGCCGGGAAGATCGGGCCTGGCACTCCCAGTATCGGGCTCCATGGTGGGTCGCTGCTGGTACAATCTTCCGGCCCCCCTGCCATGGATCCTGATGTTGGGACCTCACAAAATCCAGCCCATAAGGTTAAGGTTAGCAATGGAGAAGAGCAAGGAACAATCTAAAGTAGAGCTTCCAAATTGGAAGACTGCTAACTTCAATGGGATGAAAGGGCATCTAGGCAGGGTAAAATGGAACCAAAGATTAACAGGAAAAGCTGTAATGGAACAAAGAGTGATCTTTAAGGAGGAGGTGTTTCAGGTATAGGCTAGGTACATTTCAACAAGGGTGAAAGGGAGGGGAACAAAAACCAGGGTTCTGTGGATGACAAGGAAGATAGAGAATACGATGAAACAAAAAAAGAGGGTGTATGATGCTTCTCAGGTGAGTTCTTCAAGTGAGAACCATTCCAAGTACAATAAGTTGAGAGGGGAAGTGAAGGGGAAAATAAGAGTGACAATTTTCATACGGAGGATGGTACAGTGATGTTCCCCAGGATTCAGTGCTAGGACCACAGCTTTTCTGATAGATACAAATGACTTGCATATTGGAATACAAATTAAAATTTCAAAATTTGCCGAGGATGCCAAACTTGGAAGTTGGCAGACCGTGAGGATGAAATTAATTGACTGCAACAGGACTTGGATAGGCCAGCAGAATGGGCAGACAAGTGGCAGATGGAATTTAATACTGACAAGTGTGAGGTGATGCATTTTGGCAGAAGGGATAGGGAGAGACAATATAGACTTACTGGCACAGTTCTAAAGAATGTACAGGGACAGAGGAACCTGGGGGTTCATGTGGATAGATTTTTAAAGGTGGCAGGATATATTGAGAGTATGGTTAGTAAAGCATATGGGATCTTGGACTTCATAAATAGATGTATTGAGTACAGAAGCAGGGAAGTTATGCTGAAACTTTATAAAGCTCTGGTTAGGCCCCAACTAGAGTATTGCATTCAGTTCTGGTCACCGCACTTTAGGAAGGATGTGAGGCTCCTTGAGAGGTTGCAGAGGAGATTTACCAGATGATTCCAGGGATGAGGGATTTTAGTTACAAGGTTAGGTTGGAGAAGCTGGGGTTGCTCTTCTTGGAGCAAAGGAGATTGAGGGGAGATTTGATGGAACTGTACAAGATCATGACAGGTTTGGATAGGGTAGACAAAGAAAGGCTCTTCCCATTAGCTGATGGTACAAGGACTAGGGAACACAGATTGAAGGTTTTGGGCAAGAGGTACAGAGGGGTGTGAGGAAGAACTTTTTACGCAGCAAGTGGTAATGACATGGAATTTGCTGCCTACGAGGGTGGTGGAAGCGGAGATGTTCATGATTTCTAAAGGTAATTGGATGGGCACTTGAAGGAAAAAATTTGCAGGGATCAAGTCGGGGAATGGAACTGACTGGATTGCTCTACAGAGAACCGTCATGGACTCGATCTGCTGAATGGCCTCCTTCTCAGCCGTAATGACTCTAATTCTCAGTGCATTCACGCAAAAGCTGCTGCTGAAATTCAAATATCAGAAAAATCATAAAAGACTGAATTCTTCAGATATCTGCTAGTGCTCTGCACGCTATTTGATGAGCTTTACTGTCAAGTAGCCAACAGATTTTACAAGGCACCTGTAGGTCTATGGTGAGGAAAACCAGATATCGATCAAGCTTTCAGCGCTGTCCTGCACCTAAATTATGAACACCGTCAATGCCACATTTTATATATCTTGCAATGCATTTAGTTCATCAGGCTCCGAACTGATCGCATCAAGCAAGACAGTGTGCCTGACATGTATGAATTAAAGGCAGCAGTGTCAGGCTGGAAATAATGAATCATCTGTTCCACCATTTGTAGTGAAGTCAATATAAAACCAAATTAATTTTCAAATGACTCACTGTGGTACTTCCTGCCCAAGTGCCTTTGCAGAGAGGAAATCCTATTTAAAGGTATACCTTTAAATGAGGTTACTGGACAAGATTTCCTGTGGCATATGTGACAAATGTAATTGTATTTTTTTTTAGTCTACAAGCTATTTGTAGAATGCCGTGGGACGTTTCTTAATGCGTGCCAAACATACTTTGTCAGTTGATGGCAGCTAAACATTGCTGTGGATCATTTGTCGATTAGAATCTAACTGAATGGAAACCAGCAGATGTTGGGGGCGACTTGAGAAAATGAGCTGTTTAGAAGGGTAGCACGATAATAAATACTTGTGAACATGATGTGCATGAAATGTAAAACAAATTCTGAATTTACAGCTGACCTTTCAGTCACCCATGTTTTCGCATTTCTTGAATAAAAGAATCTTCATATGATTGTTATGAGCCTGCCGTGATATTTCCAGATGTTTGTGACAGAAATCTAGGATGACAGAGAGAGAATATTTTGTGTTACATCCTGTAGACTTGTTGTGTTCACTGGATAACAATAAATAGATACCTGAAAAGTTTTACGAGAAATATTCTGTGATGAATACCACAAGTATTCTGTTAAAATGGAACTGATTTGAGAAATGAAGGAAATTTCTTTTAAAACACTGGTGAATACTAAGTCTTTTGAAACAATTGACACTGGTCTCATGAACTGCTGATTTTGATGGTGAGCGGAAGTGTCAGAGATCCTGTTTTTTACAGGACTTGGGACTATTTTGAGAACGAGTAGTCAGTTTGACCCTTTCACCTTCCCTTCATGGAAATGAATACCTGCTGAGACATAAAATGAAATGATGACAAAGTACAAAAGGTGTTCGAGTTTCACAAGGCGTTTGTGACATAAACAGAATACATGGCAGATTTGCAAGGAATGTAGAAAATATTTCATAATTTAATCATAATGGGCCAGTTCTTGCTGAATAAATAATGGCATGTTGAAGATTCATGCTGTTATAGTAATGCACAAATAGGCCAACAAGGTCAAAGGATTAAGAGATATGCCATGAGTTATGAATCTTGAGAACTTTCTGGTTGATTAATGCCACTCCGCCATTTGCTTTGCACAAATGCATCTAGACCTTAGCCTCCCATTATTTTTAAGAGCTTGTTGGATTTGCACATTAATTATCCATTAAACTCCACACAGAAAGTTAAGTCTTGTATTTAAGAGTGTCAGTTCCTTTTTGACAATGTGATAATTGTTAATACAATGCCAATCAACCTTAATACAAGGCCAATCAACCTCTCTGGCCCAGAAGGGATCATTTTCAAGTGTTCAATCTGATTAGTGCAAGTAGTAAATTGTTGTCAGAGATTTTTTTTAAAGTTGGTATTTTTTCTTTCTCTTCCTTTCTGTCATTTTTCTTTCTCTAAATCCTTTTTTGATACCTTCCCTCTCTTTATTTCTCTTTCTGTATCTAATTTGACTCTAAGTCACCCTCCATCTCCATCATTCCTCTGTTTCTTCCTCAGTCCTTAAATCTCATTGGTTAATGGTTCCACCATTGACTGAGGTCCCAGATGCCGTGATGCCCCTGCTATCAGCTCACACTCCCAGCAACTTACAGAGCAAACAACCTTTGAGCTGAAAGGTGCAGCAGAAAGTACTGGCAGGGCATTCCATGGGATTCCCTGTTCTTAGATTTTCAAATTCTCATGAGGGTTTACATCCAAAGTGTTAACTTCTCTTTCTTTCCCAGATGCTTAATCTCCATCACTTCTACTTTCTTGCCTGATCCCTATCTCCCTTGACTCTCGGTGTCCAAAAGTCTATCAATCTCAGACCTGAATATACTCAACTGAGCATCACAGCCCTTTGGCATAGAGAATTCCAAAGATTCACAACCCTTTGAGTGAAGAAGTTTCTGCTCATCTCAGTCCTAAATGGCCGACCCCTTATCTTGAAACTATGACCCCTATTTCTAGACTTCTCAGCCAGGGAATACAACCTATCAGCATCCACTCTGTCAAGCTGTCTAAGAATTTTATACATTTCAATGAAATCACCTCTCATTCTTATAAACTCCAGAGAATATAGGACCAGTTTACTCAATCTCTCCTCTTAAGACAGCCCTCTCATCCCATGAACCAATCTCGTGAACATTTGTTGCATCCCCTCTCTAAGGCAAATATATCCTTCCTTAGGTAAGGAGACCAAAACTGTACATAGCACTCCAGGTGTGGCCATTTATAATTGCAGTAAAACTTCCTTACTCTTATACACCAATGTCCTTGCAATAAGGGCTAACATATGATTTGCCTTCAGAATTGCTTGTTGTAACTGCATGTTAGTTTTCTGTGATTCGTGCACAAGGAGCCTCAAATCCCTCTGAAGACCAACACTTACTAGGCTCTCACCTTTTAAAAAATATTCCTTTTTTTTACTCTTCCTACCAATCTGGATAATTCCACACTTCCCCATGTTATATTACACTTGCCTCCTTGCTGCCCACTCATTTAACCAGTCAATATCCCTTTGCAGCTTCTTTGTGGCCTCTTCACAGCTTACTTTCCCACCTAGTTTGTATCATCAGCAAACTTGGATATATCACATTTGGTCCTCTCATCTAACTCATTGATAAAGATTTTCTTGGCTGAGGCACATGCATTGATCCATGCGGCACTCCACTAGTTACAACTCGCCATCCTGAAAATGACTTGTTTATTCCTACTTTCTGTTTCCTGACCATTAACCAATCTTTGATCCATTATCCATTCTAATATACTACCCACAATCCCATGAGTCCTAATCTTGCAGTAACAACCAGTTGTGTGGCACCTTATCAAATCCTAAGAACACTGGGTACAAACTTTTAATATTACAGTGGGATGAACGCTTGAGGTGCCAATGGAGAAAAGGCAGTAAAGGAATCTCAGTGCAACCTCCCCATTAAAATGACAGAAAATTCTGAGGCCACTTGACCTCCATGTCCAGGTTCTCAATGTACATTTCCAGTGGACAAAGAATCATACTGGTGTTGCAAATTCACAAAATTTGCACCATACAGTTTACATGCAATATTTTAAGATTATCTATGAATGTTCTCGCTTGAAATGTTATATTTATCCACAAGAAAAAGAACTGCAGAAATTAGAACAGCGGCCCCAAAAATCCATACTTATTCTAGCATACTGGCTGAAAACTAGTCCAGATCCAGAAACGCTGGATCCCAAAATTTCACCAAAGTACCCAGGATGGTCTGTTGGGGACAGAATCTCCACCCACTACAAACATGGTCATTGTCTTAAGAGGGCAGGGCCAGGCAATGCAGGAATTGCCCTACATCCCTAGTTCCCACAACCTGGGCTGTCAGTTAGAATTGGTGAGAGTTGACAGATGTACCTTGCCCTCCCTACACCTCTCCGCCTCTTTTACCTCCTTTAAGACACTCCTTAAAACTTACCTCTTTGACCAAGCTTTTGGTCATCAGACCTAATGGGATGAATTTTACCTTAGGCGGACAGGAATTTGCCACTGACCTGAAAGGCTTTAATTGTTCCGAGGCGGGACTTCCCCCCACTTGAGGGAGGAGGTCCTGCCTCTGTGAACTGCCGGCCAAAGCAGGCCGGCAGCTCTTAGTCCCAGCAGCGCCACCAATGGGAGCGGTGGCCACAGCTTGGACTGCAGCCCAGCTGACACCAAGGAGCCTGGACGGAAGGTAAGTTAAGGTTGCCTCACCAGGAGGATCGGTCCTTCCCTGGTGAGGCTGGAATGGTCGTTTGGGGGGAGGGGGGCTGTCTTGGGTCCCGGGGGTTGGTTGGGAGGTGGGGGCGGCCCTCAATCAGGCACCCAGTGCCTGATTGCCATGGGACGCCCCCCCCCCCCTCGCCCCCGGGACACGGAAAGACAGGCAGCTATTGCTGGGCGGCCTTTCACATCTCCAGCGCACCCACTTGCCATTGGTAAAATACCCGTGGAGGCGGACGAGGGCCCTTAAGTGGCCATTAGTGGCTACTTAAGGGCCTTGATTGGCCTCGGGCAAGCGGGCGGGCCGTTTTCCTACCCCCCCCCACCCCTCCACCCGTGCCGTAAACTTGGCCGGAGGTGGAAGCGGGGCGGGTAGGCCTCCTGGAGACTCCCACTCAATTTTACGCCGCCCCCACGCCACCATCCGACCTGCTGGGGCTGCGTAAAATTCAGCCCAATATCTCCTTATGTGGCTTGGTGTCATATTTTGTTTTATAATGTTCCTGTGAAGCACCTTAGGATGGTTTATTATATTAAAGGCACTATATAAATATAACTGGTTGTTGTATACCTGATCCAACCAGGTATATCGACCCACTGAGAGGCAGAAGTGGGACCAACCTAGATTCCAGGCCAGATCCTCGAAGAAAAAGGGGAAACATCAAAATGATCCTTGTGGTGCCATTTTCTTCAATGCAGCTGTTTTGTGCTCTTCAAGCAAAGTGCACTCAGCCAAGGTGTTAGGTGTATGCCTTGCAAGACCTAGAGAGAGTATGATTCTGCCAGTTGTAATAAAAGACAGCATCTGTGCCCTGGAATGGGTTAATATAGAGCTGTATTGACAGTGCGAATGGAGGGGTGAGGCAGTATTAGCTGTTTCTAGCTGCCTACTCCAATGTTATGCCTAACCATTTGCTTTTCTATTGACATATATTTAAGGGGCAATTGATGTCACACTCCCAGTGGAGAGTAGGAAGTGCATGTTGGAGATTATGCTTTGTACTGTGCACACTTAATGATCTGAAAATCACATACAGCCCAGACTGAAACTTCTCATATATACCCTTGCCCTTGGATGAGGCTTCCGATTGTGAGTGTAATGTCAGAACATTACTCCAGGCCACGCACAAAGCTTTCGCAACACAGACAGTTGAACTCCTGTCAACAGCATGATCCTTAACTCACCAGTTTACACTTATTTTCTTTCTAAGCAGAGATTATTTTATAAAACAGTAGAGACATACAGAATATTGATGGCCATCAAAGGGGCACAGTATGTATCCACGAGTTTCATACAGACAGCAACAAGGCATCCTCTGTACATGCCACAAATATGCTGGGATTTGCCAGTATGTTACAAATTTGTAAAAATGCTTTTTCTGTGAGTAACTGCTTTCATGAAGGGGGCTAATTCTTTTTATATCATATTTTTGGCTTTCTCCCTTCTGCTTCTATCTCTCTTGGTATTGACACTCTTTTCTTTGCAAGAGTTCCTTCTGTGTCTGTTTTTTTTATTTGATGGAAATCTCTTTTGTCTTTGTTGATTGTTGTCTTTTTTATTTTCTTTTTGGTATCTTTCTTACCTTAGTGTGCCTTCTCATTCTTGCTTGTATTTGCTAAGTAATTCTTCTCTCTAATTTTGCCAGAGTCACTCCTCTCTCCATCTCTTATTTTTGGTGGATTGACTCCCCTCTCTATTTTTATCTCATCTCTCTTGGAGAAAATCTTAGCTCTATCTCTACCTCTTAACTCTGTTGGAGTGATTCCTTTCTCTGGCTTTATCTCACCTTTGTTGGAGTAACTCATCTCTCTAATTCCATATTGTCTTTGTTAGAGTGATTCCTCTCTATCTCTATCTATTTATCTCTACCTTTTATTTTTGTTGGAGTGGCTGCTTCCTCTATCTCACCTTTGCTGCATTGAATCCACTTTCTGTGTCTTCACTTTGCCAAAGTGACTCCACTCTCTATCTCTTATTTTTTCTGGAATGTCATCTTTTCCTGCTTTTTCCAGCATTGTTGCTTTCTCTTTTTCCTCATCCACCATCTGTCCTTGCATTACCAGATGTATGACCTCTGTGTCTCTCCATATCTCTCATTTCTCTCACGATGTTTCCAATCCTTCTCCATGTTTGATTACAATTCTGTCCACCTCCATTTGTCATTCCTGCTCAAACCCCACTTTATTTGGTTTTGCTAGACTCTAAAGAGGGTGCCACTAGTATTCAACTAATTTCTCAATAAGGAAGAGAGGAAAAGCAATGCTGATAAGAGATGGTGCAGGGAGGGGCTGCAATGGGCCAAGATGAAAGGAAGTTCAGAAGTTAGCCTGGAGAAATGCAGGGGGAGAGAAGCCTGGACAAGGATTGATAACTGGACATTGAAATCAACAGGGGAAAATCCTGATCTACTTACACAAAGGAATGTGAGAGGTGAGGATGAAGTGGGATTTCCTGTAAAATATAGAATTTTCTGTAGATATGAGGATATATATATTTATCAGTTTGCTGTCATTTAAAGCAATGCGTTTAAAACTACTTTGTAAATCCTTCGATTGAGCTTTCTTTGTCAACCATCTTTCACAGTGGTGGCACATTTGGTGTAACCACCACAGTATTGTGATGTAACTTCAATAATGGGCACAATTTTAAAATATATTTGCTACTTGGAACTGCTGAAAATAGTCATCAAAGTGACATGACAGCTTTCAACAACCAAACTAATCTGTTTTATGATGTTCATTAACATTGTAGTTTTAATTTCTGTAATTGAGCTTTTTGTGGATCCCGAAGATCAACAGACATGGCTAAATAATGATTGGTTTATTAGATTAGGATGTACCATGAATGTCTTATGAACTACAGTATTTTAAGGATATTCTACTCATAAATGTCTTGATAATGGTTCCTAATAATATATTTTATGGTGCAATATTTGGATTGGTTGCACCAGTTGTCAGCTTAGATTACATGCTCAAGTCTCTGTAGTGGGGTGTTAAACTCACAATTTTCTGACTCAGCGGTGAGCATGCCACCACAGAGCCAAGGCAAACAGCAAAATATTCACTGTTTTATAAATATCCATGTCTATCTGATGCAATATTATTATGCGTGTCAGCTATGGCTCAGTTGGGGTATTCTTATCTCTGAGTTAGGTTATGCGTTCAAGTCCCACTGCAGGAGTTAAGAGCAACAATCTCAGCTGATGCTCTAGTGCAGTACTGAAGGAGTGCTGCACTGTCAGAGGTACGGTTTTTCCAATGAGATGTTAAACTGAGGCCCTGTCTGTTCCATTAGCTGGATGTAACAATCCTGTGGCACTATTTTGAAGAAGAGTGGGGGAATTATCCCTAGCGTCCTGGTCAATATTTATGCCTCAATCAACATCACAAAAACAGATTATCTGGTCACTATCAGATTGCTGTTTGTGGGAGTTTGCTGTGCGCAAATTGGCTGCCATGTTTCCTATATTACAACAGTGACTACACTTCAAAAGTACTACATTGGCTGTAAAGTGCTTTGGGACATCTGGTGGCTGTGAAAGGCATTATATAAATGCAAGTCTTTTTTGACATGGAACCAAGGTCCCTCTCTGCCCTCTCAGATGGTGTAAAAGATCCCAGAGCATTTTTCAAAGAAGAATAGGTGAGTTTTCCCAGAGTCCGGACCAATATTTATCACTTAACCAACATTACTAAAACAGATTATCCGTTCATTATCAATTTTCTCTTTCTGAGACCTTGCTCAACACAAGTCTCCTACATTATGCTACAGCAGTAAGTACATGTTAAAAAGTGCTTAATTTGCTGTAAAAGTACTTTCGACATGTTGAGGCCATGGAAAGTACTACAAAAATGCATGTTCTTCCTTTCTTTATATATAGCATTGAGCAATATATTGCAGGATGTTCAATGTTGGATTGTACAAATACCTTCAGACATTGGTGAATTTCATGATAAACAGATTTTGAAAACTTTTTAAACTTGATGCATCTTTAATAATTCCCCATGCCCTTATAAAAAGAGAATAATAATGGTTATTTTATCAAGTGCTTATGCTGTAGAGCAGAACACTTTCTACACAACGGCCGGAATCCTGTTCAGTCGCCGAGCTTGGCAGCAAGCAAAGGAAGCGGCCTTCAGCAGCCGCATGTTGGTGAGCTGCCACAATCTTCAATGCGGCGGCTCATTTGAATGGACGGGGCGACCTGCACCCCCACCCCCACCCCCAAACCAATTGCGTTGAGGGGATGGCCCGTCCATCACTGGCAATGGTGTCAGCTGCCTGTGCGCAGGCGCTGACGCCATTTCTAAAGGACTTGGAGCCCTTTTGGGATTTTTAAAGAAATCACTACACATTTTTGAAAACAATTGCAACCCGTCTGTTTGGCCCTCTCCCACCCCATCCCCCCAGTACCCACCATATTAAATACTTTCCCTCTCCACCCCAAAATACTTGTGTTTTCCAAATGACCTTTCCCCTCTCAAAGTGCACAAACTATCAACTTTACCCATTCCCATCATCCTCTCCACCAAGGAAAGCCCTTTATCGCTGATTCCCCTCCCCCCTCCCCCCACACAGGAAAAACTAACTGTTCCTCCCTCCCAACTATTGTGGTGCCTTGATTCCCTAGACCAGGATGGGAAGGCACGCGAGTGCCGGCCAGCGGCACAAAGATCGCATTGGGACCGGAGGCGGCGGCAGGCTTGCAATTAAGGCAGATTTTTAAATTTATTCAAATATGTAAATGCCGGGCCCATTGCTAAGTAGTGGGGGGGCTGCCACGAGGCCTCGCTGCCTCGGTGAAGATCAGGCCGGGCCCTCACTGCGTCGAGGTTGAGGGCAGACCTCCTCCAGAACGATCTTAAGGCCTCCCCTGCCACGGACCCTGACGCCTGGAGGGGAACTAAATTCAGCCTAATGTCCAAGTACAGTGCATGCCCCAAAGCCAAGTATTGTATAAGTCACCAGTAAAAGCACAGCCAACTTTATCACAGCTGTTGCCAGAATTATGCCAAATTTAGGACCCATCGGTGATGTAAATCCATCTGTCACAGTTAGACCAAGATTGGTAAATTAATTTTCAAACTTTAGTTGGCATCTACCACAATTTAACACCACTTATATGTTATTATTGAATCTGACCTTGGCTTGTGAGAGGTCAAACAGCGATATTCTTCATTAACACAGATTGCAAATTTCCACAGTATAGTTTGTTAATTGGCATAGCAGCACCAAATTAATAGAAGCTGTCACAGAAAAATGCCATTAAACAAATTAAGTTAAAGATCATTTTCTTGATGCCATATTACAAGTTTATCATTTGATCCTAGAACTGATCAGTGAGCTGAAGTACTGCTCTGATCCAAACAAGCAACTTTTGTGATTGTGTAAGAGTATTTGAGTCTTTGTCACTCCTCAAGCATATCACAAACTTGCTGGAAACCCTCTGTCCTCTCTCTTTCTGAAAGAAGATACAATTTAAGGCAATTTAAAGCAATCGAGTACCTGCTTAGCTGATTCATGAGAGGCATATTCGAATTCAGCTTGGGGCTAGAAACAGGCATTTAAATAATATTTCAAGAACAATAAAATAAACTTGACACTGACCTTTTTGTTGGACAAAAATAATCTGTTATGATGAGGTTTGCAGCCTCCAAAATTGCTTGGCTGTTTTGACAGATTCCTGTCGAAGTACGCTGGAACACAAACACAAATTCCACCAGGTCCTGGAAATGCTGGCTCCTGGCCTTACATTGGATTTCCAGGGACCTCACTGGGGAGGTTGTAGTGGTGGGGGTGCAGGGTGGGGGTGTGGTGGGTGCGGCAGAGCCTTCCTCCACTCCAAACAAAGCCACTGACATTGAGGAGGAGAAAATAACTTACTCCAGGGCTCCTGCTTCCTGAGCCTAGAAGGGACATGGCATAAGTTTGGAGGCTAGAATGCCCACTGAGTTAAACCATACCAGTCTCTTGAAGGGCAGCCAGTCAGATGCCCTACCAGAGGGCCCAAGCTGCACGTGCACCCACACATCCCTAACGGCCTGCTCTGTTGACAGTTTCCTGAACCTCAAAACTTCAGTGGAGTGAACGGCAGATTTTCAGAGATGGTGCCTCTCAGCTTAACTGCTGGGGTCGGGCTCTCAGGGATTTTCAGGTCCAGTGTGTTTTTATCCTCATCGCCTTCAGACCGTACTAGAGGATTTGTCTATGACACACGACATTGTAACAGGCTTGATGCAAATACATTCATGTCACTAGGTCAAAATGCAGCACCATTTTGGGAACACTAACAGCATTGATTTGTGATGCATGGCATGTTACCATTGGCACTGTGGTCACCTCCTTCCATTACTCCTGTGTTATTCTTCTTAGGGGCTAGTATTGTTCTGTTCCAAATAGGGCCTTTCACCACTGACTGACTCATTAGACAAGTTCCCAATTAGTGGTCCACCCTAAAAATGATAGTGCGATCAGCTCATTTTACATCAGGTTTGGGCATAATTTCACTCTGCCCCACTCACATTCAGAATTTCACTTGAGAGGGCAGTCTAGGCTCCTAGTTCCTAAAGTGTAGCCATGCTACCATTTATACATTAAATGAAAGAGGTTTGCGGTGTACACCTATGTGACAGTTACAGAATAACTTGGCAAGCAGGATTCCCAAATCCACTTGAGCCAAGAGGTATAAAAGCTTTCTCCAGCAGACCATCTCACTTTGGTAGCATTTCACGCTGGGTGCAGTATACCTCCAGCCTAGTGTGAAGCTGACTTTTAAAAATGTGCAGGATGAATTCATTACTGCCATGTTGGATCTCAAAGGAACTTTATAAATTCAGGTATATTCTTAAGGTAAGAAGATGTCGCCACCTGCTCTCTCCTAATGTTGAAAAATAGCCATTAGGGAGCAGAGCTCTGTGCATGGACAGAAGCATATATATGCAGAACTCACCTCCAGTGGTCATAATACCAGTTGCAGCCGAGAGTATAACTCAGGTCTTGCCAGCTGTTCTTTGCACAGAACATCTATTGGTTTTAGACTAAAATAGTGTTATACTTCTGCAGCCTAAAGTCACCACATTTTTGTACTTACCTTTTAGAGTTCAACCTAGTCAGCAGGTTATTAGCTAAGGATTTAGCTACTTAAAAGCCTATCACAAGGTCAGATTAGTGGATTAGAAGTAATATAATTGAAATACTAGATTGCATTTCAACTGGTCATGAGGCTAGTGGAGCATGACTATAAAGTCTCCATGGCAGTAATGCATTATATTTATCAATTTCAGTTAAACCAGAACACCAATGAAGATTTACACAAGAATGCCAACAATATACTGGCTTGGGATCTTCACTGTGACTCATATTTGAGTAAGGTCTTTGATGGGATGGGTAGTCTTCAAAAGGAAATGCAAAACAAATGTGAGGGGATCTATTTTAGCAATGCAGGATGAACCGAAGGAGAAAAAATACTGTTGTATGTACAGATCTGAAAATTAGCAATATTATTGTGGAGGAATTTCGTCGGTTTTCTTTCCCTGTAAGGGAGAAAGGGCTTTGGCCAGGAAAAAAAAATGACAAGGCAGCATCCATTTGTTTATGATTTGAAATACAACATTAATTTGCCAGCGATCGCCAGAGCTGGCGGGCAGCCATAAAGGCGGGGCTAAAGTGTGGCGAGTCGAAGAGACTTAGAAGTTGGCAGGAAAAAAGACAGAAGCGCAAGGGGAGAGCCAACTGTGTAACAGCCCCGACAAACAATTTTTTCTGCAGCACCTGTGGAAGAGTCTGTCACTCTAGAATTGGCCTTTATAGCCACTCCACTCCACAAACCACTGACCACCTCCAGGCACTTACCCATTGTCTCTCGAGACAAGGAGGCCAAAGGGAAAGAGAGAGAGAATGACCAGCCTGATAGCATTGGCTGCGAAGGTGCAAAGAACAGCTGGCAAGACATGAGTTATGCTCTAGGCTGCAATTTTCACTATGACCACCATGGTCACTGGGCCTAATACATAGGCAATGGCCAAGATCATTATGAAAAGCTGACAAGAGCTGCTTTTCTATGGGTAGGGTGCTCTTGCACAGCTTTATTTTCATACATAATAATTTTTGTCTGAGCAATCTTAAACTTGCACAATTTTTGTAGCATTGCTGAAAAAAGAGACATGCTGTCGAAGCTTTTCATCTTGCATTCATCAGGATAGATGTAAAAATGCTAAATTTCAAAGGGAGCAACATATTGCATGAGAAAAGGGTATTGATTGGTCAACTCTGATTGGTCAAGATGTTTCCATGGAGAATTCACCAGGGAACTATTGTCCTCCATGCTTTAGTTTAATTCATTAAAAAGGTGCAAGGTCTGGACATGTTCCTTTCAGCTGCAGAGGACAGGTCCTTGCATATGAATATATGGAGCTTCCAGCAAGCGTGAGTGAGCCATATTGAGAGTCTGACTGATAATCTTAAACTGGTTGTTATTGTAATTCGTAGCACACTCAGGATTGTTCAGTAAGTGCTGCCCAATCGTTGAATCACATCTAACGTTAGACATTGTGTTCTGAGTTTTGCAAGTATCGGCTGGTTAAGTATGATTAGTACTCTGCTTATTGCGAACAGCCGAAGATACATGCTGTTTGATACGATCCGTCAGTCATTGGGATGTACAGACTACATACTTGGTCTCGCACCAACACTGGAATTCATATACCACATTACTCATTTGTGTGTTAGGCAGAACATCTTTTTGGCTTGACAGCAGCATCCTGTTCGTGGAAAATACCACTTGTGTTGCTACTGCATAGTAGCAGTGTGAAGCAGCTAGCTTCATCTGTTGCTCAAATTTTTGAGATACCTTACCCTCACAGGGTAGTTTGAGGTAGACTGGGCACTTTTCAGATCCGAAAGTGGTGGCCTTAGGCCCATTCATGAGTATGCGCGATACACACCGAGCAATGCTCTGATTGGGGTAGCCATTATCCCTCAGGATAGCTTTGATGCGCCATATTTTGGCGTCAAGCTTGCACGGTGAACAAATGGCTCAGGCCTTATTTATAAAATTGCCGCTAAGTACAATCTTAAAGCATGTGGCGCTGTAGGAATTCCAATGCGTATATTGACCAGCGAAGGCAGGCTTTGAGTAGATAGTAGTAGACAACCCATTAGCAGATTTGTCAACTAGCACATTGAGGAAAGGAAGCTCATTTGACTGCTCCATTTCAAAGGTCAGTTTGAGCACAGGATGGAGCGCATTAAGGTGTGTAAGGAAATTCTTACATGCAACTGCAGATTCAAATGTAACAAACGTATCATCTATGAATCAGAAATGTGCAAGTGGTAGGAGGATAGGGTTCATTCCATAGAAATTGCGTTTCTCATGGAAACCGACGAAAATGTGAGCGAGAGCTGGGCGTAGAGAGGATCCCATGGCAACGCCATCTATTTGGGCATACATGGTGTCGTTAAAACTGAACTCAACTGCGCGAGTTGCTAATGTTCAATGAAAACGAGTTCAATGAAAACAGATTCAGAAAATGGCAGCATGTCTAGATTGCCTTGATGTAGTGATATGGCGCAAAAGTTTATGGCTTCCTTGAGTGGCACATTAGTTAATAAGCTTGTAATATCAAACAAACACATAAACATGGCATTGCCATCGAAATGCAGGTCTTCACAAATGTGAAAGAATTCCCCTGACTCTAGTCTCTTTCATGAGGGGAAAAATCCACTCAGCGTCCACCCTGTCAACCTCCCTCTGGATCTTATGTTTATCAATCAGTCGAGTGAACCTTCCCTGAACTGCTTCTAATGCAATTATATCCTTTCTTAAGTAAGGAGACCAAAGCTGTAAACAGATGTGGTCTCACCAACGTTCTGTACAACTGTAGCAAATTCTCCTGACGTTTATACTCCATTCCCCTTGCAATAAACAATAACATTCCATTTGCCTTCCTAATCATTTGCTGTACCTGCTTACTAACTTTTTGTGATTCAGGACTTTCTGTGAGATATCAAAATGGATATTAAAGCTGCACGAAAAAAAAGTCAGATGATTAAAAAGAAACCCAGGTAAGGTCTAAAAATGAATAAAGATCACTGTTCTCAATGTTTCACTATAAACAGTTTGTTTAAGGAAAGTAATCATGAAGAAGTAATCCTTCTCAGAGGTCGGGATGACCAGAGTTTGGCACACATTTCTATAACAGTACTATTACAGTTTTATATTTATTTTTGTAAGTACTTTGCTCCTATCCCCTTTCCCCTCCACCGGCTTACTTGATTACTTGAAATGGATCATGTGCAGAATTTGAGTAAACTAGGCAGATGAAGATACACGACTGGCAAATCAAAAGCTGAATTTCAGTTGCTGAGTCCCTGCTGTAAAGAAAATCAATCTTTGCAACATATAAGCCTTTGATAAATTTGTGTATTTGGCGGTCGATAGGATCAGTTGATCTGGAAAGCGGAAAAGCCATCCTTTTTTGTTCATTCTTCAGAACAGAGATGAATACAGCCACAGTCACAGCCACAACTCAGTGATGCTTGACGTTGCTAATTGGTATTTAGAATCATGTGATCTACACGAGGGCATCTTGTGACACAGATGAAAGTCGTCTGATTGAGCAAAATCAAGATGTCATCATGTGGATTACAAAGCAACATAATAACATATGCAGTGTGGTAGCATGAGATACCATCAAATTCTACAAGAAGCCAAAGCCCTGAACTTACTAGTGTGATCCCAGTCGGCCTTGAAAGGAGCTGAACCTCCGTCTGTTCCTAATAAGGTCAATAATGCTTTGTACTGGAAGCAGGGACATGTCTCCCTACACTGGGAGTTCCCAGTTCCCCAGCTGAGAAGGGGCCTGTCATATGACTTAGAGGATGTCTGAGAAGGATGAAGACATACCAGACTCCAGATAGTACATATACATCCCACTGGAGGAGATCTTCATCTTGGATCTGAAGGAAGGAAAAGTTAAATTCAAAAATCTATGTTGAGCCCCAGGCTGAAGGCTGGGGTCTCAAATGGGATATTGAGGTAAAGGGAGCATTCATTTTGTGACTCGTGTATTTCCAGGGCATAGTCCATCATCTCATATGTATTGACATCACAAATGGGCTCTTCTATTGCATCATAAACAGGAAAATCCATTCCATTCAATGTCTTGCCACCACAAGTTACTGTATTTTTCCCCAATATTCTCCATTCTTGCCTGAAGGCTGGGTTCCAACAGGCTGTGATAATGAATGCCTATAAGCAATCGTGATCAGCGAGTAGAGTCACTTTATTCAAACATATTGTTATATCTGTTGTGCACTATCCAGCAACAGTCACTGGACAGCATTGAGGAACAGTAGCTCCTCAGTTTTTTTTTAATGTGGGGATAGTCAGCCAATTGTATTGCTCCCACTGTTCCCCTGGCTAAGCTCGGTAAACTCACCACAATAAAGGGATCAAGGCCCAGATTCTCCTCTTCCTGGCCTAGGTGGTTCATGGTGGGTCCCTGTCCACTGTGACCCTGTTCCCTCTTCCAGGATCCCTGTTAGTAAGCGAGCAAAAGCCTGTCACTGAAAAGATAGGAAATTCTGCCAGTGCAGCAGTGGTACCTCAAATCAAGTGTGGGCAGTAAATTGGTTCCAAGTAGCTCAGAGAGTCATTTATGGAGTGGGCAATAACAAACAGATTTGGAGGTCTCTCACATGACAATATTGAATTATGGATGTTTCGATACTCCAGTTTACTAACCAATATTTTTCAACAGGTTCCCCCAGTAGTTCCAGTTTATCTACTAATTAGCTGAGACATATTCATGAGGGAGGATCCCGGTTTGAACTCTGATCTTTACTGCATTGGTTGATTTGTCAGGCCAGAAAATTCTGAGCGCTGTGAATTGGGTGCAATGATCTCCATGCTTGATTCTTTAGGCTGCCAAGCAGGGCACTGTGCCAGCAATGCAGCCTCAAGGCTCACACAGGTAGAAGTGACCACTTGGCAATGTATCAGAGGATGACCTGGGTCACAAAAATATATTGGGTGCAGGGAATCAAAGATGTCAGGAGAGGGGAGGTGGGTGAAATTAGTGAGAATGAGATTGTTTTGTTAAGGTTTTTGACAACACTTTATGGCTCCAATTCTGAAGGCCTCCTGAAACTTGTGGCATAGCATTTATTGCCCTGATCCTGCTTCCCATCTGTCTGCTGCCTTTGGCTGAAGGTCTTCACCGGGGCAGCCCAGACTTGCACCTGCTCCAGGCAAGAGACTAAAATACTGGGATCAGTGTCCTACACTGGCTCTAGGACACTGATGCAATTTTGAAGTACCAATGGACAAAGCTTGCAACATGCATGCTCCACCTATTGGCACTAAGCCATTGAGCAGCCTAATTAGCTCCTCTTGGCCCCACAATAAATCTTCTGGCCCATTGCCGGCAGATCGGTCTCTCATCCCACTGTGATTCTGATCTCACCACCACCACCCACCTCCTCTTTAACTCCTTACATTTCAGTTAGTGTTGTATAGGAGGTGCCAGATTGCCCCCAACCTCTGACCCCCACCTCACAGAATCTAGGCTGGAACTTCAGTGGAGTACTTAGGGGGTGCTGCACAGTCAGAGGTGTTGTATTGTCTTTTAAGATGAAACATTGAGCCAAGGCCCCATCTGCCCGCTTAGTGGGCATAAAAGATCTCAAGACACTTTTCTAGAAAAACAAGGGAGTTCTCCTGGTGTCCTGGTCAATATTTACACCTCAACCAACACTTCCAAAACAGATCATAATTTATGTCATTGCTGTATGTGGTACTTTGCTGTGTGTAAATTGGTTGCAGTTTTTCCTCACATTACAACTTCAAATAATATTGCGTCACACAAGTGCCAGGCCAAAGATAACCTAACCACCTCCCCTTGAAGTTCAACAGCATTACCATTGCTGAATCCCCCACCATCAACATTCTGGGGGGTTAACATTGATCAGAAACTTAACTGGACCAGCCATATAAATACTGTGGCTACAAGAGCAGGTCAGAAGCTGGGAACTTTGCGGCAAGTAACTCAACTCCTGTCTCCCCAAAGCCTGTCTGCCATCTTCAAGTCACAAGCCAGGAGTGTGATGGAATACTCTCCACTTGCCTGGATGGGTGCAGCTCCAACAACACTCAAGAAGCTCAACACCATCCAGGACCAGCACCCCATCTACCCGCTTAAATATTTAGTCCCTCCACCACCAATACACAGTGGCCAGCAGTGTGTACCACCTACAAGATGCACTGCAGCAACTTGCCAAGCACTATCCAAACCCACGACCTCTACCACCTAGAAGGACAAGGGCAACAGACACATGGGAACACCACCATCTGCAAGTTCCCCTCCAAGCCACACACCATCCTGACTTGAAACTGTATCGCCGTTCCTTCACTGTAACTGGGTCAAAATCCTGGAACTCCATTCCTACAGCACTGTGGGTGTATCTATCCCACATGGACTGCAGTGGTTCAAGAAGGCGGCTCACCACCACCCTCTCCAGGTCAATTAAGGATGGACAACAACTGCTGACTTTACTGGGGAGGCTCAGATCCCATTAATTAAATTAAAAAACTTCACTTGATTGCACTTCAGCTGTGTAAAACTTTTGAATGGCCTGAGATGGTGAAAAGTACGAGTTATATTTAAATTCTTTCTTCTTTCTTTCTTATTGTCATGTGAAATACTTGTCAAACAATAATTCAACTTCAGGATCATTACCCTCTTCTTCAAATCCATCTCTGGTCCCACTGCCCTTTCCCTTTACACTGTCAGTTAGGACCAATCTTTCAGTCACTATGCCCCAGCCCCTTAGAACTCTTTCCCAAATGCCACTTTACCTTTATACATCCTCAAGTTACTAAAAATGTTTATCTGTGCTTCACATTTTCCTTTCTTCCCCCCATCCTAAATTATCCTTCTTTTCTTTCTTGAAGTACATCTTTCCACTTTGCTAATTGCTCTAAGGCATCATCTTTCACATGAGAAATGTGACATAAATAGAATCACAGAATCATACAGAACAGAATGAGGCCAGTCATCCCATTGTGCCTGTCCTAGCTTGTAGAAAGATCTGTCCTATCAGTCCACTACTCTACTCTTTCCCCTAGCCCTGCAGACATGGTTTAATAACTCATCCTAAAAGAGAAGTTGTTGCAACAGTGAAGAATTTTGCATATTTCAACATATGAAAGACTTCCGTTTTCAAACTGATGAATTAATGTTTAAATGCTTGATACTCAAATGATCCACATTTAGATGGCTTTCAATTAAATTCTTTAATAGGAAATAAATGGAACTTCCATTTAAATGGATCGAAAATTGGGTGGATTCCATTACGGGTAAGTGATCCACTCTGCCAGTTTACCACCCCTCCGCCACCCCCAGGAGGTCAAGAGTTAGTGTGGTAATTAGGCCAAGCAGAGTTAAGTCTCAGTGCATGATACCCCTCCTCTGCCCCCACCCCCCAATATCCTCATAGTTGTTCAGGCCAAATGCACTGGAATTATTTTAAACATAAATACTGTTTATGTCATGTCTGCGGGGTTTCTGTGGAGAAATTACAGTGGACAACCAGGAGATCCCCCTTTGAAATTAGTGGAGAAGGTGTTATGGTATAACTAATGTTAGAAAATTGGAACACTTGAAAACCTCTATCACAGCGCCACCTGAAAGCATAACTGGTATTGCAGGGAAATGTCAGCACTTTCAGAATGGGATTTTTCATAGGAGCAGGTTGGATGAAGAATTTTCAATGCATTTTGAAATGGAACATTGTGACCTGTCTACCACTTCAAAAACATACACAGCTCCAGCGACCCGGGTTCAATTCTGGGTACTGCCTGTGTGGAGTTTGCAAGTTCTCCCTGTGACCGCGTGGGTTTTCACCGGGTGCTCCGGTTTCCTCCCACAGCCAAAGACTTGCAGGTTGATAGGTAAATTGGCCATTATAAATTGCCCCTAGTATAGGTAGGTGGTAGGGAAGTTGGGGATGTGGTAGGAATATGGGATTAATGTAGGATTAGTATAAATGGGTGGTTGATGGGCGGCACAGACTCGGTGGGCCGAAGGGCCTGTTTCAGTGCTGTATCAATAAATAAATAAATAAGATCAGCTGTGAATCAGTTACTCCTCCATTTTCATCTGTCATTTTATTTTTAAAAAGTTGTGATTCGTAAAATGTATCAAACTAATCTCCTTTAAGTGTGAGAATGCAATTTATATGCTAAACATTATAGTAAATAAATACTGATTTCAGCAGACATCAAACATCTTTGACCAATGAGAGCTGTGCAGTAGTGGACAGAATTCTAATGCAGAGGCAAATCTACTGGCAATAAAAATAGAAAATGCCAGAAATACATGGGTGGTTCATCAGTGTCTAGGAAAGGAAATAAAATTGGAGTATGTTGAGTGTAAATTCCTGCACAGATCCTGTCATATAGTTCCAGAATTTTTCTATTTTTTATTTTGAATTTCAGATTTTTACAGTTTTCTCCTTTGGAAAGAAGAGGTTTGAAAATCACTATTGTGTAAGAATAACAGGAGGATTTTACAGTGTTGTCATTGTTAGTCACAGCATTTTTAACAGGGGATTTTATTTTCTTTAGTAGTCAGAGTATTTTGCTGCTTGCCAAAATCTTATTGTTAAAAGTACAGGGACAAAGAAACAGCAGCTGAGTATAACCTTATACCTCCATCTGTATGCCCTCTATTATTTTGTTGCTATAGTGCATTCAATGCAATACTGAATCTCAGTGTATCAAAAGCTGGGTAATCCCTACAGCCCACATTTCTGTTTTCTCCACAGCTTAAACATTAATGATATTTTGTTTTGCTTCATAAAATTCATGGAAGTCAATTTTTTCTGATTAAGGATTTAATTTCTTGCCGATATCTTTTAAGGCAGTACCCTGCAGCAAAAAGTTATAATCAATTATATCCATGTAAATAATGTATTTAGCTCATGGCACAAAAAAAAATTGTCCCTGACTTCCCTCAGACTTTATGTCGCTGCAGTGTCATAAGTTCATCTGAAGTGTGGTGGGAAACGCAGTTTACCTGGGGTAACAGGGTCCCCTCACTTCCACAGTTAACCTTTGTATTGCTCCTCAATATTTGTTAAACTGAAATCAATGAAATAAAAATGAGGCAGGTTCTACAATGGGTGGGTAATCCACTCTGCGAGGTCACTTCCCAGGTGGCAACGTTGAAAATGCCACCCAAAAATGCGTACTTTGATGGAGCTATGAAGACAGTTCTCAACTAATGGCAATTAGAATTTTAGGAGGTAGTCGCACATTGATTTGCTTTGCAACAGCTGCAGTATAACAACAAACATTTCAAAGAAAAGACCGTCCAACCTAACTGGGAACATTTAAAACTTAATTTTTAAAGCCTGGTTTTAACCACCAACCAGGAGTGGTGCTGACTGAGTGGTAGAGGAGTGGGTTTGAGGTGGCAAGGTGGGGAGGAGAGGTTTGTGCTACTTCCCTGATGTGTTCTCCCTCTGTCCACCCACCCCAGAGGAGCAGGTGCCTAATTTAGATGTCGAATTTGCATCCTGATTATGTCATTAGGATATGCATGCCACTTTAACTGTGAGCTGACTAAGGGCCACACAGTCTTGAAGTGGCCGGCAAAGGCCGAGGGCAGACAGCATCCTGGCCATAGAAGGAGGAAGGCTCCTCCTGGATTGACAAATGTACCCTGGGCCTCCTCTGACCTGGGTTTCCCCCATCCCCACCTATCTGATCACAAACCTTACTGATCGCCTCACCTACATCCCCAGGACTGTATCTTTGGGCCCATGGCGGCAGCCTGTTCGTCTGTGGATTTTGACTCCAGCCCACAGGTGGTGGCGTCATTCCCATCAGGATCAGGCTGGAATCAGCATCCTGACATGCAAATGATGCTGTGGAGTTAATGTGATGCTGATCCCTTCATTGGGGTTTACCTCCCACCCCACACCCTTACACCATGAGTTACATTCACAATTTTTGTCTATTTGATGTCCTCAGAGAACTCACTGTCCCATCAGCTCCTCACTAACAATTGGGCATAACCTGCATTTAAAGGAAAAACTTTTTTACACAGTGAGTGGTTAGAATCTCGAATGCACTGCCTGAGAGTGTGGTGAGGCAGATTCAAACAAAGAACAAAGAACAGTACAGCACAGGAACAGGCCATCCGGCCCTCCAAGCCTGCGACGATCTTGATGCCTGCCTAAACTAAAACTTTCTGCACTTGCAGGGTCCGTATCCCTCTATTCCCATCCTATTCAAGTATTTGTCAAGATGCTTCTTAAACGTCTCTATGGTACCTGCTTCCACCACCTCCCCCAGCAACAGGTTCCAGGCACTCACCACCCTCTGTGTAAAGAACTTGCCTCGCACATCCCCTCTAAACTTTGCCCCTCTCACCTTAAACCTATGTCCCCTAGTAACTGACTCTTCCACCCTGGGAAAAAGCTTCTGACTATCCACTCTGTCCATGCCGCTTATAACTTTGTAAACCTCTATCATGTCACCCCTCCACCTCCGTCGTTCCAGTGAAAACAATCCGAGTTTTTCCAACCACTCCTCATAGCTAATGCCCTCCAGACCAAGCAACATCCTGGTAAACCTCTTCTGTACCCTCTCCAAAGCCTCCACGTCCTTCTGGTAGTGTGGCGACCAGAATTGCACACAATATTCTAAGTGTGGCCTAACTGAAGTTCTGTACAGCTGCAGCATTACTTGCCAATTTTTATACTCTATGCCCCGACCGATGAAGGCAAGCATGCCGTATGCCTTCTTGACTACCTTATCCACCTGTGTTGCCACTTTCAGTGACCTGTTGACCTGTACGCCCAGATCTCTCCGCCTGTCAATACTCCTAAGGGTTCTGCCATTTACTGTATTCTCCGCCCAAGTCTCCAACCGATCTATATCCTGCTGTATCCTCTGACAATCCTCATCACTGTCAGCAACTCCACCAACCTTTGTGTCATCCGCAAACTTACTAATCAGACCAGCTACATTTTCCTCCAAATCATTTATATATACTACAAACAGAAAAGGTCCCAGCACTGATCCCTGCGGAACACCACTAGTCACATCCCTCCATTCAGAAAAGCACCCTTCCACTGCTACCATCTGTCTTCTATGACCGAGCCAGTTCTGTATCTATCTTGCCAGCTCCCCTCTGATCCCGTGTGACTTCACCTTTTGTATCAATCTGCAATGAGGGACCTTGTCAAAGGCTTTACTGAAGTCCATATAGATAACATCCACTGCCCTTCCTTCATCAATCATCTTCGTCACTTCCTCAAAAAACCCAATCAAATTAGTGAGACACGACCTCCCCTTCACAAAACCATGCTGTCTCTCGCTAATAAGTCCATTTGTTTCCAAATGGGGGTAAATCCTGTCCCGAAGAATCCTCTCTAATAATTTCCCTACCACTGACGTAAGACTCACCGGCGTATAATTTCCTGGATTATCCTTGCTACCCTTCTTAAACAAAGGAACAACATTGGCTATTCTCCAGTCCTCTGGGACCTCACCTGTAGCCAATGAGGATGCAAAGATTTCTGTCAAGGCCCCAGCAATTTCTTCCCTTGCCTCCCTCAGTATTCTGGGGTAGATGCCATCAGGCCCTGGGGACTTATCTACCTTAATGCTTTGCAAGACACCCAACACCTCCTCCTTTTTGATAATGAGATGACTGAGACTATCTGCACTCCCTTTCCTAGGCTCATCATCCACCAAGTCCTTCTCCTTGGTGAATACTGAT
This sequence comes from Heterodontus francisci, assembly GCF_036365525.1. Classification (NCBI taxonomy): domain Eukaryota; kingdom Metazoa; phylum Chordata; class Chondrichthyes; order Heterodontiformes; family Heterodontidae; genus Heterodontus; species Heterodontus francisci. Next base: position 62,691,769 of record NC_090373.1, on the reverse strand, counting down.
GCAAAGTATTCATTTAGTACCTCGCCCATTTCCTCTGGCTCCACACATAGATTCCCTTCTCTGTCCTTGAGTGGGCCAACCCTTTCCCTGGTTACCCTCTTGCTCTTTATATACGTATAAAAAGCCTTGGGATTTTCCTTAATCCTGTTTGCCAATGACTTCTCATAACCCCTTTTAGCCCTCCTGATTCCTTGCTTAAGTTCCTTCCTACTGTCTTTATATTCCTCAACGGATTCGTCTGTTCCTAGCCTTACAGCCCTTACGAATGTTTCCTTTTTCTTTTTGATGAGGCTCACAATATCCCACGTTATCCAAGGTTCCCGAAACTTGTCAAACTTATCCTTCTTCCTCACATGAATATGCTGGTCCTGGATTCTAATCAACTGACATTTGAAAGACTCCCACATGTCGGATGTTGATTTACCCTCAAACAGCTGTCCCCAATCTAAATTCTTCAGTTCCTGCCTAATTCAAATGTGGCTTTCAAAAGGGAATTGGATAATTATCGGAAGAGAAAAAATTTGCAGGACGACAGGGTAAAGGCAGGGGATGGGACTAGCTGAGTTGCTCTTACAAAGAGCTAGCACGGACATGATGGGCTGAATGGCCTCTTTCTGTGTGTAACCATTCTATGATTCGATGATTCTATGGCTGGAATTTTACGCACCCTCCCCCCGCCAACCCCAACAGCGGGCTGGAGGCAGTGAGGGGTGTAAAATCAAGTGGGAGGCTTGTTCCGGTCGTCTATCAACCCCGCCACCGTTTTACCAGCAGCAGGGGAGGTTGAAAACAGCCCGCCTGCCCCAGGCCAATTGAGGCCCTTAAGTGGCCAAACACTTGCCACCTAAAGGCCTCCTCCCGCCCCCGCTGGTATATTAGCAGTGGCAGCTCGGAGCTTCAGCACCTGGGGAGGACACCCGGTAAAACTTGGTGGCCTCCTTGCGGGCACGGGGGTTGCCCCTCATGATTAGGCACCCTGTACCACGCAGAGGACCCCCCTAGCAGCACAAGCCACCCCAGCTGGAGCACCTCATCCCACCCTCCTGAACTACCCAACCCCCCATCACAAGGGCCCAGCCAATTGTCCTCAGGGAGTCCCGAAACCCCACTCACCTTTTCTGGAAACCATAGCCCGTGGTCCTCTTCTGGCTGGGTGCTGTCCCAGCAGTGGCCACCGCTCCCAGTGGTGATGCTGGGACTGGAGAACTGCCGGACCGCTGATTGTCCGGCAGCTCCTGGATGCGGGACATCCGCCCCTCTGAGGACAATTAAGGGCTTGGGCCATTCTAAATTACTGCGTGGCTTCCAGGCCCAGCGGAAGCAGGCTCTCCCTTGACTTTTAAGTCAGTGGACAGGGCCTCCGCCGCCACGTAAAATTCCAGCCTGTAAGCATATAACTTTTCCTGAGCAGAAAGCAAGGTGGAGAGGATAACTCTGATCTACTGGCTCTACGTAGGTCTAAGAATGTCACAGTCTATGGCCTTTATTTGTAGTACCTACTCTACCCTCATTCTGGTATATTTACATTCAGTGCCACCACTGTTTACTTTCCATGTCAGCAGCAAGAAATATGAATTAACTCGTGAAGAATTCAGTGTTTGGCAGACAGAAATTTCATACATAAAGTTTGGGGAAGGGCTTTTTTAATAAATATTTTTTAAACAAACAGGCTTCTTCAATAAAGATGTCAACAGCGGCTATAACTTATCTTACACTATTTGAGAAGAATGGGCTTGATTTTAAGGAGCCCTCAATGTCAGGATCCGTGGCGGGGAGGGGGGCGGTTGCCTGAAGATGGCCCAGGATGAGGCCTGCCACGGACCTCGACGCCGGCAGGGCCTGGCCCGATCCTCCCGGTGGCGGTGAGGCACTGTAGCAGCCTCCCTGCCACTGGCTGACGGGACCACAATTTGAATATTTAAATCAATAAAATTAACAAATCTAAATACACTTACGCCTCCTCTTAATGGCCCGGCGGCTGGCACTCCCGTGCCTTCAAATCCCCATCTGGGGAAACAAGGCCCAACACTGGTGGGGAGGGGAGAGGAGGTAAGTTTTTCAATGTGGGGGTGGGATCAGGGTCAAATTAATATCATGGGTGTAGGGGATGGTGGGAAGGGTTGCAGTTTAAAGTTTGTGCAGTTTGGGGGCAAGGTCGGATGGTAAAGGTAGGTGTGATGGGGGGGGAAGAGCAAATAATTAATTTAATTGTTATTAAGGGGTGGGAGAGGGGCAAAAGAAATGTATTTATTTAATTTCATTCAATCTATCTTGAAATATTTAAATAAGCCAGTTGGGCTAACAGCCCTTTAAAAATGGCGTCAGTGCCTACGTGACGGGGTCGGGGGGGGGGGGGGAAGGGGGCGGAGAGAAGGGCGGCCCGCCCCAGCTATTTAAATGAGCCACTGCACTTGAGATTGTAGCAGCTCTTTGGCGTGCGGTACACACGGGCAGGCCGCCATTTTTGAAGCTCGCCGCCCATCCAGCCCAATGTGTGGCAAATCATTTCCACAATAAGGGATACAGACTCATGTTTAACCCCTCCATTCCCACAATCAGAGGATGTGGGTGCTTCAACAAATCCTAGAGTAAAAATAAAATCAATTTAAAAAAATTCAGAATTAAATAATACACAGTAAAATAATTCTAATATTTGAGCTTTTTATATATTTAAACTTAAGATCAGTTACTAGGAAATTAATACAGGTGGAGAATACACAATAAATGCTTATAATGCCATACTCACATATTAATGTAAAACAAATGGAAAGCTGTTAAGAAACATTGAAACATTGAAACCCTTCAACATATATAAAAGAAAGTGCAGCAGAATATAAAGCTTCATATCAAAGCTGTACAATCACTTTGACTAGCAGTGGTGTTTTAGCTAAAGCAGCTTGTACTGCTCAGTGGTTTAAACCCCCCACTCCTGAAATGTATGCATTTATATACTGGAGACTCACACAAACATCAGTCCTTTAAGTGTTGGGATAAGAATAAGGAACGACGTGGGTGTATCCCTAACTGTTTCTATTGCCATGTTAAAAGCAGAGAGCAAATAATTAGAAATTCGGAGTCCATGGGGAAGTCCTGCATCTATTTATTTTAGCAGAGTAGATGTGCTATGAATATAGAGCAGGGAGTTCCCTTGAACCAGTATTTCTCCACAGCTTTGAACACAGTGGGGTAGATCGGGACTTTGTGCATTAGTGTAAAATGGGTGACGGTGAATCAGTTTTACAGCTCTCCCAATTTATATTTCCATTGAAGTCAATCAAAATATAAGTCAGGAGAGCTATAAAACATGCTGCCAATTTGTTATCATCTGTTTTACACTAATGCACAAAGTCAGGATCTATCCCCAGTGCGATTATAATCCTTATAATGTGATATTCACAAACTGTTCACCAACAGTTTTCTTTCTGTCCCTGCTGAGTATTTGGTATAACAATCCCCTTCCCCTATATCATCCATCTTAGTGCAGCAGTTACAATAGAATGGATGCAGGTTTCCCCAGTGAACTCTGTAATTACAATTATTTTAAAAGCCAACTAAGAACAAAGAAAGTAAATAGCAGAAAACTGCTGAAGAGATAACTCTGTGTTGTCCCTTGTATTTTACTCAGGCACAAACCAATTTCTAAGCCAATGCAGATGTAACTTGCAGTACAATGTTGTGTTAAAGTATACAAATCCTACGTTTGCCTCAGGATGACATGTTAACAATTAGCAATGTATTCGTTTTGATGTCATACTATGGGCCGGATATTTACAGGGAAGTGAGGAAGGTACAAGGGAGCATGGGGAAAGCCGGACAAGGCCAGGGACATGGAGGTCCTGTCTAATTTAACAGCAGTACCTCAATATAATATTTTTCTTCTGTTTCTCGCTCAACAGCTGGACAAATTGTCTGGCTGGCTGACTGCCAGGCTGGAAAACCAACAGCAGGAGACCAGGGTCGGGGATACTTGGGGACGCTACCTGGCACTTGGAAGGGAGGGAGCTACATATCAGGGCTTGTGGTCACAGATTACAGCAGGGGGTGGGGGGAGAGCAGATGCGATTGGTGAAGGGGGAGACCGAAGGCCACAAGGATTGCTGTAAACAGCATTTGCCTTCTTGAGACGGCAGCTCCTGCCTCCCTTTCACTGCCGAGTTCCCTGATCCTTGGGAAACCCAGCCAACAATTGCTAAACTTAAATCAAGCTCCCAATTGCACTGTGCAGCCTGATTTAAATAAGTTAATGAAGTGTCCTCGTTCTGGAGGACGAAACACTTGTTTGACGTGCTATCCACGGTTGTAAAAAGGTACAAGGGACACATATTGTACGTTTTTTCATTTTTAACCCCCATCCTCTCCTGCCCATCAAGAAGGGTTCATATCAAGGCCAATACATCAGTTTAACAATAGAGCCACTCTTTGAGCTGAATTTTATTAGCACGCCGCATATCACGGCCGCACACTTTGAAGTGGGCAGCTTTTAGGCGCGGAAGTGCTGCCGCTGAGCCCCCGCAATATTTCACGTGGGGTCTCATTTAAATGAATTTAAATGTAGGCGCCGGCACCGTTTTTAAAGGGCTTCAAGGCCTTAACAAAAATTTGCGTTTTTAAAGTAACCTCACTTTGGATTTTGTTAGAAAAAATAATTAAAAGCCTGAGGCCCTTTCCCAACAGCCCTCCACCCACCCCCCCATGTTTTTGTTATTGGCTTTTATCAGGTACATTTACTTTAATCCCACCCCAAACTTCCCCCCCAACCTCATCACATTTGTCCTTCAACCACTTCCCACCATCCCCACAGCCAATAAAAAATGTTTTCCCTGCTCACCACCCCCACCCCCGCCCTGATAAGTTCACTCATCCCCCTTCCCCACCAGTGTCTCGCCTCGGAACGCCGAGCGGCGCATGAGTTCCAGCGGTCGGCCGTAATATCAGCGTGGGACAGTTGCCGGGACCAGATAAGTTTATTTGCACGCTTTTCGAATTAAATGTAATATTTTAATGAAGGCCCCGCTGCCAAGCAGCGGTGGGGTGGGGGGGTCACACAGAGGCCTCGCTGTCACCAGTAAAATGTGGTGGGGCCTTCTCAGCGTCGGGGGTCGTGTTGGGCCGCTCCCGCAAGTATTTTACAGGCCTCCCGCCACGACACCTGACGTCGAGGGGCTGGTGATTTGTTACTGTATTATCTTATCCTGCTGTGAAAGAGTTATTCTAGGTAGTATGTGATGAGTCTTGTAAGATTACAATCCAATTTTCACATACTGTTATATAACAATATGTCAGGGCTCATCCTCATCATTTTATCAAAGGGTAAATTTACCAATTCAGTGACCCCAGCGGGAAGCTTTGCTACATCGGAGTGCAGTTTACAGCCAAAGCCACAACACTGTAGCACTGATCTTCCAGCCTGTGCTCCCTGTAAGTATAACGTCCTGCAGCCTTTCATCTCCAAATACAATCCTCTGCTCCTCAAACACTGGAATTACCCTTCTTCCCTGCTTCCTCCACTTGACCAATGGTGGCCACTCAGTCAGCCACTATGCTTCTGTCCTCTAGAACTCCCTGCTTCATCTTCTTTACTTTGCCACCTTTCTCCCTACATACTGTCTAAAATTTGTTGCCCCACCCTTATCCTGTCCATTTTCTCTGTTCAGTTCTGCTCAACACTTACCCCTTAATATCAAGCAACTCTGAGACATTTTCCTGGAGGTGAGGAATGCTATGGAAGCACAAATTGTTGTGTATTAAAAGCAGTTAACGAAATCCAGATTTTTAAGTGTTTCTGATCAAATAAGGCCAATAGGGAATTCCGGAGAAATTTCTTTCTCAAAGAGTGCTTAGAAAATATAACTTACTATCACAAGCAGCAGTTGAGGTGATTAGCATAGATGCATTTGAAGGGAAGCCACATGAGCTCAAGAGGAAAAATCAAATAGAAGGATCTGTTGATAGGGTTAGATGAAAAAGGACAGGAGGAGGCTTATGAGGAGCATAAACACTGACATGTATTAGTTGGGTTGAATGGCCTGTTTCTGTGCTGTAAATACTATGTAATTCTATGTGATACAATGCAAAATAAATATTGTGGCTACAAGAGCAGGTCAGAGGCTGACAATTTTGCAGCAAAAAACTCACGTCCTGACTCCCCAAAGCCTGTCTGTCATCTACAAGGCACAAGTCAGGAGTGTGATAGAATATTTGGAACTTTCCTGGATAAGTACAGTAGTGAAAAATGACCTTGGCTCAGAAGATTAAGATGTAGAATCATGGGAAAAGAAGTCACTGGTGAGAGTAGGCTACAGGCCCGCTAACAGTAGTTGCACTGTAGAACAGAGTATAAATCAAGAAATAACGGGGGCTTGTAAGAAAGGTACTTCAATAGTCGTGGACAACTTTAGTTTTCATATAGATTGAACAAATCAAAATGGCAAAGATATCCTGGAAGACGAGGTCATAGGACAGTTTTGTAGAACAATACATTATGGAACCAACCAGAGAACAGCCTATTTTAGTTTTGGTAATGTGTAATGAGACATGATTAATTAATGATCTCTTAGTAAAGGATCCTCTGGGCAAGAGTGATCATAACAAAATGGAATTTCACATTTAGTTTGAAGGTGAGAAACTTGGGTCTGATACTAGTATCTTAAACTTAAATAAAGGCAATTACAAAGGTATGGAAACAGAGTTGGCTAACATGGACTGGGAAAATAGATTAAAAGGTATGATGGTAGGTATGCAGTGGCAGGCATTTAAGGAGATATTTTAGAATTCTCAACAAAGATATATTCCATTGAGAAAGAAAAACCTATGAAGAGGACGAACCATCCGTGACTAAGTAAGCAAGTTAAGGATGGTATCAAAGTGAAAGAAAAGGCATAATGTTGCAAAGATTAGTGGTAGTCCAGAAGATTGGGAAAATTTTAGAAACCAGCAAAGGATGATTAAAAATAAAAAAAGAGGGAGAAAATAGATTGAGAGTAAATTGGCAAGAAATATGAAAATAGACAGTAAGAGCTTCTACAAGTATATAAAAAGGAAGAGAGTAGCTCAGGTAAACATTGGCCACTTGAAGGATGTGACTGGGTTTGCAAGTTCTCCCTGTGACCGTGTGGGTTTTCACCGGGTGCTCCGTTTTCCTCCCACAGCCAAAGACTTGCAGGTGATAGGTAAATTGGCCATTGTAAATTGCCCCTAGTGTAGGTAGGTGGTAGGGAATATGGGATTACTGCAGGGTTAGTATAAATGGGTGGTTGTTGGTCGGCACAGACTCGGTGGGCTGAAGGGCCTGTTTCAGTGTTGTATCTCTAAATAAATAAAATAAATAAGATAATAAAGGAGTTACATTCGCTATTTTCCAATCGAATGGAACCTCCCCTGAATCTAGGGAATTTTGGAAAATTAAAGCCAACGCATCAACTACCTCATTAGCCACTTCTTTTAGGAACCTAGGATGAGGTCTATCAGGACCCGGGGACTTGTCAGCCCACAGCTCCAACAATTTGTTCAGTACCACTTCCCTGGTGATTGTAATTTTCTTGAGTTCCTCATTCCCTTCCATTTCCTGATTTGCACCTACTTCTGGGATGTTACTTGTATTCTGTATAATGAAGACTGATGCAAAATATCTGTTCAATTCATGTGCCATCTCTTTATTTTCCTTTATTAATTCCCCAGATTCACTTTCTATAGGTCAACACTCACTTTGTTAACTCTTTTATTTTTTAAATATCTACAGAAGCTATTACTATCTGTTTTTATATTTCTAGCCAGCTTTCTCTTGTACTCTAATTTTTCCCTCCTTATCAATCTTTTAGTCATTCTTTGCTGTTCCTTATATTCTGTCCAATCGTTTGACCTGCCACCCATCTTTGCACAATTATATGCTTTTTCTTTAAGTTTGATACCATCTTTAACTTTTTAAGTTAAGCATGGATAGTGGGTCCTCCCCTTGGAACTTTTCTTTCTCATTGAAATGTATCTATTCTGTGTATTCTGAAATATCCCCTCAAATGTCTGCCGCTGCATCTCTATTGACCTATCCCTTAACCTAATTTTCCAGTTCACTTTAGCTAGCTCTGCTGTCATGCTCTCATAATTAACCTTATTTAAGTTTAAAATACTAGTCTTGGACCCATACTTCTCTCCCTCAAACTGAATGTAAAATTCAATCATATTATGGTGTCACAGAGCGGCTGCAGGACATTCTGAAGGGGGAGGGTGAACAGTCAGAGGTTGTGGTACACATTGGTACCAACGACGTATGTAGAAAGAGGGATGAGGTCCTACAACAAGAATTTAGGGAGCTAGGTAGCAGATTAAAAAGCAGGACCTCAAAGGCTGTAATCTCTGGATTACTGCCAGTGCCACATGCTAGTGAGTATAGGAACAGGAGGATAGAGCAGATGAATGCGTGGCGGAAGAGATGGTGCAGGAGGGAGGGCTTTAATTTCCTGGATCACTGAGTCTATTTCTGGTGAAGGTGGGACCTGTACAAATTGAACAGGTTGCACCTGAACCAGAACGGGACCAACATCCTTTCTGGGAGGTTTGCTAGTGCTTTTGGGGGGGCTTAAACTAAATTGGCAGTGGGATGGGATACAGAGTGGAGTTACAGTATGGGGTGATACACAGTCAAATAAAGAGGAGGAACTGAGTCAGTCTGGAAGGCAGAGCAAATATAGACCTGTTAAGGTACAAGTGAATAATGTAAGGCTGGATTGCATCTATTTTAATGAAAGGAGTCTTACTAGTAAGGCAGATGAATTGAGGGTGTTGATTAACACATGGGAATATGATATTATTGCTATCATAGAGATATGGTTGAGGGAAGGGCAGGACTGGCAACTCAATATTCCAGGGGAGAGAATCTTCAGGCGTTACAGGGGAGGGGCTAAAAGAGGAGGTGGCATTGCACTGTCGATCAAAGAGTCAATTACTGCAATAAGGAGGGATGATATCTTCGAAGGTTCCTCAAATGAAGCTATATGGGTAGTACTTAAAAGCAAAAAGGGGGCAATCACTTGGCTGGGCGTGTACTACTGGCCTCCAAATAGGCAGGGAGAGATAGAGGAGCAGATATGTAGGCAAATTTCAGAGAGGTGTAAAAATAATAAGGTAATAATAGTAGGGGATTTCAACTTCCCCAATATCAACTGGGATAGTCTTAGTGCAAAAGACTAAAAGGGGGCAGAATTCTTAAAGTGCAAGCAGGAGAGCTTTTTGAGCCAGCACGTAGAAAGTCCTACAAGAGAAGGGGCGGTACTGGACCTAATCCTCGGGAATGAAACCGGACAAGTGGTAGAAGTGTCAGTGGGGGAGCATTTTGGGGTCAGTGACCATAAGTCTGTAAGATTTAAGGTGGTTATGGAAAAGGGCAAAGATGGACCGGAAATAAAAGTACTGAATTGGGGGAAGGCCAATTTCAATATGATAAACAGGATTTGGCCAAAGTGGACAGGGAGCAGCTACTTGTAGGAAAGTCTACATCTGACCAGTGGGAGTCATTCAAAAAGGAAATAGTGAGAGTTCAGGGCCAACATGTACCCGTTAAGGTGAAGGGTAGGACCAACAAGTCCAGGGAACCCTGGATGTCAAGGGATATAATGTATTGGATAAGGAAAAAAAGGAGGCTTATGGCAGATTCAGAGGGCTGAAAACAAAAGTGTAGGGGGGTACTTAAAAACGTAATTAGGACAGTGAAGCGGGGACATGAAAAACCATTGGCGGGCAAGATAAAGGAAAATCCCAAGGCATTTTATAAATATATTAAGGGCAAGAGGATAACCAGGGAAAGAGTAGGGCCCGTTAGGGACCAACATGGCAATCTTTGTATGGAGCCGGAGGACGTTGGTGAGGCTTTAAATGATTACTTTCCATCTGTGCTCACTGTGGAGAAGGACGATGTTGGTGTAGAGATCAGGGAGGGGAATTGTGATATACTTGAACAAATTAGCATTGAAAGGGAGGAAGTATTAGATGTTTTAGTGGGCTTAAAAGTGGATAAATCTCCAGGCCCAGATGTGATGTACCCAGGCTGTTATGTGAGGCAAGGGAGGGGATAGCAGGGGCTTTTCAAATTCTCTCTGGCCACAGGAGAGGTACCAGAGGATTGGAGGACAGCGAATGTGGTACCATTATTCAAGAAGGGTAGCAGGGATAAACCAGGATTACAGGCCGGTGAGTCTAACATCAATGGTAGGGAAACTATTGGAAAAAATTATGAGGGACAGGATTAATCTCCACTTGGAGAGGCACGGATTAATCGGGGATAGTCAGCATGGCTTTGTCAGGGGGAGATCGTGTCTAACAAAATTAATTGAATTTTTCAAGAAGGTGACTAGATGTGTAGATGAGGGTAAAGCAGTTGATGTAGTGTACATGGACTTCAGTAAAGCTTTTGATAAGGTCCCGCATAGGAGAGTGGCGAAGAAGGTAAGAGTCCATGGGATCCAGGGCAATTTGGCTAATTGGATCCACAATTGGCTTAGTGGCAGGAGGCAGAGGATGATGGTTGAGGGTTGTTTTTGTAAGTGGAAGCCTGTGACCAGTGGTGCACCGCAGGGATCGCTGTTAGTAGTTTACATTAGTGATTTAGGGATGTATATAGGAGGTATGATCAGTAAGTTCGCAGCTGACACGAAAATTGGTGGTGTCGTAAATAGTGAGGAGGAAAGCCTTAGATTACAGGACGATATAGATGGGCTGGTAAGATGGGCAGAGCAGTGACAAATGGAATTTAATCCTGAGAGGTGTGAGGTGATGCATTTTGGGAGGACTAACAAGGCAAGGGAATTTTCAATGGATGGTAGGATCCTAGGAAGTACAAAGGGTCAGAGGGACCTTGGTCTACTTGTCCATAGTTCACTGAAGGCATCAGCGCAGGTAGATAAGGTAGTTAGGAAAGCATATGGGATACTTAGCCAAGGCATAGAATATGGAAGGTTATGATGGAGCTGTATAAAATGCTAGTTAGGCCACAGCTGGAATACTGTATACAGTTCTGGGCAGCACACTATAGGAAGGATGTTATTGCACTGGGGAGAGTACTGAGGAGATTCATCAGGCTGTTGCTTGGGCTGGGGCGTTTCAGCTATGAAGAGAGACTGGATAGGCTCGGGTTGTTTTCCTTAGAGCAGAAAAGGCTGAGGGGGGACCTGATACAGGTATACAAAATTATGAGGGGCATTGATAGGATAGTTCCGTCCAGTTTCATTCCTTTTTATTGACTTCATAGTGGTTAGATACAACCGAGGGCTTGCTAGGCCATTTCAGAGGGCATGTAAGAGTCAACCACATTGTTGTGGGTCTGGAGTCACATGTAGGCCAGACCAGGTAAGGACAGAGATTTCCTACCCGAAAGGACATTTGTGAACCAGATGGGTTTTTACAACAATCGACAATAGTTTCATGGTCATCATTAGACTAGCTTTTTAATTCCAGATTTATTAATTGAATTCAAATTCCACCTTCTGCTGTGGTGGGATTCAAAGCTATGTCCCCAGAGCAATACTCTGGGTCTCTGGGTTACTAGTCTAGTGACAATACCACTACACCACCGCCTCCCCACTGTCAAAACTCTCGCTGCGCCGAATGTCCCGCCTCTCCCCTCATAATATGGGGGGTGGGGGAGGGGTGGCTCGGCGCCGTGATGCTAATGAGCCCCCATGCGTAATATCGCTAAATGCGGTCACCCCGCTGAGTTTAAAGGGCACTGGCGCACAGCACAGCGCCTGAATAAAATTCAGCCCTTACTCTGCCAGTTGCATTCTGATTGCGAAGCAACAGAAGCAAGAGAGAGGTTACATGATTCAATGTTGCACTTTGACTTTTTAAACTAGCTGGCTGAGACTGGTTTGAGCAGAGAGAGTTCTGAGCCGATTTGAACTGAAGAAGCTGTGTTATTCCTCTCTCAAAATTCTACAAAGCTTCAAGCCGAATTAATTCCATAAAAAAATAAGAAAAGCTTTTCTTTCTTAACAAATTATCAGTTATTTGTTATGTTTATCACTGAAGGGACAGTTTAATGCTCCAACAGCCGAACTGCTGAATTCCTATCTTTGAAGGACCTTTTCTTCCATCGGACTACTGTGAAGACTTCAAGCGACGTTTGATTGTTTCCACATTGGAAGATTCCATTCGTCAGGAGCGTAACTTGCAAAGACTTTATTTTTATTTAATTTTATTCTCAACGGCCAGCTAATCTAAAACCAAACCATTGTTAATTTTTGTGTGTATGTATGCAAATGTGGGAGTTAGATTTTTAACTAAGAAGTTATAAGGTCTTTAGACATTGGTTTATTTTAGTAGTGTTTAAGATTTTAGTTTTTTTAATAAATAGTTAATTTGTTGTTGTCGAAAGAAACCTGGTTTGGTCCGCTTCATTTGGGGGGTACTAGAGTGTTCAATTTGGCTACATTCCTGATTTGGAATGCTTAAAGAAATATGCAGCAACCTGTGGAGCGACGGGACTGAATTAACAATGCATTTCTCCCTCCGCGGTCGTAACACTGCAAACAGGCTAAAGGAGATAAATGCCTTCAAACTTGGGTAATGACACCCATGAGAAATCCCACCAATGAAGCCCAAGAGCAATATAACCTCAGCCATGACAACCAGACAACCAGACAGCATCAAGCAAATGATCAGCACGTTCAAGATACATTTCAGGTAGCTTGACAGATCTGCAGGTGCCCTTCAGTACTCACTTTGAACATTTCCAGAATGATCGTGGTGTGCTGCGCTATGCACAATGTTGTGCATCAGTGAGGATTGGAGCTGTAGGAGGAGCAAGGCACTTCCTTTGCATTGTCTGCAGACAATTCTGAGGAAGAAGAGAAGGAAGGGGAGCACCTGCCGCTCACAGTGCTGCTGGGATACCAGAGAATGCCTTATATCTGGAATGTTCAGTTAATCTCCAGCACCGGACCCATGTTACAATCACATCCAATGGAAAATCTCATCCCTCACCCCAATCCCGCTAATACAATGTATTCCTTCCATCAACCATCCACCCATTAGACTCTATCAATTCATGTCTTCCCTTTCATAAATAATGAACTGAAAAGGTGAGTTGCTACCCAGCAGCTGAGAAAGGGCAACACAGGACAGTGGTGCAAAGTCCAAAAAAAATGTGACTGTATTAAAGAATGGAAACTTAGCAACATAGCATTTTCTCAAAAATCTATGTGCATTCCCTTGTGTAACCACAAAGCTTGACTCTCCCTTGGTCTACCGCTGCTGTGGATTCAGCAGAGGTAGAGGCAGGCTGCTCAGATCTCTGATCTGCCTGCTCAGATGCCCATGGCTGACGAACGTTGGGCTTTGGAGCCCCTGAGGATGCGTCACCTGCACCTGTGTGAGGGCAGACTCGACCATCAGGAGATAAGGCAGCGTGTGGGTACTGACTGAGGGTGAGGGGACAACAGGTGAGCAGTGGGAGTGATAGGAGTGGAATCCCTACTTCCATGTCACCTTCATCTCTATCATGAGCCGCATTGCTGGAGAGCAGCTTGGTGCAGATCAGTGGCACTCTGTAAAGCCAAAGTGAAGTTGTCTGTCTTCCTTTTTTCATTCATTTCATGGGATGTGGGTGTTGCTGACAAGGCCAGCATTTATTGCCCATCTCTAATTGCCTTTGAGAATAGAGTCATAGTCATAGAGTCGTACAGCATAGAAACAGGCCCTTCGACCTACCACGTCCATGCTGACCATAATGCCTATCTATACTAATCCCACCTGCCTGCATTAATTCCATATCCCTCTATGCCTTGCTTATTCAAGTACCTGTCCAGATGCCTCTTAAATGTCGTTACTGTTCCTGCCTCCACCACCTCCTCTGGCAGCTCATTCCAGATACCCACTATTCTTTGTGTGAAAAATTTACCCCTTTGATCCCCTTTAAACCTCCTCCCTCTCACCTTAAATCTATGCCCTCTAGTTTTAGTCACCCCTATCATGGGAAACAGACTCTGGCTATCTACCCTATCTATGCCTCTCATAATTTTATATACCTCTATCATGTCCCCTCTCAGCCTCCTTCACTCCAGGGAAAACAGACCCAGCCTATCCAATATCTCTTTATAACTCAAGCCCTCCAAACCAGGCAACATCCTTGTGAAACTTTTCTGCACCCTCTCTCGCTTAATCACATCTTTCCTGTAATGCAGCGACCAGAACTGCACACAGTACTCCAAATGCGGCCTAACCAACGTTATGTCCAACTGTAACATTTATTTATTATTTATTTCGAGATACAGCACTGAAACAGGCACTTCGGCCCACCAAGTCTGTGCTGACCAAGAACCACCCATTTATACTAACCCGACAGTAATCCCATATTCCCTACCACCTACTTACACTAGGGGCAATTTACAATGGTCAATTTACCTATCACCTGCAAGTCTTCGGCTGTGGGAGGAAACCAGAGCACCCGGCGAAAACCCACGCAGTCACAGGGAGAACTTGCAAACTCCACACAGGCAGTACCCAGAATTGAACCCAGGTCCCCGGAGCTGTGAGGCTGCGGTGCTAACCACTGTGCCACCCTAATATGACATTCCAACTCTGTACTCAATGCCTCGGCCGATAAAGGCAAGCATGTCATACGCCTTCTTCACCACCCTGTCTACCTGTGTTGCCACTTTCATGGAACTATGTACTTGCACCCCAAGGTCTTTCTGCTCAACAACACTCCCCAGGGCCCTGCCATTCACTGTATATGTCCTTCCCTGGTTTAACTTCCCAAAATGCATCACTTCACACTTGTCTGCATTAAATTCCATTTGCCACTCCCTTGCCCACTTTCCCAATTGATCTGTATCCTGTTGTAACCTTAGACAACTTTCTTCACTGTCCACTATACCACCAATTTTGGTGTCATCTGCAAACTTACTAATCATTCCCCTTACATTCACATCCAAGTCATTAATATATATGACAAACGTCCATCGCCCTGTCCTCATCAATCCTCTTGGTCACCTCCTCGAAAAACTCAATCAAATTCGTGAGGCATGATTTCCCATGCACAAAGCCATGCTGACTATCCCTAATCAGACCATGCCTTTCCAGCTGCATATAAATCCTGTCTCTCAGAATCCCTTCCAATAACTTTCCCACCACTGATATAAGGCTCACCGACCTGTAGTTCTCTGGTTTATCCCTGCTCCCCTTTTTCGGTACCTCAACCGTGGCTAACGATGATACAAAAATCTCTGCCAGGGCCTCAGCAATCTCCTCCCTAGCTTCCCATAGCATTATAGGATACACCTGGTCAGGCCCTGGGGATTTATCCACCTTAATGCGCTTCAAAACCTCCAACACCTCCTCCTTTGTAATGTTGATATGCTCCAGGATATCGGTGTTCCCTCCCTTGAACTCACTAGCTTCCAAGACCTTCTCCACGGTAAATACGGACGAGAAGTATTCATTTAAGACCTCGCCCATTTCCCGTGGCTCCACACATAGATTGCCACACTGATCCTTAAAGGGACCTACTCTCTCCCTAGCTATCCTTTTACTCTTAATATACTTATAGAATCTTTTAGGATTCTCCTTTATCTTATCTGCCAGGGAAATCTCATGGCCCCTTTTTGCCCTCCTAATTTCCTTCTTAAGTGTAGTCCTACATCCCCTATACTCCTCGAGGGGCTCACTCGAACCCAGCTGCCTATACCTGACATATGCCTCCTTCTTTGTCCTGACCAGACCCTCAATATCCCTCGTCAACCAAAGTTCCCTAAACTTGCCAGCCATGCCCTTCCATCTAACGGGAACATCCCGGCCCTGAACTCTTCCTATCTCACTTTTAAAAGCCTCCCACTTGCCAGATGTCCCTTTATCTGTAAACAGTCTCTCCCATTCAACTTTTGAGAATTCCTGTCTGATGTCATCAAAATTAGCCTTCCCTCAATTTAGGACTTCAACCAGAGGACCAGTCCTATCCTTTTCCATAACTATCTTGAAGCTAATGGTGTTATGGTCACTGGTCCCAAAGTGCTCCCCCACTGACACATCAACCACCTGCCCATCCTCATTTCCTACGAGGAGGTCGAGTGTAGCCCCTTCTCTAGTAGGGCCATCCACATACTGCTTCAGAAAACTATCCTGGACACACTTAACAAATTCTTCCCCATCTGATCCCTGAGCACTAAGGCAGTCCCAGTCAATATTAGGGAAGTTAAAATCACCTGCTATTACAACCCTATAATTCCTACACCTATCTGTGATTTCCCTACATATATGCTCCTCCACTTCCCTCTGACTATTGGGGGGCCTATAGTATAATCCCATCAAAGTGATCACCCCTTTCTTCTTTCTAAGTTCTACCCATATGGCCTCGTTGGACATGGCCCCCGGGATATCCTCTCTATGTACTGCCATGATGTCCTCCCTAATCAATAGTGCAACTCTCCCGTCCTCTCTTACCTCCACCTCCGTCACACCGGACAGATCGGTACCCCGGAACATTGAGCTGCCAGTCCTGCCCATCCCTCAACCACGTTTCCGTAATAGCTATAATACCACAATCCCATGTACCGATCCATGCTCTGAGTTCATCTGCCTTACCTGTAAGGCTTCTTGCATTAAATTAAATGCAGTTTAGTCTACCAGACCTTCCATGTTCCCTGTCCTGCCCCTGCCCGGCCTGCCTACTGGACTTGCTTGTTTTAACCTCTACATTTGCCTCAACTATCTCAGCGGAGAGACTACTACTTTGGGTCCCACCCCCCTGCAGACTAGTTTAAACCCTCCCGAGTAGTACTAGCAAAACTCCCCGCAAAGATATTGGTCCCCCTCCAGTTTAGATGCAACCCGTCTTTCTTGTACAGGTCAATTTTGCACCAGAAGACATCCCAATGATCCAAGTAGCTGAAGCCCTCCTGCCGACACCAGCTGTTCAGCCACGCATTCATTTGCCTAATCCTCCTATTCCTACCCTCACTAGCACGTGGCACAGGGAGTAATCCTGAGATTACAACCCTCGAGGTCCTGCTTTTTAACATTCTGCCTAACTCCCTATATTCACTTTGCAGGACCTCATCTCTCTTCCTGCCTATGTCGTTAGTACCAATATGGACCTCGACCTTTGGCTGCTCACCCTCCCCTTTCAGAATGTCCTGCAGCCGCTCCAAGACATCCTTGACCCGAGCACCAGGGAGGCAACATACCATCCTGGAGTCTCGTTTGTGGCCACAGAAACACCTATCTGCACCCCATACGATAGAATCCCCTATCACTATAGCTTTTCCAACCCTTTTCCTCCCCTGCTGTGCAGCAGAGCCCTCCGTGGTGCATCGAACTTGGCTCTTGCTGCTTTCCCCTGGGAGGTCACCACCCAAACAGTATCCAAAGCGGTATATCTGTTTGAGAGGGGGATGGCCACAGGGGACTCCTGCACTACCTGCCTGCGCCTACTACTCCATCTGGTGGTCACCCATCTGCCTCTGCAGCCATTACCTGCGGTGTGGCGACCTCACTAAATGTCCTCAGCATCGCGGATGCTCCACAGTGAATCCACCGGCAGCTCCAGCTCCGTAATGCTGGTAGCCAGTAGCTGCAGATGGATACACTTCCTGCACACATGGTCGTCAGGGGCACTGGAAGCATCCCTGATTTCCCACATAGCGCAGGAAGAGTATATCACGGGGCTGAGCTCTCCTGCCATGACTTACCCTTAGGTTAATTAGTTACTTCCTTAATTAAAAATTGCAAATTAAACTAGGGGCCTTCAATTTACCCACTTCAATCTAAAGTCCTTAAAAAAAACACTTTAGCAGTACTCACCTTATCACCAGAGATTTTTTTCCAACAAAAAAAAACAACTTTCCCCTTATTTTTTAAAGATATTCTAACGGCTGCTACTCACCAACCAATCACCTTGCAGCTCTCCTCTGACGTCACTGTTTGCCTTTTTTTTCAAACTCTGGTGCGCTGGAAGAGCTCCTCTCCGCTCCTCTCCCGGAAGGTAAGAGACTGGGCCTCGATCCTCGAGGTCGATTTATAGGCTCCGCTCACGGTGTTCTCCCCACAGGTCCGCTCCGGTCCTCTCCTTTCCGCTCCCGGAAGGTAAGAGAAGGTGGAGGTGAGCTGCCTTCTTGAACCGCTGCAATCCATCTGGTGTAGGTACACCAACATTTAGTGCTGTTCGGAAGGGAGTTCCAGGATTTTGATCCTGCGACAGTGAAGGAATGGTGATATAGTTCCAAGTCAGGATGGTGTGTGACTTGGAGGGAAACTTGCAGGTGGTGGTGTTCCCATGCATCTGCTGCCCTTGTCCTTCTAGATGGTAGAGGTTGCGGGTTTGGAAGGTGCTGTTTAAGGTGCCTTGATGAGTTGCTGCAGTGCATCTTGTAGATGGCACACACTGCTGCCACTGTGTGTTGGTGGTGAAGGGAGTGAATGTTTAATGTGATGTTTGGGGTGTCAACCAAGCAGGCTGCTTTGTCTCAGAGCTGTTGAGCTTCCTGAGTGTTGTTGGAGCTGCACTGATCCAGGCAAGCGGAGAGTATTCCATCACACTCCTGACTTGTGCCTTGAAGATGGTGGACAGGCTTTGGGGAGTCAGGAAGTGGGTTATTCACTATAGAATTCCCAGTCTCTGACCTGCTGTTGTGGTTACAACCAGCTGAGAAAGGTCTCTAGGGGTCTATACTGTCTTCACCTGGTCTTACCTTGACAGGATTTAATTTTTAAACACGCCATGTTTTGAGCTCCCCTTTGGTGAATCCTTGTTCACCACTTTCCAATTATAAGGCAAAGAAGTGGGCATAAACAGACTTTCTTAGGTTTAAAGAAGAAAAGTGAAATTTATTAAAACTTAAACTCTAATACAGTAAATTCCTACAGATACACACTGCACCCCACGCTAGCATGCATGCAAATAGGGACAGAAAAGAGCAGAAGAAAAATAAAGTTAAAAAGTTTGAAACAATGGGCGGCACAGTGGCGCAGTGGTTAGCACCGCAGCCTCACAGCTCCAGGGACCCGGGTTCGATTCCGGGTACTGCCTGTGTGGAGTTTGCAAGTTCTCCCTGTGTCTGCGTGGGTTTTTTCTGGGTGCTCCGGTTTCCTCCCACAAGCCAAAAAGACTTGCAGGTTGATAGGTAAATTGGCCATTATAAATTGTCACTAGTATAGGTAGGTGGTAGGGAAATATAGGGACAGGTGGGGATGTTTGGTAGGAATATGGGATTAGTGTAGGATTAGTATAAATGGGTGGTTGATGTTCGGCACAGACTCGGTGGGCCGAAGGGCCTGTTTCAGTGCTGTATCTCTAATCTAATCTCTGAAGAAGGGTTTTTACTGTGCTTTGAGCTCACTGTAGTCCTTGATTGTTGGTAGCCTTGCTTTTCGTTAGGGCCAAGTATTCTTCTTCAACCTTGTTCACTGTCGGAGACTTTTCTCTCTTGGGGTTGATATGTCTTCAATGGGTCTTCAGTTCCATGAGAAATGAGATGAGAGCAGACAGAAGAGTCCAGTCCAGCAGCAAACAGCTTTCTGAGTTCAAATTCCCTGTGGCAAGTTCAAATTCAAACAAACTCCCAACAGTCAATTAGTCTTGTGACTAAACTGGTCTGACCACGTCTGTTTGTGTATTCGGCCATCTTAGCAGTTAACCTGGAATGCTAGCCTCTCCACCTTCAACGTCTGGTAATCAAAAGCCCATTGGGTATTAAATTGGAACAGGGAGTGGCCCCTTTGTCCATTCCAAGTACAGTCTGTTACTATGCAAAAAAGGTCTTTCCGGTGAGGGTCCTGGCAATTCCTTGTGATAGGCCCTCTTTTCTTCCTAGCAGCAATTATAAGTTTTACTGTTCATGTGGCGAAATAATGTGAGCCTCATTCTTGGCAGGTGGGGGCTTGCATGACACTGTATTTATGTCGCTGCTCCAGTTCAGTTTTTGCTCAATGGTTACCCCCCGGATGTTGATAGTGGGGGATTCAGTGATGGCAATGCCATTGAATATCAAGGGGAGATGGTTAGATTTTCTCTTGTCGGAGATTGACATTGTCTGGCACTTGTGTGGCGTGAATGTTACTTGCCACTTATTAGCCAAAGCCTGAATATTGTCCAGGTCTTGCTGCATGTGGATATGGACTGCTTCATTATCAGAGGAGTTGTGAATGGTACTGAACATCATACAATCATCAGCAAACATCCCCACTTCTGACCTTATGATGAAGGAAAAGTCATTGATGAAGCAGCTGAAGATGGTTGGGCCTAGGGCACTACCCTGAGAACTCCTGCAACAATGTCCTGGGGCTTAGATAATTGGCCTCCAACAACCACAACCATCTTCCTTTGTGCTAGGTATGACTCCAACCAGTGGAAAGTTTTCCCCTTGATTCCCATTGACTTCAATTTTGCTAGGGCTCCTTGATGCCATACTCAGTCAAATGCTGCCTTGATGTCCAGGGCAATCACTCTCACCTCACTTCTTGAGTTGAGCTCTTTTGTCCATGTTTGGACCAAGGCTGTAATGAGGTCTGGAGTTGAGTGGCCCTTGCGGAAACCAAGCTGAGCATGGGTAAGCAGGTTATGGATGGGTGTGCTTGCAAGGTAAGTGGCTGTGAGGAGTGATGTGATGGAGTAGACTTGACAAGGCAGAGTGAGTGGGGGTGGGGTGTTGTGTATAGCGGGATGTAGGTGAATGTGCAACTGTACACATCTTTCCTGACTTGCTTTGGCCATTAATGTGCTTCGAGCACTGAAGCCAGGAGTGTGGCACAATGCTCCTGTTGCTGACCTCCTAAATCACCTCCAGCCATGCATTTTCATAGCAGTAGAAGTTTTCTTCCTCTTCTTGCTGGGGAAGTGTATCTCTCTCCAACTCCTCACTGCACCCAACACTGCATCAAGGGAAGCATCGTTAAAGCTTGACGCAGCCTTTCAGCCTCCCAAGTCTGTTGTGAAATTGCTGTCTCTATACCAAACCTCACAACTCCTCTAAATTTCATCTTTGGATTGGCCCTTTAAATGCTGAAGTTGAGATCCAATCAAAGACATATTTAAAATCAAATGATGAGTTGGCTGCATTAAAATGTCACAGAGAGAGGGGCTTAAATTACTTCCTGGTTTCTCATGTGATGTCAGACTGCCCCATTCCCAATGCATCTGAAAGTTAATATCCACGTATTTGGGATTTTTTTCTTGTGTGGAAAAGAATGTGTCAGTTGTCCAAAAGCAAACTGATAGGAATAAGAGTGACCCATTGAACCCTTCGAGCAATTCAATCAGATCATGTCTGATTTGTACCTCAGCTCCATTTACCTGCTTTTGGTCCATATCCTTTGATAGGCCTACTTAACAAGTAAAGCAACTAGTGAGTCACTGATAGTAAATATATCCAAGAAAAAGTAATAGTCATGATTATTTTTTAGAGTGGGAAGACAAAAGCATCCCTTTAAAACTGTCTAAATCCAGCAATGCTCATCAGTTGCTGTCAACATTGAACAGAATTACCATCAATTTTCTAATTGGCTTAAGAAGCATCCAAGAGGTAATATTACAAAATAGTGCTCCCAATAAGTTTGATCCATCAAGAGCACATATTAGAGTTGAGGCACAACACCTGACACAACACATGTCCCCCATACCCCCCACCCCACCCCACGACCAGCCCAAGAATCACATACCTAATTTGCAATTTGTTCTTGGAGTAGATGAAGCTCTGCTCCAGGAGAACAAATTCATAAAATTAACCTTTTACTGTTATTTTTCAGCTTTTTCCATTCCTACTGCCCTAGAATTGCTTGCCATGCCTCACTTCTGCCAAACACAGTGAATCTATGAACTGCTCCTTGACCTCTATCGATGTCTGTGATGATACATTAAAATAGTCTCCTGCAGTAAAGTGGCTGACACGGAGGCTAACCTGGAATACAATATATGCTTTTCAATTTAACTGAATAGCTGTGGAATGCTGTAGACTTATTATTGACCTTAAAAAAACAAAACTTATTTTTAAACTTCATTAATGCTCATTAATCTGTTTCTGGAGGGTAGTTTTGGTCAGACAGTTGGGGCTGAATTTTTGCCTCGGGGGCAGGAAACAGGAGCCGGGACCATTTCTGGGTCTGAAATACACCCCTCGAGGAGGGGGATGGTGCGGGGAAGTCACTGACATGGAATTTCGACTGGGGTGCTCCCTTAATTGGCATGGAGACAGGTTCCCTGTCGAAGTAAGGGTGACGGGTGGGCTCTCAAAGCTGGAGGGCCAATCAGAAGCCTACCAGCTTCAGAGAGCGCCCAGCTTCAGCAAGAAGGTGCCTTCTCAGCCACTTATTAAAAACTTTAAGTACAAAATACAAAAAACAGCCAGGTCACCACTGCAGGGGGGGTGCAGGGGGGTGGATAATGGGAGAAGCCCCTATACAGGGCAACCTTTGGTTACACCCTCACCCAAGCAGGCAGGGAGGGATGTAAGCCTGCCTGGAATGCTGGCACCCCAACCTGCTGCTGGGTGCCTGCCTCCAGGCAATTGATCTGCATCCCCACCCGCACCACCACCACCGCTCCCCCCCCCCCCCCCCCACCCCCCAGCATGTCAGGAAACTGGAGTCCGACTGGAAAATCCCAGCAAGTTAGAAAGTATTTGGCCAAAGTATTCTTTTTGGTCTTTTTTTTATAACAGAGCTCTAAATCTAAAAAGAAAATCTCTATTTTTTTTCGGTTAACCAGTGTGTGCGCGTGTGTGTGTGTGTGAGGGGCTAAGGTAAAAGGGAACTTTCATATTTCAATCTGTGTGTTAATGCTTTGCTTCATTACTGGTTATGTCGTGTTTTATAATAAACTGATAGTTTTGTTGTTTAATAAAGAAACCTGGTTGGTGCATTTTATTCTGGGATAAAGAGTAGAGTCTATGATTGAATGTATCGGTAACTGGGTGAACACTTAAATATGTTGTGACCTGTGGAGAAGTGGAACTAGAAAAGACAGTGCACTCCTCCCACCTCGATCGTAACACTATCACTACAATGGGCAAAGTCAGGAGATTTACCAATAATGTCTCACTGGAGAAATATCTTTTGTAAACGTAAACAGAACTGATGGAATATAACTGGAGTTTGTCATACCCTCCTTCACCCTTGATATATGTCTCGATGAGATGTTTTAATATGAAATACACTCTGAAAATGGGCAAAAGTATGAAGCAGACCAGATCTTAATGTTAATAAAACATTTTCCTGCACCCGACAGCTCAAAGAATTTTTTGAGCCCGGCTGCAGAGGGCAACAGAGTATCTGGGACCTTAGTTATCAGCAAGAACAACAATCTAACTCCTGAACCAATGAGACTTAAGGGATAAGAAATAAAGAAAAGGAAAGAAGGATTGGATTAAGAGAGAGAAAAAGAGACAAAAAGGAAAAGTGAGAAAAAAAATTTAAAATTTAGAATTTTGTTATTCTCCAACAACAATTGATACCTGATGGAATGAAACGAAACAGTTTAAATTGTTCACTTTCTGGGCCAGAGAGTTTATTATCAGTCATTAACAATTATCACATTGTGGCACATTTAATAGATAATTAACATACAAATGCAGTAAGTTCTTAAAAGTAATGAGGAGGCTGAGGGCAAGATGCTGTTTGTGTGAAGAAAACAGTGCAGCAACGTAAATCAACCAATAAGTTCTGGAGATTGATAACTCACAGTACATCTCTTAATCCCTTGAACTAACTAGCCAATTGTACATTAATAATGGTGTTGTTATTAACATGCCATTATTTTTCCAGCAAGTTCCAATCCATGGTATCAAGTTGAGCAGAATCTAGTGTCCTTTATGTGTCCAGGTAATGTTTGGATAAATGACATTCAGATCGAAACTGAATATGTTTTATGTGAATGGTATGGAATTGCTAGTGTACATCAAATGGTGAATAATGTGTATTCTTCATAGTGCAGGTGTTTCTGACACTGTTCGTGGGAACGGCAGCAATAGACAAATAGATTATGACATCTGCGTGGAGGTCACGCTTGAACTGGGCAGAAGCAAAGGCAGGCCATATTTGGCAGTCTAAGGAGGCAAACAGACATTAGTCATAATGTAGGGATGCACATGAATGCACCACAGCTTTTCTGTAGACACAAACACTCAAAATCTGGCATTGCTAGCTAAACCCCATACCCACTAATATCTCTTTATGGAAATAGAATGCATGCATCCAATATAACTAATGTTGCTTAAAAGACGTCAAGAATCACAAGCAGAACTGCAAATGCTAACTATTCTTGATTTGAGATGCTAGGCTGGCCTCTCCTTCCTTGCCTGCTCCACATAAATAGTATGCTAGGGCACCAGACCTAGATCGCTGGCAGATTTCCCTCCCACCTGCTTCTAATATTGCAACTTCTCTGGGCCACATGGGAAAGGTGGTGGTTGGTTACGGGAAGCAGTGATCCTCTAGCGGAGGAGGGCATTGAAGTGGCCTCCTGTTCCTCCATTCTGCCCCAGTGTAGCTCCTACTGTCTATTGGGTGCTTGTTTCTCTTTAAATTAATTCCTGCTCCTTTTGGTACTGCAGCACGAGCCCACTGCAGCCAATGGTGGGCTCCCATCTTGGTGAAGGGAGGTCCATCAGGAGCCTGCCATGCAATGGATAAGGTCCCTGACCCAGGGAAATAGGTTGGAGTTGGGTTGACTTCAGAATGATGGACAGAATTTCACCCCAAAGAGGAGAAAAGATTTGCTGTATGCAACAATATCATAAACACTTTGCTCCAAATTTTGGATCCATGCTCAACATTATCTTGGGTTCGGAGTCAGCAGTCACTCCAGTAAGCAAACCTCACGTCTTCTACAATCTGATGAGCCATTGAGCACAGAGGTGGTGGAGGGACATAGGGAGCTGAGCATGAACACTGGAGGGGAGAAAACAATGCCAGCTTGAACGAAGAAAAGTGGATGAGAAGCACCAGCATAACTGAATTGGAGAGAAGAGAGCCAGGTTGAATTGGCGCAGCAGAGGATGGAGAGTGCCAGCATGTAAAGGAAGGATCAGTGAAGAGATTTCCTCTTCAACAATGTGTTGATAAAATATTGGCAGGGCAAAGAGTTGATCAGATGCAGTATCTTTCTGAACTGAGTCTGGATGGGGTAAAGGGTCCCTTTGAGTTGAACTGGTGAAAGGTTGAAGGTAAGCCAGTAACTTGAAAACACTCCTAATTTTATTTGGTGCTCTTGCGCCATAATATATGATGAACTGTTATTTTTTTCTCTTAATCTCAAGTGCCAACAAGGCATCTTCCTGTCCTTAAGGAGCTATTATCTATGATGTAAATAAGCCTACAGACCATTATAGTTAACATTATTATCTCATTCAGCTATGGCTTACATGCTGCTTTATATTCATAAGAACATAAGATAAAGGAGAAAGAGTAGGACATTCAACCCTTGAGCCTGCTCAGCCATTCAATACGATTATGGATGAACTTCAATGCCTCTTTCCTGTCCTATCCCCATATCCCTTGATTCCCTTGGTGTCCAAAAATCTATTGATTTCATTCTTGAAGATACTCAACAACTGAGCATCTGTAACTCTCTGGGGTAGAGAATTGCAAAACATTACAACACTCTTGAGTGAAGAAATTTATCCTCAGCTCAGTTTTAAATGTCTGACCCCTTATCCTGAGTCTATAACCCCTGGTACTAGTGTCTTTATCCAGGGCTAACAGGCTCTCAGTGTCTACCCTGCGAGCCCTCCTCGACTTTTATACATTTCAATGAGATCACCTTTCATTCTTCTAAACTCCAAAGAGTATAGATCCATTCTACTCAATCTCTCCTCATAGGACACCCCTCTCATCCCAGGAATCAATCTAGCGAACCTTTGTTGCATCCCTTCTAAGGCAAGTATATCCTTCCTTAGGTGAGGAGACCAAATATATACACAGTATTCTAGGTGTGGTCTCACCAAAGTCCTGTATAATTTCAGCAAGACATTGTACTCTTATACTCCAAGCCCCCTTGCAATAATGCCTAGCATACCATTTCCCTACCTAATTGCTTACTGTACCTTCATGTTAACTTTCTGTGATTCTTCTACTAGGACTCACAAATCCCTCTGAATACATTTACTAATCTCATACCCTTTAAAAATACTCTGCTTTTTCATTTTTCCTACAAAAGTGGATAATTCTACAATTCCCTACATTATATTCCATCTACCACCTTCTTCCACAATCACTACACCAGTCTATATCCCTTTGTAGCCTCTTTGCATCCTCATCACAGCTTTCTTTTCCACCTAGCTTTGTATCATCAAAAACTTGGATACATTACATTCAGTCCTGTCATATTACACTCAGTCCCCTCAGTATTATAAATTCAGTGAATTCAGGGAGGCAATCACAGCGAGTGGTTATGCCCTGGAACTCGCTGCCCACAAGGGTAGTGGAAATAGAGACAATCAATGATTTCAAAAGGAAATTGGATGGGCACTTGAAGGAAATAAACTGGCAGGGCTATAGGGATCAAGCAGGGGATTGGGACTGGCTGAATTGTTTCGCAGAGAGCTTCCATGGGCTCGATGGACCGAATGGCCTCCTATGCGGTAAATGACTCTATGACTCTTTGACTCAATCTCAAGAATCAACTGTGATTTGTGATAACAATCGTTAATACTATTTTTTAAAATTTTAGCAGAAGCACGGTACACTTCAAAATGCTGGAAAAAGTACCAAAAATTGTCTGGGAGCCATGTCCACAGATCCACCTGGAAGTAAATTGTGTTCTATCAGAGATTACTTCTTTCTTCTAAACTTGCTCAATCCTCAATTTCACTGTTTGCATACCTTCTCTTTTTTTCTCCCCAAAAAACAACTGATGGAATATTGGGTATAGTCAAATCTTCATTTGTGACAAATTTATATCCCACTGCACTCCCATTGTTACTACCTTTCATTATGTTGCACGTCAGATCATTGGATTTCAGTTTTCACAGAAAAACAACAGAATTTTGGAATGTAATTTCAAAGCACTAATAAAATCTTGGACTCCAATACAAGAACAAGGAATTTAATTTAGTCAGTCACCTTGAAGCAATGGCCTTAGTCACAGGCCTTTAGGGCTGTTTTTCAAATGTACATTTGAGTTATCAGGTTTTTTGGGAGCTGTGGTGAAGGTGTACATCAGCTTTTCAGAGTTTTGCAAGTTGGCCTCTACAAGTAAGTGAGTTCATGACATGAGGGAGACTGGTAAGTTAGAAACATAGAAACATAGACAAATAGAAGCAGGAGTAGGCCATTTGGCCCTTTGAGCTTGCACCGCTATTCAATACGATCATGGCTGATCATCCAAACTCAGTACCCTGTTCCTGCTTTCTCCCCGTATCCCTTGATCCTTTTAGCCCTAAGAACTGTAGAAATTGTGATTTAACTATTTGAAACAAAGGATTTTAATGTAGGCTCAAAGCATTTTAAGGGTGCTGAGGTAAAACATTATGAGACACTCTACATAAAAAGTTCACAAATTGTAACACAGAAAAATAAAGTGAGCTGGTTATAAACAAGGCCTTTCCTGCTTTTTTACTGCTCTGCTTCTCTGAGAATTGAATGAAGCAAAAAAAAATTACTCTGCAGATAGAAAGAGCTGGAATCACGCGTGAGATGTTTACACACCACTAAACAGCAGGAACAGAACTGATAACTGCTTTGCAATAATTTCCCCAAGCTAGGAAGGGGAGTACAAGCATTTGTGATATGTATAAATACAGAAGGAATCCCTATCCTGGGAATTTCATAGAAATTGTGCTGCAGGTTTTAATATTTCATCTTTGAAAACTGTTAATGCCTGGGTACGTATGAATGGTTTAGAGTTGTTTCATTGACTAAAATGTAGAGACGATGCAGGGGAGTAGAGCACTGAAACAGAAAAGTGTAGTATTACCACAATTTATCAGCACTGTCACAGATATCAGCATCTATCCCAATCAGTATAAATAATCTTAATCCATTTATGACAGTGTAGCTGGCTAATTATTAGGTTATGCCTCAATCCTCCTGTGTAAGCTTGACCAGATTCTCAGCTGAAGCCATTAATGAATCTTGCATTTCATGACAAAGTGAAGGAGCTATAAATACTCCCATTGCAATATTGGCATTTACAGTTTGTACATTTAACTAATGAGATAGAACAATACAACACCATCACAACAAGGCTACCATGGTAAATTGAAAAACATTGGTTTCAAAACATCTGCATTTTATAGAGAAGCTCGGGACTCATTTCTGATCAGTATTTAACAATAATGAAATCATTCTTCAAACATAGGACCAATGTTTTTGTGATGTTTGGTAGTCAGCCATGAAATTACTTGAGGGCATAATCCCGGCAGTTGTGCGGGGAATGCACTGACCTCTGACACTATTCATGTTGACGCGTGCAAGGCCAGTTAGAGGTTGTTCGACTTGCAGGAGCCCAGTGGGTGTGGGTGTCACTAGGGACACATTTTGTGCACCCCCCTTCCTCTGACATTGCAAAATATGGTGGGCATTGGGCCAAGTGGATGGCAGATTCCTGCTCCCCACCCTTATAGAGACACTAGCCTGTGCTTCCAATGGGCCCTACACCAAGGAAAGTTAACTTGATTTATGAAGAGTGCTTCTGAGTCACCATAATGTCTGAATATCAATTTTAAAACAGAGGATTGGACTTTTTGGGCCCCCTGAGACAGGTTTGGGGTGGGGACCTATAGAATTGTGACTGGTGGCAGGGGGCAGAGGGTGGTCGTTACCCCGTTGCCAAGCGATTTTGCCAGGGGCAGAGATAGGCTGATGACAGCCTTTCCACTCAGAGGCCATTGAGGCCTTTAGGTGGCCTAATAATGGCCACATAAGGGCCTCTTCCCATCACCACTGGGATCTAACCAGCGTCAGGGATGCCTCTGCAATGCAAGAAGGAACGTCTTGTAAAAGAATGCGCCCTCCCTGCGGGCCTGGTGGGGGGTCTCTCCTCTGTGGGCAATCTGTGACCCATGGAAGGCCCCCGCCATCAAATCCTCCAATGCCCTGGATCCCACCCACTGGACTACATGCCCACCCACTCTCACCGGGGCCTTCTGAAGTGGCCCCAACGAGCCCGCCTCGTTTATCTGTGGTGTGGAGTTCCAGCACTGTGTCTGGGTCCAAGGCCCCAGCAGTACCAACAGCAGCCACTGCTCCCAGTGGCGCTGCTGATACTGCTTAGCTGTCGGCCCTGTGATTGGCCGTCAGCTCTTGGAAGTGGGATCCCTGTCTTCAAAGGGTCGGAGATCCTGGCGCCAGAAACATTGCCTCCAGAACAATGGAGGATCGTGCTGGGGAGGGACGCGAAAAGGCCTAGGTGGGGCTCCCCCCTCTTTTTCGTCCTGGTACTGGGAGCCCCACCACCTCCACAAAATACAGCCCATAGAGTCATAGCCATTTACAGCAAAAAAAAAGGAAAAATCTCCAGATTTTCGTCACAACCATCCATTATACAAGTGATGAAATGTTTAGGGTATAACTGCTACTTAAGCTATGACAACCTCTTGTTCCACAGCAGTTACTGTGTAACTAAACTATGCCCAGAGCTGTTTGAGTTGGCAGCTTTGTTGTAAAAGGAGTTAGTTTTGCACACATTTCAACGTATGCCATAACTTGGCTACGCATTGATGTTTTCAACTAGGGAATCACTGGCTGATTTCAGCACCTTGGGTGAGATTATCTGACTGAACACTGGCCAAGGCTAGAAGCTGGGACCATTCTGACCTGCATGGCTCAAACTGGGTTGTCTTGGGAGTGACTGGTTTTGTTTTTAAACTGACCCCAAATAATAATTTTTCCATTATGGCTATGAAACATCTATGAAAAGAGAAAATATTCCTTTTTCGGAGGGATTGAAGCATTTGTGCAAACGGTCCTCAATAACATTTAGTCATTCCCATAAGTTTAAAAAAATGCGTCGGTAGAAACTGATCATTTAGAAATTGCAGCATAAACAATTATTGGTGAATAATTGTAGAATACCATTTATCCCACTTATGAAGAAAAGCTAAACAGGTCAGTGCTGAGATTTAAAGGTAAAGTTTTTGAGGCACAGCACCAGAGGGGAGTATTTTGTGCTCCCATTTGAAAAGGGATTGGTGGCGTGGGGGGACAGCGAATCACGTCAGAAATGTCTGCCCAGAAATCCGGCATCATGACATCGGTTCAAAGCACCAAGGCAGAAGCACCCCCCCAACGCGACAGGAATGTATTTTAAATTGCTGAACAGTTAATTTCAATGCATTTACATCTAATTCATCACAAATCAATGGGGGGCTTGGGATTAAGTGGACAACGGTGGCACTCATGTACCTTTGGGCTCACGACCGTTAAAAGCTGGAGGCACCATGGTGAGGTTTCAGTGCCACGACAGGTAGGCAGCCATGAACAGCACTGAATAGAGGAAGGGGGGGAGTGGAGGCCATTTTCAGACTGTAGTGCTGTGCGCTCTGCAAGGGGGGGGAGGAGCGGGATCTCGCGTGCTCTGCACGGGAGGTTGGCGCCTTGGGCATTCTGTAGTGTGGGGGTTTGGTGGTGGCTGTATCGGGTGAGCAAACTGTTGGGTGTTGCCAATACTGCTGGATGAGAGGGTTGGCCATCAACAAGGGTGGGCACTGAGGGCCTCTGGGATTCTGCTGGGGGAAGTAGAAAAAGCACAGGTGCCAGGGAAGTGCCATCTCTGCATTGACGACACTCTACAGGCCCACTGGTACCTGGGCATGACACTCATACACACTTTTTTGAACCCATGTGGCATGACGCATCATGTCCGATAGAGAGAGGACCAAAAGGCAGCTGCGCCTGGCCATGAAGCTCTACGATGAAAGTGACAGCAACCGGCCGTGCCAAGAAGGGCTCACCTGCACCAGAGAATGTACCAGACTCGAATCAGCTACCTCCAAATGTCTGGTTAGCATTGTCAGCGAAGACTGCGGCTCCCCAGAGAGGCTGTCACTAACATATGTGCCCCGCTGCAGGACCAGTTGCAACCTAGGGGATTCAGTGGTCACCGAACGTCTGTGGCCCTGAAGATCACTGTGGCACTCAACTTTTATGTGTCTGGCTCTTTCCAGGGATCCACTGGGGACATGTGTGGGGTCTCCCAGGCAGCAGCCCACTGCTGTATCAAGGAGGTGACCAATGCCCTGTACAACAGGACCAGCAACTATATACATTAACGGACAGAGTCAGACAGAGAGGGCCATCAGCTTCGGGGCCATCGCTGGATTCCTCTAGGTGCAGGGTATGATAGATTGCACGCATGTGGCCATCAGGGCATTCATGGACCAGCTAGCCACCTTCATCAACAGGAAGGGCTTTCATTCCATCAATGTTCAACTGGTCTGTGACCATCGAAAGCGTTTCCTGCAGGTTTGTGCCCGCTTCCCAGGAAGCAGCCACGACACTTATACATACTTCGACAGTTCCAGTTGACATAGCTTTTCAGGCTCCCCACTCGCCTTCAGGGATGGACTCTCGGGGACAAAGGCTACCCATTGAAGACATGGCCACTGATACCTGTGAGGAACCCTCGCAATGCAGCAGAGGAGAGGTACAACACTTGCTTTGACTCTACCCGAGCGACCATCGAGCAGGCCATTGGGTTGCTGAAGATGGGATTCTAGTGCCTGGATCAATCCAGTGGAGCCCTGCAGTAAGCCCCAGTGAAGGTTTTGCATATCATTGTGGTCTTCTGCGTGCTACACAATCTCGCACTGCAGAGGGGGAAGGCCTTACTTGATAATGAGATGCCTGAGCGACACTCCTCCACCAACAGGTAAGACAAGGAGGATGAGGAGGAGGGAGGTGAGCAAACAGCACTGGATGGTGAAGCCCTTGCGCTGGAAGCCAGACAGATTGAGTGACGTGCCAAGGAAGCAAGGGACAATCTCATGAATACCCGCTTCCAGCCACCCTGATGTCCACTCACAGAGAAACCAATAAAGACTCACCTCAATGCACGCAGTCTGCCACCTCCTTTCCATTTGTCTTCTGTGCCTCACGCCCAGCTGAAACTCATGCTAGTGCCCTTGGGAGATCATATTCAAATGAGGTTGTGCTTACATTGGCATTCCACTAAGAGGGAAGTCAGCAGCTCACAATTAAGGCATGATAGAATAATCACTTTTACACAATGAATGTTAATGGCTTGAACAAAAGAACTTTATATTAACCATCCCATGTCAGATGTCAAACACACGTGAACCCCCAAGTGTGTCCAGGTGGTTTTCTTTTTGCATTTTCGAGTGCTTCTACAAGGTGTGAACCCATTGTCAACAGCTGGGCTGGAGGTAGGCTGCTGATCAGGCTGCCCCTTAGCCTGTGATAATTTTGGCGGTCGTCCTCTGGCTGCCTGAGGCCTAGAAGGCCCCGGCTGCCTGAGGGTTTCCTGCACAGGTGCAGGATTCTGGCTACTGGAGTTGGGCTCACTGGCGGAGGGGCTGAGGGGCTGAGGAGCCGGTGTCCACTCTCGGAGCGCCCTGATGGGAGACCCCAGCTGTGGAGGTCAGCCTTGCCTCCTCCCTTTCAAGGCTCACTTGAACCTCCCTACTGGCCAGAGAGGACGAGGAGCTGGGGAAGACTCCAGGTGCCTCGTCCTTCTCTCGCCTTGCCACTGCTGCACAGAGCTCTTGGCCATGGCGATGTTGGGCAGGTCTGTGTACATCTGCGTGATCTGGCTCTCCATGAGGGTTGCCAACCTTTTGATGGAGGAAGGCGTGTGCTCACATGCCTGAGACATGGCAGCAGTCATGGCATGGATGGACTCTTCCATCATCTGCTCATGGCTGCGCTTGGCCGCGGGCATCTCTGCCAGATGTTGCCTTACCTCTCTCTGCAACTCCAGCATGCCCTGAACTATTGACGCCAGAGGCTTGTCATCAGCCTGGGGCTCAGCATGGGCCTCGCCACCCACAGTCCTCCTACTGTCAGTGGCCATGGCTGTCTCAGCCTCAGCCAGCTGCTTGGGCACGTGCTCTCACCAGCTGTGACCCCTGATTCTACAGCCGAGCGGTTGCCCACCGAGGTGAAAGTATCTGCGCTGGTGGAAGTGCAGGAGAGTCATGGGATGGTGCTCTGAGTGCTCCTCCTCCTCAGAAGTAAACGGCTGTCCCCCTTCTGGTTAAGTTTCCTGTGGACGTTGACCTCCAAGAGAGAATATAAACCTGTGTGTGTTAGGCTGTGCAGATCTCATCATGCCAACCATGTATGATGTGGGTCTCCAGAAGTGAACTGTATGTCGATGGAAGCCAATCCTCACTCTCTTGCATGGAGACTCCAGTCTCTCCATCGGATATGACGTGACTGCCCTGCGTCCCTACAAATTCTAGTGCCTGTTCCTCTGCTGTGGTGAGAAGCCAAAGATCTGGGATGTTGTGGGCTCTCTTGCCCTGTAAGTGGAAAGTTAGAGATAGTTATACTTCACAAAAAGATCACCATGATAGTTCTGCTAGTGTCAGCCCCTCATCCCCTACTGGTCTTTCACATATAGCTCATGCTCCCATCACTCTCGGGAGTTAACGGGTGGGTGAACTGTGAAACAATGTGGCCTATGGCTGAGATGCAGCCATGCATCTCAGGATGAAGTGATGCCTAACCCCTCTCTGTCATCGCCGTGGTATTGCCTCCCTCCCCATGTCCCCCTTCCTCCTGCATAGCCACTTACAATCACAAAAAAGGAGAGAAGTTTGGAGCAATCACCTTGGCAGAACGCAGAATGTCATTGACCCTCTTGCAGCCCAATTCCATGTGCTGAGCCCACAGCTGCTGACCTCCTCAGCGATCTACATCCAGGCTTGCTTGGTCAGGCAGGCGGACATCTTCTTGCCATCACTGGGGAATAGAACCTTTCCCTTGCAGCCTGGAAGAGGATCTGGAGGGAGGCATCGCTAAACCGTGGGGCCACCCTGTGTCTAGCCTCTGCCATTGTGTCGGGTCCACCTTGTCGGTGGGTTGGGGTGGGGGTGGTTGTGGGGTCTAAACTCAATGCAAAACAGGTCTCAGTTTGAAGCTGCTATCAGCAAATGAGTGTGAGGCAGCAATGCAAGCAGGGCTGACAGGGCTTTAAACATGGCGCCAGCACCTGCTCTAGAATCATTTAACACCGTATTTGGCATTTCACCTTCCAGCCCCTGCTGCATGATTGGACAGGCCCTGTACCTCCATTATGCAAAATGGCCACCCACCACGTGATTGCAGTGGGGTGGCCGCCCATGTGACAAACGGGAATGGCGCCCATTTCTGGGTCCGTTGCCGCAACTGGCGAAGGCTCACTAAATCCACCCCAGGCAGTGCCAATCCACAGTTCCTGGATGAAGGGTTTAGAATCATTTTTCAGTCAATGAAAGACCATCCTGTCGCTCTGGCTTCCATCACTAACATAGATGTTGGGGCCCAAGAGACACAGCAAACCAGGCAGGTTAAAAATAATCTAAAACAATCTTTTTTAAAGGAAAAAAAATATAGAAAATGTAGATGGGACAGGGTATATTTGATTGATATAAAGTAGAAACAACAAAAGGAGGAAAATGGAACAGATGCAAGAAGTAGTAAAGGGAAAACAGGGTGAGCAGAAGATTATATAGTTGTGTATTCTGGCAATTTAGGTTAAATATTAAAATGGAGAGCTGCGATATGAATAGCTTCAAAATGTATTAAGGCTTATTTCAGCAGCACAGTACGTGAATTGAAACCTTTAAGAAAAAGAATTGTCTATGGAGACTGGAAATCCTCAAAGTTCCCCAATTGCATGATGCAGTAAGCAGCTGAACAATACGGAATGAAAAAAGTCACAAGTTTGATCTCGGAGTGTGCTAAATTGGTTGATCCAACAAGCACAGTGCGTAGGGTTTATATAACTGGCCTCAGCAATTGACCTGGATTCAAGATGAGAAAATCAGCCAGAATCCCTGGGCTGAATTTTAAGGGAACAAAGTGGACAGGAATGGAAGTATGTCCTGTCTGACATTATGACATCCCATCCCGATTTTGTCCATGATGGCAAACACGGAGCACAGAGGTCCGACGGTGACACGGTGGGCAGATAATTAAGATATTTTAGAGGCTAACTGAAAGCGATATTATGGTCCGGGTTGGATTTTTCAAATGGCGTACGGGTCTCACGGGGTTTCAGAGGCTTGCCTCTTTGCATGGAGACAGCACAGCATGGCTGCCTGCTAGGGGAGGCCATCAGGGGAGCAACCATCGAGGACCTGGCAGGGTTATGAAGGAAGGGCAGTGCTCATTGCGTGAGGAGTGAGGGGAAAGTTGTTTGAGCTGCAAGGGGAGCCATTGCAAGGGGGACAACGGGCATAACACCTGGGGAAGGCTCACAAGTAGGGGCAAATGGGGAGGGGAGGTGTTGGCAGGGAATAACTTTCTTTCAGGAAGAGGCCACCTCATTCATATTAGCTTCAGGGACCCCATTGAAGACAAAGCACAGCAGAGTGGGACAAAGGAGCAGGGACCTGCAGCAGCACTTCAATGACCTGTGAGGCCACAGCAGGGTCAGCAGCAGCCTCCAGATACTGGTGAAGGGTGCAGAGGAGAGGGAGAGAGGGAGCTGCCCCAGGCAGAAGCAAGTACCCTCCAGACAGGGCTACAGGTTGAGGCTCAACAATCCGCAGATGTCCAAGAGGCAGTGCCAATGAAGACTTCACCTTTCCAGGGAGGCTGTAACTGACCTTGCATTATGATGCAGGATGAGCTGTGCCCCAGGGGACTTGGTGGGAATCCAATGCCAGTGTCCCTGAAGGTCACCTTGACACTAAACTTCTATGTCTCTGGATCATTCCAGGATCCACAGGAGAGATGCATGGGATCTCACAGTCAGCGGCCCATTGGCGTAGCAAGGAGGTCAGCTTTTCTGGTGGGCAGGCGACTATGTGCGCTTCAGCACAGATACCAACTCTCAGGCTGAGAGAGCCATCGGGTTCAGGACCATTGTTGGATTTGCCCTGGTGCAGGTTGTAATGGACTGAACACATGTGGCCATCCAGGTTCCAGAACACCAGCCAGCAGCCTTCACCAATAGGAAGGGCTTCCACTACCTCAATGTACAACCAATCTACAACCACCATAAACAGATCCTACAGGTCTATACATGCTTTCCGGGAAATTGTCATGCCTACATTTTGAGACAGTTCCAAGTGCCACACCTTTTCTGGTCTCCCTCCCACCTTCAGGGATGGATCCTCTGAGACAAAGGCTATCCACCTGGGACATGGCTACTGACGCCTGTGAGGAGCCCACACACAGATGCAGAGGACAGATGCCGACACCTACCATGGGACAACACGAGCTACCATTGAGGAGGCCATTGGTCTGCTCAAGATGAGGTTCAAGTGCCTCAATCAGTCCAGTGGAGCTCTTCAGTATTCCCCGGCGAGAGTCTCACATATCGTCGTGATCTGCTGCGCACTGCACAACCTGCAGAGGGGGGAGCCAATGAGCAACAAGGAAAGTTGCCTCCTCGGAAGATGAGGATGTGGAGGGAGGAGAAACCCGGGGTAACAGGAGGATGACCATGAAATGTGTGCAAGGAAGGCTCGCAATGTCCTTATACATTTGCTTTTTCCTTTGATCCTTACTGCTTGACAAAAAGACTTACCTTTATGCAGCCATGTTGTCGCCTTCCTTCCTTAAAGATACATTGGCTTATTGAACATTTGCACAGTGCAGAGCCGTTCAGGCTCCAGAGTTTATCCCTCGCTGCATGTTCCAGCTTCTTCATAGAGGCTGGGTTGCAGCAAAGAGCCAAAGGCTTGATGGAAGAGAAAGGGAGGGAGTCCATGCTTAACAGAAATTATTTAATAACATTCACAATAGACTCTTCCCTTTGCATATGAAAGGCACACTCACTTGTGATAACCCCAAGATCCTATATACACCTCTTTATTCTCTTACATGAGCTCCTACAAAGTGCTCCCCCTGCACAGTCAGCTGAGGTGGAGGCAGGCTGCTGACCTTGCCACTCCTTGGCTAGGGATGACATTGTCAGTCATCCTCTGGATGCGTAAGGCCTGGCTTTGACATGATGAGGGCCTCCTGCACAGAAGCAGTATCACCCTCTGTGGGCAGCAATGAAATAGGATCTAGCGACACTGGCAGAGGAGCAAAGGAGCAGCTGGCTGAACCAAGAGCACCATGAGAGGAGCCACCAGCTGCACAGGGCAGCCACTCTTTCTCCCTTGCAAGGCAGCCTTCTGCCTCCTTGCTGACCTAAGAGGGCAGAGGAGCTGTGGTGGTGACTCCAGATCCGCCATCCCCCTCTCGGCTTATCTTTGCTGCCTTGAACTCACGGTCAAGACGACGGTAAGACACTGAGGGCTTTGCTGGATTTAGCACTCCAGGAGAACAGTCACTCTTTCAATGGAGGATGCCACATGTGCATCAGTCAGAGACAGTGCAACACTCAAGGCCTAGATGAACTCCTCCATTGTCCATGCTTGTGTACACATAGCCTCGGACATCTCTGCCAGATGTTGTCTGACCTCTCGCTGCAGCTGCCTGCATTTCCCATGATGCTGGCAACACCAAAGGCATGTCATGAGCCTGGGGCTCAGCATGGGCCTGGCCTCTCACAGTCCTCTGACTGTCAGAGGCTTGGCCTGTCCCAGGATCCGTCAGCTGCTCTGGCGCATCCGTGCTGTGTCCACCAGGTTGTATGCCCGAAGCTAACCCCGAGCGCATACCCACTCATATCGCCACACAGCCCCTGCGATATTACACGCTGGGCTGATTTAAATGGAGGGCACGGAGCAGCCGCCCCCGATGGTGTAGAGGGAGCAGCCACCACGTCTCCGCCAATGGCGTCCGGCTCCACCGCGCAGGCACGGGCGCCATTTTTAAAGGGCTTCAAGTCCTTAGCAAAAATTTACATTTTTAAGGGGATATTAGATTTCATGTGCGTTTAATAAATAATTAGCCGATGGAGGCCCTGTCCCAGCTACCCCAATGGTCTTTTCATTGCCCTATATTAAGAAAACTTATTTCATTCCTGACCGAAATATTCCCCCCAACCTTCTCACATTTGCCCTTTAACCCCTTCCCACCATCCCCACAGCCAATAATAAGTATTTTCCCCACTCATCCAGCCCTCCTGCCGTAACACTTTTATTCCTCCCCCCTCCCCACCAGTGTCTCGCCTCGGAACTCCAATGGAGTTCTGAAGGCGTGCAAGTCACAGATGGTTGGTGGTAAAATCGGCGTGGGACGGCTGCCGTCTGCAGGTAAGTTAATTCGAATTTTATTAATTCCCATTTAAATATTTTAACGAAGGCCCCGCCGCCAAGCACTTGGGGGCTGCACTGAAGCCTCGCAGCCACCACTAATATCCAGCGGGGCTTCTTGGCATCGTGAGTCGTGGCAGGCCTCTCCCGCTAGCATTTTACTGGCCTCCCTGTCACGACCCACGGCATCGAGGGACTGGTAAAATTCACTTCCAAGTGACCTGAAACGTTAACTCCATTTCTCGCGAAACAGATGCTGCCAGACCAGCTGAGTATTTCCAACATTTTCTGTTTTTATTCCAAGTTAGGCTCTCTGCTGGAAACACAAAGTTGGAAAGTTACACCTATTGCCTTCAAGGAATATGGAAAAAAAAGGTACAAAATCAAACAAAAACTTATTTGAATCGAACTGCTAGTAGCAGATTAGATTTATAACAAGTAGCACATAAGCATATCAATATACTGGCAGTCTCAACTGTGCCAATCTTCATTAAAGCAGAAGCTGATCTTTTAATAACATTAAATGTACACATTCCCACAATTTCAGGATTTTATTAGCAGACAGTACAAATGGTTACCAAGTTTTGTATGGAAAGCTAACAATTAGCAATTCACATCCTCACTTGAGTAATCATATTTAAACTTTGTTTCAGGTTAAGGTATCATTTATAGGGCTGGATCGTGTTCTCCCCCCAGGTGGCAGGTTCCGTGGCAATGGGACCCGAAGATGGCTCCGGATAAGGCCCGTCACGGACCTCAATGCTGTGTGGGCGCGGCCCAATCCTCCCAGCATAGTGAGGCTCCACGGTGGCCAACCCCCACACCCACCCACGCCACTGGGCGAAGGGACCTCAATTAAAATATTCAAATCAATAAAATAAATGCATTTAAATAGACAGAGCAGCGATCTAGAGGGCTCACCGCCATCTTCAATACAGCGGCTGGCACTCCCGTGCCTTCAAATCCCTGTCTGGGGAAATGCAGCACCACACTGGTGGGGTGGGTGGTGGAGGTAATATTTTCAATGCAGGAAGGGTGGGGGGGAACAGGGTCAAATAAACATGTAGCGCATGGTGGGAAGGGTTAACTTTTAAACTTTGAGCAGTTTTTATGGGGGATGTAAAAGTTAAGTGTTTTGGGCGGGGGGGGGTGAGTGGGAAAATACTTAATATAATTGTTATTAGGGGGTGTGGGAAAGGGGCGATATAAATTTATTTATTTAATTTTTGGGAGTTACTTCTTTAAAAATTTGAATGTGCTGCAGGACTGGCTGCCCTTTAAAAACGGCGCCAGCATCTGTGCATTGCTGGCAACAGACAGCCCACCCCCTCCACCTGATTGTGGGGAGTGGGCTGCCCCGGCTATTTAAATGAGCCGCCGTGCAGGAGATTGTGGCGGCTCTTTGGTGTGTGACCTGCGTGGGCGGGCCACCATTTTCTGAGCCAAATCCAGCCCATGGATTGCATCAAAATAGACATTAATAAATATGCCATTTAAAAGCTTCTTCAGCTGATATATTACCCATCTCTGTAAGTGCTTTTGATTAATTTTGCTGACGTAAGGGAACACTTTACTCGTTTCTCAATGTGGCCTAAACAGAGGGTTTCACAATGTTTATGGCTCACAATTTAAGCCATGTGATCAGACTGCACTGTAAGCAGAACTAAATGGAAGCAGCATAAAAATGTAGCTCCGAACAACAATTAAACGATGAGCTAATGCAATGTCTAAAGTTGCTGGATTCATTTTTAATACCATCTGCATACAATATTTCATGAAGATACTAATTGGATAGTCTTGTTGTTTTATATTATTTCTGAAGATGGCAGCAAATATTAGCTATATATCCAGTTATATTACTAATACTCTTTTTCTTTTAGGACTGATGCACCAGGTTCATGTTCCAAGACACTATGTCATGAAGAGTGATAGGATGTGCCCATGATTCGTCAGTGGGACATAGCAAGTGGAGGTTGCCCAACTGCTCATCTAACAAGTTATATCTGCTAAGCTGCAATACGCTACTCCACATGATCTCCTGCACCCTGTATCATCGCTGTGTTGAAGTCAACACATTGACCAACCTTCTACTCTTAGCTTACTCCTTCCCACATCCTCAAATTCTGGAACTCTTTATGTTCCTCAAGTTTTATCATCTTCCAGTCTTTAGGCTTTTAAAACCCAACCTTCATATCATTTAATTTAAACTCATTTACACTTCTGAACCTTGGTGCTTCATCCTGCATTATGAGTTTCACCTTATTATCAGCTGCATTTATAGTGTCTTCTTGCACCATGCATCTCGCAGAATTAACTATTTTTGAAAATAACCTCATGTCAGTAAAACACCACCAGTTAAATTATTTTTTTGTGGTAATCGTGAGGGGAGGAATTGGTTCAGGACATCAGGAAAATTCCAGTTCTTCTTTAACTGGTACCATGGGATCGTTAGCCTTCACCCAAATCACCAGAAAAGGCAGCTGGGAGCTTGCTTTACAGGGCAGCACCCTTGGCAAGGCAGCACTTCCTTGGTACCTAACTGGAATTTCAGCCTCGATTTTGCTCTCAAGCCCCTCAGACCAATAACTTACTGATGCACAGGTTGTGTGATGCAACTGATCAAAGCTGGCACATCTTGATTTGTCGATCTAAAATCAGATAAGTGCATCATGTGTAGAATAGTATTTGAAACATAGTGTTCATATGTAGCTGGTCCATAGAATTAATTAATATTTACAGCATAGAAACTAGCCATGTGACCCAATTAGCCTATGTCAGTGCTTATGCTCTACACATGCCTCCTGCCACCCTACTTCATCTAACTCTATCTGCATATCTTTCTAATGCTTTCTCCCTCCTGTGTTAATCTAACTTCCCCTTAAAGACATCTATGCTATTTGCCTCAAATCTCCATGCGATAACAAGTTTCACATTCTAATCACCTCTGGATAAAGACATTGCCCCTGAATTCCCTATTGGATTTATTAGTAACTCTTCTTTTTTCTTCTTTGGCCTCCTTATCTCGAGAGACAATGGGTAAGCGCCTGGAGGTGGTCAGTGGTGTGTGGAGCAGCGCCTGGAGTGGCTATAAAGGCCAATTCTAGAGTGACAGGCTCAGAAAAATTTGTTTGTCGGGGCTGTTACACAGTTGGCTCTCTCCTTGCGCCTCTGTCTTTTTTCCTGCCAACTGCTAAGTCTCTTCGACTCGCCACACTTTAGCCCTGCCTTTATGGCTGCCCGCCAGCTCTGGCGAATGCTGGCAACTGACTCCCACGACTTGTGATCAATGTCACAGGACTTCATGTCGCGTTTGCAGACGTCTTTAAAGCGGAGACATGGACGGCCGGTGGGTCTGATACCAGTGGCGAGCTCACTGTACAATGTGTCTTTGGGGATCCTGCCATCTTCTATGCGGCTCACATGGCCAAGCCATCTCAAGCGCCGCTGACTCAGTAGTGTGTATAAGCTGGGGATGTTGGCTGCCTGGAGGACTTCTGTGTTGGAGATACGGTCCTGCCACCTGATGCCAAGTATTCTCCGGAGGCAGCGAAGATGGAATGAATTGAGACGTCGCTCTTGGCTGACATACGTTGTCCAGGCCTCGCTGCCATAGAGCAAGGTACTGAGGACACAGGCTTGATACACTCGGACTTTTGTGTTAGTAACTATCTTATAGTTATTACACCTAGCTGGATTCCCCCACAAGTGGAAACATCTTTTCTGTGCCTACCCTATCAAACCCCTTAATAATTTTAAAGGCCTTGATTAGATCATCCATCAGCTCTAGAGAAAAGAGCCCCAGCCTGTTCAGTCTTTCTTGATAAGTATATCCTCTCAGTTCTGGTATCACCTGTTTAAATCTTTGTTACACCTTCTCCAATGCCTCTATACACTTTTTGTGATATGAAGACCAGGGGCTGAATTTTTTTGTCCCGCTGCTGGGAGCGGCAGCAGATGCAGAAAATGGCAGACTCACCGCACGGGAACCGTGCCGTCACGCCGTCGCGCAGCTATTTAACATAAGGCCGCACCCACCCCCAATCACATGGCAGGGCGGGGGCACCATCAGCGATGCTGTGAATGGCATAACCTGATGTGGGAGCAGGTGCTGGCACCACCTTTAAAACGCTGCCAGCCCAGCAAACAAAATGCAAAGTTGACCCTTCCCCCATCTACAAACAAAATGCAAAGTTGACCCTTCCCCCATCTATAAACAAAATGCAGGGTTGCTCCCTTCCCCCATCTATAAACAAAATGCAAAGCTGACCCCGTCCCCCCAATCTACACAGTATGCAAAGTTAACCCCGTCCCCTCTTCGGTGGCGCCAGCTTCTCGTGGATGGGAAAGTGAAGGTGTGTGACTGCCACACATCGAGCTCAAGATCGGGAATGGATGGGAAGATTACGGTGGGTGACATTGAAATTTATGCAGAGAGGTATTTTAAGTATTTAAACTCAGGTCCTATCGCAGAGCGGTGGAGATGCTGCCACGGAGCTTCTCCCCCACCCCACCCCCCCCACCCTCCCCCCCCCCATACCCCCTCCCCTCCCCCCAGGAAGATTGGGCCAAGCAATCCCGGCGTCAGGTTCCGTGATGGCCACTGGCGTTCCGATTCTCCGGCCCCCTCCACCACGGAACCCGACGTCAGGCTGAGCACAAGATCCAGCCGCAGAAATGTGCACTGTACTCCAAGTGTGGTAAATACCTCTCTTACTGTATTACAGTTATAGCACTGGAGGGAAACTAGATAGCAGAACCATTTAGCCATTAGCCTTGTGATTGCGCTCTAAAACTGTCATGCTTATATACAGAAGGCCAACATTTTGCCCAGTTCTGTCCTAAAATGGCAATTCATGTCTATATTATGTGACAGGACTCCAATTTACATTTTAATAGGACCTATGGCCTGATGCACTGTGGGAACCCAGCACTAGGCCCCTTTGAAGATGGGAGTGACCAAAGCACCAGCATTAACAGGGCAGTAAGCATTTTCACAATCTTACCCCCCATTTACGACAGGCAGCCGAGTTAAAATGTAATGCCGAGTTTAAGACACAGCATGATTAGTAAGTCCACGTGCCATATGCATTCACAGAAAATATTTCACTGGCAATATGATATATCTGAGAGTTACACACTATAGTATTGATATTTCACTTTGAGTGGGCACACACCATTTCAGCAAAAGAAGGTTTCAGGCAAGGTTTTGGCAAATCTTTGATCATCCTGAATAATTTCTGCTTGTCAAAATAAATCAAAATGCCATCTGCTTGTATTAGCATTTGGTGCTTTATCCCTTTATTCTTCCATCCAATCTGCGGAATGCAACAGTAAGAAGCAAACAGCATGAGACATTTATATCTTAAATATTATACCAATGCTTCAAACTTTTTATGTATATGTGTGTGTTTGTATATATATATATATATAGATAGATAGATATATAAATATAAAGATAGATATATATGCATACATGTATATTTAAAATGCATGCCTGATGTTTGTACGAACTAGATAAATGTACTAAGTAAAATGTCCATAATTCTGTAATAATTATTCAGTATTGCAGTTAGATATTAGTTTAGTTCTGTATCCTTATGGAATGTCTGCTCCTATGTAATTTAACAAACCTGTTTAAAGATCAGGTTAATTACCTAACAGGTGATTGTCACAGCCCTGTATTTCTATTGGTGCAGCATTCTATGTAGGATATGTGTTCCCACCCTGCAGTTCTTTAATTGGTTCCTATGCTCTGCTGAGCTGTCTAGAAAGCACCATAAAAGGAAAGGGAAATGGGTGTTGGCATTAGAACCAGTGGTACTCTTGTGCACCAACTAACAGTTGGTTCATCCATGGCTTAAGCAAAAGCCTGAAAACATATAGCTAAAAATTGTGTGGTGAGGGCAACGGGGCATCTGGGACCTTAGTGAGTGATGGGACCAACAGTCTATCTCCTTTAGGAT
Source organism: Heterodontus francisci (assembly GCF_036365525.1). Lineage (NCBI taxonomy): Eukaryota > Metazoa > Chordata > Chondrichthyes > Heterodontiformes > Heterodontidae > Heterodontus > Heterodontus francisci. The sequence goes on along the minus strand of NC_090373.1, from coordinate 62,647,575 downwards.
TGAGAAAGAAACAAAGGATCAACAGAGAAGGAGGGTGAATTAGACTTGAATCATGTACAGAAAGAGAAATAAAGAAAGGGAAATAAAAATTGGATAGAGAAAGAAAAGAAACAGAAAGTAAAAGTAAAAAAAATGTAAACATTAAAAAATTAAAATATTAAAAACCTGGGCTGTTAAGAAGGCATATGGTGTGTTAGCTTTTATTAGTAGGGGGATCGAGTTTCGGAGCCATGATATCATGCTGCAGCTGTACAAAACTCTGGTGAGACCGCACCTGGAGTATTGCGTGCAGTTCTGGTCACCGCATTATAGGAAGGATGTGGAAGCTTTGGAAAGGGTGCAGAGGAGATTTACTAGGATGTTGCCTGGTATGGAGGGAAGGTCTTACGAGGAAAGGCTGAGGGACTTGAGGTTGTTTTCGTTGGAGAGAAGGAGGAGGAGAGGTGACTTAATAGAGACATATAAGATAATCAGAGGGTTAGATAGGGTGGATAGTGAGAGTCTTTTTCCTCGGATGGTGATGGCAAACACGAGGGGACATAGCTTTAAGTTGAGGGGTGATAGATATAGGACAGATGTGAGAGGTAGTTTCTTTACTCAGAGAGTAGTAGGGGCGTGGAACGCCCTGCCTGCAGCAGTAGTAGACTCGCCAACTTTAAGGGCATTTAAGTGGTCATTGGATAGACATATGGATGAAAATGGAATAGTGTAGGTCAGATGGTTTCACAGGTCGGCGCAACATCGAGGGCCGAAGGGGCTGTACTGCGCTGTAATGTTCTAATTCTAATTCTAATTCTAATTCTAATTCTATACCTCTTGGAGCAATTTACTAATTGCAGGAATGAGACTCCACAGTTTCAATTGTTCCCTTCTGGATCAGAGAGATTGAATGTCACTTCAGGAACATCAATCTCATTTTTAAAAGTACATACACTGTTAAGCACCAGCCCTAACTTTCTGTGGTGAGTTTAATTTGTTTTAACAGTGCAAGTGCAGCAATTCCTTGAAATTCACGGGAAGGTTGACAGCGAGATCTCATTTCTGCAAGGCTAACGGCAGAGGGACACAAATCATCCAGTAACTTGGGGCAATTGGCAACTCATGCCTTTTCTCTTCCTCAATGATTTACACACTAATAACGCATATGAAATTCACTATTATTTTCCCAGCAAATTCTGGGCCATTGTCCCAGTCAGGAAATGAGTGCAGTGTAAGGGGACTGAAAGAGGCAAGATGAAATAACATTATTAATAGTGGCGAATTACTTAATAACTGGCACACTAGTGAAAAACATTAAATCTTTTTCTGGCCCCGGTTTAAAAATAAGATGAAAATCAAAACCCTACTAACCCTTACAATTGGCAGCTACACTATTTAAAAGTACAAGGTAGATTTACGCTGGCAGTATGGTATTCTAGAAAAGGAATACATAGTATTGCTGAAACTTGTATAATTTTCCCAGAGCTTGGTCAAACAATTATTTACTGACGTGCATGCATTTTTTATGAATAATTTCACAAGCATTGGAATCCACAGTACCTTAAAACAATTAATTATCCATCCATCTATCAGATGTTGGACACACCCATAGTTACTGGTTTGCAGGGATTTAGTATCGATGTGTTAGGCTAACTCATGATAATGATCAACAGTCAAGGTAATTTTTTTTTATAAAAGCCAGGCTCACTCAGATGAAAACAGATGAAGTAATCAGAGGTTTTGGCACTGGAATACCTCTTTTCTGGGTGAGGATTGCTATTTTTTTTTCCCAATGGAGTTTATTGCTGATTCACCACATCATCACACCTCTGTAATGGAAAATATCCAGAATAGGTGGGGAAATTGTTGGGGGTGGGGAGGGGACATAGAAACATATCACCATACAATATGAAAATAAAATGGGAAGAATTGACTATTCCTGAAATTGTTGCATTTTGTGGGAGCATCTTCAGACGAATGGGTTTTTGTAATGGCGGCTAACATTTCTGCAGAATGTGCTGATTTCTTTTTACTTACCACAAACCCTCCATGTCGATGTCAACGTTGCTACTGAAATAACACCAGATGTTTAAAGATTTATATACTTGAAAGAGAAATTCAGATTTAATTAAAATTAAGGTTCAGTTAGTTTATTTTTTAAAGTTGCAAGTTGTTGAGTCTCATTTTAGTTCAGTTAGCCAAACAATTGGATGAGGTTGGGAGGTGAAGGCAAGCAGGAAGTCCCCATAATGTTGTTAGCATGAGACCCGAGTGATTTTAATATGATTGGCAGGCTACCCACCCAGCGGCATTGGAAGTGAGAAGCTTCCTGCAGACATCCCAAGGCCGATTTAAAGCAGGAATGCACCTCGTAAAGTGAAGTTGCATTCCCTGCTTTGAATTTCAGTGGAACAATGCTGGAAACTATTGTAATTTAAGGGAACTGTGGTAGGCATTATAAAATGCCCAAGTCTTCTGATCTCTTTCAGGATTTCCTGGTGGAGGAAATCAGGGCAAAGGAAAGATTCTGTGTCTCAGAAGCCATAGGAGCATCCCCAGGGCCAGCTTTTTGCAGGCCTGGACAAAGGTGGCTAACATGGTCAGTGCCACTTGCATTACCCCCAGCACCAGGGTTCAGTGTAGGAAGAGCTTTAGTGATTTCACCAGAGCAGTAATGGTGACTACAGCTCTTCATCTCTCTCAACAGCACCTCACAACACTCCTTTCACCTCTTTCACCACCACTCTCAATAACTCCCCACCATCTTATACTTCAGCATAAAATCACAAGGCCACAATGCAATATCTCTCTTTCTTATTCCAAACAGACTTGCCTCTTCCTTTGCTTGCTTCCTACCACACATTAGCACCACTCTCTTTTCACATCCTAGCAGTTGAACAACTACTAACTCCTCCTGGCACTCCTTCCTCACTTCAGATTCCACGCACTTGGCTTTACATTCATCACCTCCCCATCTTCATTCCAGCTTACTGCTTCTCCAGCTCTCACCACCAGTTCTATACGGACAAACCCCACACATCTCCATTGACCTTTTCCGCAGCCACTCATTAACTCTCACCTTCTCTTTCTGTCCTGTGTGCTAAGCATGGCGTCCTACGAGAAGCCTCCCTCACCTGCTCTCTTCTGACAGCCACTGCTATTGGTGCTGGTTACTGAGGATGTGATTGTTGCTGCTCCACTTCCTCCAAGTGCTCCTCCATCCAAATGAAACCAACAATAATAGCACCCATTATCAGCCGATAAAGCTAACTAAGGGTAATAAGTCAAACCGTGAGGAAGAAGTGATCTGGAAGCTGGAAATTCTCCTGGCAATCCAAAGATCCTGAAATCCAATTAGCTGAAGGTGAGTTCCCTTTAAATGCTCTGACAGAACAAACCAGCCATGTTTTCTTGGTGGGTTGGACACTTGACAGGACTTTCGTGATTTGTAGTTCAAATGGCATCTGGGTCTTCATGCATCAGAGTACCCCAATTCACATGTATTTTTGAGGATCTTGCCTGCCTGTGGTAGGCAGCTCGGCTGACCATGAAAACTATGTGGCTAAACTGGTAGTGAGCGGGAGTGCATGGAGAATGCAGCTTTAAGTAGTCTATCGTGATCAAAACCATCCACCCACACCATTCCTGCCGGGTGGGCAAGGTTAAAATCGGGGTTTTGGTTTCTAAGGCACCCCAAAGGAACTGTAGCAGATTTGAAGGACAGTGTCGCATACTACTGGGGTATAATGTTTGCATGTAAACTTTTGACTGAAGGACAGGATATTGCTTATCATAAGGACCTTGTGGTATACCTGCATTGGAGTATTCAGTCATCTCAAAACAAAATATGTTGTGTAAAAATATCTGTCATCACACCATATGCATTCAGCCAAGCATGTGGCTCTGGTTACACTGTTAGCTTCAGCGTGACGTATATTTAGACAGTCACCTGACGAGGGAAGACAGACCAGTTTCTTCATCTGCTAGACCACTCAGCCAAATTCACAACCTTTTTCCTCACAAATTAATAGGAAATTCTGGTTTAAAGGGGGAGAGTCTGTGGGCTGAGCACAACACTTACCATATGAACAATGCTGGAATAGTCATACCCCTAGAAACAGATTTTATTTTGAAACACACAACAGTGATAGATTAGAAATCAACTTGAAATTAATAACATTTTAATTTCTCAGAATTTTCTATTGATTTGTTTATTGTTGAAGCCTTTGTACAGTTTTCTTGCATGGTATTTGTGAACGCATGCATTGATACAGATGGACCTATTAACAGTAGCATTATACCCGTGAGAATCGGGGTGTTTTCTTGGCAGAGGCCATGAGAGGGAGGGCTAGTTAGACAGAGCATTCAACGACTAGCCAACCTTTCTCGGAATGGAATTACAGTGTGTTGTTTTTCTTGTAGTGCCTGAATTTCTATAATTGCTCTCATGTCAACCTGTGCCTCACACTATTGGAACATTTTCATATATTGGTCCACAATAAGGCTGTCTGGCAACTTTTGCAGCTTTAAACAATGAGATGCAGAAGGTCACATTCTCTACAGATGAAGAATGGTAACTATCACTGAAAATAGCTGAGACGTGACAGGTCATGATGCAACACTAAACCATGGATAGACTGTTTATACATAAACCTTCAGCTCCAGCAACAAAATGGTCTCCTCAATGTGGTATCTGCCTCGTGGATACTGGTTCATGCTACCCCTTAAGTGGCAGTTGTATAAATTTCATTGGAGTTGAGACAGAAGTTGACAGAATTTCAGCAGGATGCTTAGCCATGCCTATCTAACCCCACAAATACAATGGAGCAAGCTGTGGGCAGGCACTAAAGGGGAATAACAATTCGGACGTAGTTTTTATACTGCCAAATTTGAGGCAGTAGACTTTAAATCTCCATTTAACTCAGTTTACCACCCAAAACCATCTAAAAATTGGTGGCAGCTCAATGTCCTCTTGTCTTTCCATGCCTGGAATACTAACCTGTAATTTCTGTTTACAGATACTGATGAACCTGTCTCTTATTTCCAGTATCATGTGTTTTTATTCCTAGCACAGTTCAAGTTTCAGTTACTCTGTTGGGTTGCTCCATTGTGTTCTTTTCTCTTTTTTTCCTCATTCCCCTGTCTCCTGTGTTTCTTTTTGTTTGTCTGTTTCTATTTCTATTTTGCTCTACGTTTCTTTTGTTTCCATCTGTATTTTTGTACCTCTGCCTTTATTCTGTTACATTCAACCATTGTGCACAGGGCAACTGAAACCAAGAAGCTGACCTTGGAACAATTTGAGCTGGTATTTCTCAAGCTTTTCAGTTTACATATGGGATTAAATAGAGTGTCTTCTGGGGCAGATGTTGCTTCTGCGTTATATATTGTTCTCCAAGGTGGTGTCCAATGAGTCTTCTTTTACCAGAGTTTGCTGAGTGGCTATAGAACTGGACTAGCAACTCAGAGGTTATAGGTTTAAATCTCACTGTGTCAAAGTGTAAAATTGATTTCAATAAATTTGATCATTTATGGGTTAGTATCATGCAACATACAGGAGCAGGAAAGCTAGGTCACTAATGCCTCTGAGGAAAGGGAACCTGCTTCCTCTACCTGGTCTGGCTTACATATGACCCAGTCCCATACTATGTGACTCTTAAAGTCCTGAGGGCAACTAGGAATGGCCAATAAATGCTGCCTTGCCCCCAACTCAAGAACAAATAAGGAAAAAAAGCTGACTTGCTGGCAATTGCTATTAGAGCACCCTGGATATAACTCACACTGTTTCAGTAACAGCACATCTTTTTAACAATTCACAGAGCACGACAAGGTAAATCTACACTTGCTGTGTCTGACAATATAATTGTGTTGGTACATTTCCAAGTTGCGGTTTGAAGTTATGTTTCCTAGAAAGATGAAATAAATAGTGTTCTGTACTCCACACCCAGTGCCTCAGGTGTAAGAAGGTATCTTTTCTCAACTCTTCCAAAAACAATACCTCACACATGACTCTGACAAGTCAGACATAGTTTGCCAATTCATTTGCCAAGAATCCTGTTTCTACTGCGCCCATTCACATCATGAAGCTTCTGCTTTCCTTCTGCTCTAAGTCCAATTTAAATGGATTACACTTTTTAAAAGCAAGATTTATGGGTCCCTGCCTTTGCTGAATCTTTTCATACTGTTTGGCAGTCCTTTTCCCATTTTAACACCTGCACAGTGGCCCATAATTTCCTGGAAGGTTTTGGCAAAACTACAGCAGCAGAGCACTGTTGTGCCATTTTTTAAAGGAAATTGATGTGGAACTGATTTCTGCCAGTTTTACACTGAAACATCGCTGCATGTGAATTTCCTAAATCATTCACTCTGGTTCTGAGATGCATCCACTGAATTTCTCTGCTGCTTAGTTAAATTGCTCCACCCTCATGCAAAAGACCAGCTCACACATTTTTTTCTGAATTTATGCAAATAATATACAGGCGGTAGTAGGTGCGTTGGGTGGAACATATGAATGTTAAATATGAGTCCTGATTGCCAGAGATTGCTGATGGGTGAATAATGGGGAGTGAGTAATGTATTGAGTAGTGTGTGACATTGGTGGTGCAGTGAGGAGGAGATGTCAGGTGAAGATGCATTCAATGACCTTGGCCACTCATGTGAGGTCATTAAACTTTTTCCAGCACTGCAGCCAGGTCCCTGGGGCCAGAGTCCTTGCATTAACTTCTATGGCTACCTGCTCCCGTTGCCTTCCAAGTGTGTCTCTGGAGGGCTTCCAGGCCCCCTGTGGAAAAATGACCTCTCTCCTCTTTTCCATCTCCTGTGCTAAGGCCTCCAGTGCTGAATCTGAGAACTGGGGAACTCTTTCTCTTGCCTGCTGCTCCATTGTTCCTTTTCCTTCCTTCTGAGAAACTCCTCCCCTCTAGTTCCAGCGCATGCTGCAGCCAGAATGCACCTCCCTTTTTCTCAAGAGAATCCTTGGCCATATAGAGCAGGACAACACCAAAATTGAAAAGAGTAGGAGTGAAGATAGAGTAAGTCAGTAATTAATGCCTGGGATACATCAAACTTGGCTTCAGGAGACTGTAGATTGTAGGAGAAAGAACAGGTTGAGTCAGATAAGGAGGAGAGGAGTTTTGGGGTCCAGGTAAAGGATTAGTTAAGAGTAGAAAACTGAGCAATGAGCCTTGATTTAAACACAGTATAGATGCAGGGAAAAGGAAAAGTGTGTAACTTGATCCATTGAAGCTTAAAAGGAATGGGAGAGTTCTTTCTGGGAATGATGTTAGATATAGGGAAACCTAGCTGTAGAACATTTAAAACGGGGCCCAAAAAGTTGCAGTTCAATTTGTGCTCAAATCTTACTCCCTCTTGTGGTCTATTGTCTTTGATCTCACCATCAGGTTTCTCATATCTTTTGCTTGGCTTTTCCTTATCAGGGGTCAAAAATCCTCATAGCTCGCAGTATCACCTGTTTATATTACACAGCTAGAACAATTTAAATCATGTAATTCTTTTCACAGGGCCCTGATGCCACAAGGAGTGATTAGACCATTTTTGAACTTATCTTTATTTGAATGATCATTCACAATTTTATTATAGAGAACAGAATACACTTGTTAATACATTCATAGTAGATTTGTAGCTGGGATTTTTTAGTAGGTCACTATTTGCAAACCATATGATGCCTTTCAAAGTTTAGTGGTTTGGTTCTGCTAGATTTGAACCATCGAAACCTGAGACTGAGCTAAACATTTTTCAAACATTCCCCAATTCCCACTTGTAAACAGGGATCACCTCTGCAGTATTTGTATAGGGAAGGGGGAAGGGATCAACTCTGCAGTATTTGTATAGGGAAGGGGGAAGGGATCAACTCTGCAGTATTTGTATAGAGAAGGGGGGAAGGGATCAACTCTGCAGTATTTGTCTAGGGAAGGGGGAAGGGATCAACTCTGCAGTATTTACCTAGGGAAGGGGGAAGGGATCAACTCTGCAGTATTTGTATAGGGAAGGGGGAAGGGATCAACTCTGCAGTATTTATCTAGGGAAGGGGGAAGGGATCAACTCTGCAGTATTTGTAGGGATGGGGGGGAAAGGGATCAACTCTGCAGTATTTGTATCGGGATGGGGAGGGGCGAAGGGATCAACTCTGCATTTTGTTGAACTGTCTGCAGGGCTGGCAGCCTTTCAAAAATGGTGCCAGCACCTGCTTCTGCATCAGGTGCCGCTGTGAACGGTGTCAGCAGTGCTGCCCCGCCATGTGATTGAGGGCGGTGGCGACTGTGAATACGCAAAGTAGCCACCCGCCATGTAATCGGGCAGCACGCGTCCTGTGGGGGACGGCCGCCATGTTCCACGCCCGCTGCCGCCCTTGGTGATGGGACTACAAAATGCAACCCATTGTCTTTCCGTTGAACACCCATTGGAGCTCACCTCCCCCACCCCCACCCCACTCACCCACCACCATATAATAATGTTGGCCTCACTTACTGCATGCTCCTGACTCTCTGAAGATGCACTTTATCTTTGGCACTGAATAATGTTATGCTCAGAGTCATCTATTCTTAACTAAAAAGAAGCTCCTTATACCCATAGTGCTTCATCTTTACTAGGTTTTTGATCATTCAGTGTTTCACAAATAAAGTAAAATCTCCCAATCACTTCAATTAAATGTTGGAAATTAATTGAATTGGATAACTATGGCTCCTATGATGTGCCCAGCTGGATATGTTTTAATTTTTGGTCTAGGTTCAGCATTCACCTCTGTTGGTCACTTCTAGAGCACAAGTGCTGGTTCATAAGATTTTCATAAATGCATGGAGCATGTACTTGTTATCTAATCAGCACAGCAAGAGCTTCATTCATTTTATCATAGGTTAAGAGCAAATTTAGACTGATGTTATTTTATCATGTATTATAATGAAAATATACCAGACTCAATTATAACATATTTTTGGAGATAAAATTAGGTTAGTGAAGACCAAAGGTTTAAACAAATTACAGCGGATGGATAAAGGTTGAAGTTGAAATGCAACCTCCATACAGTCTTTTGATTTTTTTACATACCATTTCACTATGCTGTTCTTTTGATGTGCTTTGAGGGATAGATGAGTCAGTCCTACGTTTTTTGAATGCTGGTGTACGTGTCTGTCACAGTCCGCATTGCCTGCAGGCTCACAGAAAACATCCCACCCAGTACTGTTTTACCTTTTTGTTGTTGCTTGAAGTACAATATGAGCAGACACAGCAGTGAATAAACACAGGATGCACTCAACCTGATGTCTAATGATCAGTGAGCCCATCTGATTTGCCTTGACATTTATCTGTGCCTTGATAATACTGACTCACCCAGCCATCCTGTTTGTTTATATTGCTGAATTGGATGGTGATGTGAAATATAGTAATGGTGTTGTTAAAATCAGCTACATCAATATGCATTATCAATGAATATTATCTTATTAAAATGGCAACAAAGTGTTTGATGACGAGAGCTCTTAAAATTGGTTCATCAATATTAATTGGGAATTACAATTTTTAACTCATATCTTTTTACTGTTTCTGATGTTTCCATCTCATTCCAACTGCTCTAAAGAAGTGATAACAGTTGCTTCAAAGTAATTCTGCCAAGGCAACATATAAATTCAAGGTCTATTATTATTTAGCCAAGCAGTAGAATTGACAGAAATAAAAACAAGAAATTCTGGAACCACTCAGCAGGTCTGGCACCATCTGTGAAAAGAGAAGCAGAGTTAACGTTTCGGGTCAGTGACCCTTCTTCGGAACTGACAAATATTAGAAAAGTCACAGGTTATAAGCAAGTGAGGTGGGGGTGGGGCAAGAGATAACAAAGGAGGTCTAGATTGGACCAGGCCACATAGCTGACCAAAAGGTCACGGAGCAAAGGCAAACAATATGTTAATGGTGTGTTGAAAGACAAAGCATTAGTACAGATTAGGTGTTAATATACTGAATATTGAACAGCAGCAAGTGCAAACCTGAAAAAAATAGTGGGTAAGCAAACTGAACAAACTAAGATGAAATGAAATAAATGCAACAAAAAAAATTGTAAAAAATGTAAAAAAAAGAATGTAAAAAAAAGGAAGAAAAAATGACTAAAAATGAAAGTAAAATGGGGGCTGTCATGCTCTGAAATTATTGAACTCAATGTTCAGTCCGGCAGGCTGTAGTGTGCCTAATGGATAAATGAGATGCTGTTCCTCGAGCTTGCGTTGATGTTCACTGGAACACTGCAGCAATCCCAGGACAGAGATGTGAGCATGAGAGCAGGGGGGAGTGTTGAAATGGCAAGCAACCGGAAGTCTGCGCTTGGTCTCCCCAATGTAGAGGAGACCACACTGTGAGCAGCGAATACAGTATACTACATTGAAAGTACAAGTAAATCGCTGCTTCACCTGAAAGGAGTGTTTGGGGCCTGGGATAGTGAGGAGAGAGGAGGTAAATGGGCAGGTATTACACCTCCAGCGATTGCAGGGGAAGGTGCCATGGGACGGGGACAAGGTGGTGGGGGTAATGGAGGAGTGGACCAGGGTGTCGCGGAGGGAACGATCCCTTCGGAATGCTGACAGGGGAAGGGAGGGGTAGATGTGACTGGTAGTGGCATCACGCTGGAGGTGGCGGAAATGGCGGAGGATGATCCTTTGGATATGGAGGCTGATGGGATGAAAAGTGAGGACAAGGGGAACCCTGTCACGGTTCTGAGAGGGAGGAGTAGGGGTGAGGGTAGAGGTGCGGGGAATGGGCCGGACACGGTTGAGGGCCCTGTCAACCACAGTGGGGGGAAATCCTCGGTTGAGGAAAAAGGAGGTCATATCAGAAGCACAGTCATGGAAGGTAGCATCATCAGAGCAGATGCGTCGGAGACGGAGAAACTGGGAGAATGGAATGGAGTCCTTACAGGAGGTAGGGTGTGAAGAAGTGTAGTCGAGGTAGCTGTGGGAGTCGGTGGGCTCATAATGGATATTAGTAGACAACCTATCCCCAGAGATGGAGACAGAGAAGTCGAGGAAGGGAAGGGAAGTGTCAGAGATGGACCATGTAAAGGTGAGAGAAGGGTGGAAATTGGAAGCAAAGTTGATAAAGTTTTCCAGTTCAGGGCGGGAGCAGGAAACGGCACCGATACAGTCATCAATGTACCGGAAAAAGAGTTGGGGGAGGGGGCCTGAGTAGGACTGGAACAAAGAATGCTCGACATAGTAGAATTGACAGTATCTGCGACAGGCTGACAAGCTGCATTGCCCCACCCTCCGAATCAAACAGAAAAGAATGGCTGTGAAATGCTAAACAGGAGGAAATAGAGAACTTTTTTTTATTTCCAAAATATACTTTATTCATAAAAATCTGTAAAAATTACATTCCCAAACAGTTTAAAACAGCATCAAGTCAAAAAATACAAACAGTGCAAAGGTGATCAGTTTCCTTCTATACAATCACGAGTTGCCTCACAACCCTTCCATTTCATTTGTCATGCCATATACATTTTTACATTTACAGCATACAAAATTTTCCCGACACAGTTCGAGGGGTTTCCCATGGATCCAGCCCCTCAGTTCAGCTTGGTGGGGGAACCTTACATTGTGGTCTTTCCCCATTGAGCCTTTGCTGCGGCTGCCCCAAGCTTTAGTGCATCCCTCAGCACGTAGTACTGGACCTTGGAATGTGCCAGTCTGCAACATTCGGTGGTGGACAACTCTTTGCGCTGGAAGACCAGCAAGTTTCGGGCAGACCAAAGGGCATCTTTCACCAAATTAATAGTCCTCCAGCAGCAGTTGATGTTTGTCTCGGTGTGCGTCCCTGGGAACAGCCCGTAGAGCACAGACTCCTGTGTTACAGAGCTTCTTGGGATGAACCTCGACAAAAACCACTGCATCTCTTTCCACACCTGCTTTGCAAAGACACATTCCAGGAGGAGGTGGGCAACCGTCTCTTCCCCACCACAGCCACCGCGGGGGCATTATGCGGAGGGGGCGAGACTTCGGGGGTGCATTAAGGATCTGACGGGGAGGGCCCTTCTCACCACCAGCCGAGCTACGTCTTGGTGCTTGTTTGAAAGTTCTGGTGATGAGGCATTCCGCCAAATGACTTTGACGGTCTGCTCGGGGAACCATCCAACAGGATACACCGTCTCCTTTTCCCGTAGGGCCTTGAGGACATTCCGTGCAGACCACTGCCTGATGGACCGGTGGTCAAAGGTGTTTTCCCGCAGAAACTGCTCCACGAAGGATAGGTGGTACGGCACGGCCCAACTGCATGGAGCGTTCCGCGGCAATGTGACCAGGCCCATCCTTCGCAACACCGGGGACAGATAGAACCTCAGCACGTAGTGACACTTGGCGATGGCGTACTGGGGCTCTACACACAGCTTGATGCAGCCGCACACGAAGGTGGTCATCAGGATGAGGGCCACGTTGGGTACATTTTTCCCGCCCTTATCCAGAGGTTTGAACATCATGTCCCTCCGGATCTGGTCCATTTTAGATCCCTAGATGAAGCGGAAAATGGCTCGGGTGACCGCCACAGCACAGGAGTGGGGTATGGGCCAGACCTGCGCCACGTAGAGCAACAACGTTAGCGCCTCGCACCTGATGACCAGGTTCTTACCCACAATGGAGAGAGATCACTGCCCCCACATGCTCAACTTTTGTTGTACCTTGCCTACTCGCTCCTCCCAGGTTTTGGTGCACGCCCCATCCCTTCCGAACCATATCCCCAGCACCTTCAGGTAATCTGACCTGACGGTGAAGGGGACAAAGGATCGGTTAGCCCAGTTCCCAAAGAACATGGCCTCGCTCTTGCCGTGGTTAACTTTGGCTCCCGAGGCCAGTTCGAACTGGTCGCAGATGCTCATCAGTCTGCGCACGGACAGCGGATCCGAGCAGAAGACGGCGACGTCATCCATGTACAGGGAGGTTTTAACCTGAGTGCCTCCGCTGCCTGGGATTGTCACCCCTCTTATGCTCGCATCCTTCCTAATAGACTCAGCAAAGGGTTCAATACAGCAAACAAACAAGACAGGGGAGAGAGGACAGCCCTGTCTGACTCCAGATTGGATCGGGAAACTTTCCGATTCCCACCCATTGATTGAGACTGCGCTACTGATGTTTGTGTAGAGCAGTTGGATCCAATTGCAGATTCCCTCCCCAAACCCCATTTTGGAAAGCACGTCCATCATGTAGGTGTGCGATATCCTGTCAAAAGCCTTCTCCTGGTCCAGGCTGATGAGGCAGGTGTCCACCCTCCTGTCCCGTACGTAGGCGATCGTATCCCTGAGTAGCGCGAGACTATCAGAGATCTTCCTGCTGGGTACAGTACAGGTCCGATCAGGGTGGATCACCAACTCCAGAGCAGACTTGACTCGACTGGCTATGACTTTGGACAGAATCTTGGAGTCAACATTAAGCAGTGAGATGGGCCGCCAATTTCTGATTTCTGCCCTCTCCCCCTTCTGCTTGTAAATGAGGGTGATGATGCCTTTCCTCATGGATTCTGACATGCTGCCGGCCAGGAGCATACTCTCGTATACTTCCAGCAGGTCCGGGCTGACCCAGTCCCACAGGACCGAGTACAACTCGACCGGTAAGCCGTCGCTTCCGGGAGTTTTACTCGTCTCGAAGGACTCGACGGCCTTTGTCAGCTCGTCCAGAGTTAGCGGCTTGTCCAGTCTCTCCCTCCTGCTGTCATCTAAGACCTCTGTGATAGATGACAGGAAGGACTGGGAGGCTCTGCTGTCTGTGGGCTTCGCGTCATACAGCCCAGCATAAAAGGATTTGCTGATCCTTAGTATATCGGACTGCGAAGACGTTACCGAGCCATCATCTTCGTTCAGGCTGCTGATAACAGAGCTCTCTCTGTGTACCTTTTGGAAGAAGTAACGCGAGCATGTCTCATCCTGCTCGATGGAGCGGACTCTGGACCGGAAGATGATCTTGGAGGCCTCCGTGGCAAAGAGCGAGGCCTGCTGGCTCTTCACCTCTTGGAGGTCCTCCTTGACCTTGACCCCCATTGACTGCAACCGGAGCAGATTTTGCATACTTTCCTGGAGTCGGGACATTTCCCTCTGTCTCTCTCTCGCCCTCTGAACACCTTTGTGGATGAAGAACCTCTTGATGTTCTCCTTAATCGCTTCCCACCAGTAAACTGGAGACTCAAAGAGGGGTTTCACGGTCCTGCAACCTTTGTAATCCCCTTTGAGCTCCTCAACGTTCTCTGGGGTCAGCAGTGTAGCATTGAGCTTCTACGTCCCTCTGCCAACCCGCTGGTCATCCTGTAAGTGACAGTCGGCCAGTAAGAGGCAGTGGTCGGAGAAGAACACCGGCTTGACGTCGGTGGATCCGACTGTGACGGGACGGGACACAAACAGGAAGTCAATCCTGGAACGGGCAGACCCGTCTGATCTTGACCATGTGTATCTGCGCTGCGCTCCATCTGCAGGTTTGCTGAAGACGTCGTGCAGTTTGGCATCTTTACTGTTTCTATTAGGAATCTGGACGTAGCGTCCAGTTTGCTGTCGTCACTGCCGGATCGTCCAGCCGCATCGATGATGCAGTTGAAGTCACTGCCTAGGATGACCGGCCTGGACGTCGCCAGCAGCAGTGGGAGCTGCTGGAAGACGGTCAGCCGCTCGCTGCGTTGTACCGGGGCGTACACGTTGATCAACCGGAGCGGAGCGTTGTTGTACATTACGTCTGCTACGAGGAGGCGACCGCCCACCACCTCCTTAACTTCGGAGATGGTGAAGTTACCTCCCCGCAGCAGAATACCCAGGCCGGAGAAACGGCAATCATTACCCCCCGACCAGATCGATGGCCCATGGGACCACCATCGCGACCACTGCCTGTAGGTGCTGAGGTGTGGTATTCCACACTCCTGCAGAAACAGTAGGTTGGCTTTGACCTTGGCGAGGTAATCCAAGGTTGAAACACATCGCGTAGTGGATTTAATGCTACGCACATTAATGGAAGCAATCTTTACACCCATTTTTTTTAAAGTTAGTTGTTGCTTCCCATACCATTTGTCCTTGCTCGTCCCTGTCCTTTGGGATTTTCCTGCACACCCATCGTGTGAGCAAGCTGTTTCACAATAGTTGGGCTCAGAAACCCCTCCTGGTTTTTCATGCAGGGGTCGTTCCGCTGGGGTGACATCGGGGGGATCTTATAGGCAGCAAAGATTGGGTTATCCTCTGCTGCTTCCATCTGTTCCTCCTCGAAAACATCACTGCTCCCGGCTTCCCGGAGCTGAGGTGCGCCAGATGTGTCTTTGATCTCGGTATCCCGGAGCTGAGACGCGTTGGCCACGTCGTTACGTGTGGCGCTTTGGGGTTGGGGCACGCCGGGCCCATCACAGCTTCCAGTGCCCAGGGGCTGGGATGCTTTATCTTCCATCTCCTTGGAGTTCTGCCGCCTCTTTTGAAGGGGCTGTCGTTCCAGCATTCCCCCATCCAGTGAAGAGGAGCTGTTGCAGTCTGATTCAGAAGATAGCCTCCTCTTGCCACTGGTTTGGGTGGTGGCCTGTTCCCCTTTGGGATGTTTTTTCTTTGTGGTTTTCCTCTGGACCACTTGCCACTGACCTGTTTGTCCATCTGCTGCCTCCTCCTCCATTGATTCTGTCTGTGGAGGTGGGGTTTCCGAGCACAGGGTAGGTGCTGGGTCGCTGGTTTCAGCTGCCTCCCCTTCCTTCTCCTTCTCAGGTTGAAGTTCCTCACTGCGGAGAAGGTTGCGTCCTTTCGAACACCGGACGCCTTCGTCGAACCTTCTCCCGGCCTTTCCTTGGACCTTGCCGCCTGAGCATAACTGAGGCAGCGTTTGGAGCAGGTTTTGTAGAGGTGGCCTGCCTCACCGAACTAGTTGCAACACTTAGTCTGCTTACAGTCCTTGGTCTGATGGCCTTCCTCCTTGCAGTTCTTGCAAACAACCATGCTGCAGTTGGCTGCCACGTGACCAGATTTGCCACAGGTGCGGCAAATTCTGGGCTGCCCAGCGTAGACCAAGAAGCCTCGGCTTCCCCCGATAGTGAAGCTGGAGGGAGGGTGGATGATGGCTCCACTGGGATCGACCTTCAAGGTCACCTTGACCTGCCGCTTGCTGGTCCAAATCCCAAAGGGGTCCTTGACATCAGTGCTGCTGCCGGCCGCCTCGACGTACCTGGCGAGAAAGGTGAGTACATCCACCACCGGAACATGGGGGTTGCAGAGGTGAATCGTCACCACCCGGTCCCGTTGTGACGGAAGCGTGAAGAGCGGCTCCGCTGTGAGGAAATAGAGAACAATTAAAAGCAAAACAACAAAGCAACGTAGCTGGGCTTGCTGATTTTAGGATTTAACAACCTATGTTTTTCAATCAACATTAAAGTCATACCAGAAAATCGAGGCCACACTGACTAAACCCAATAAATAACCGCAAAATATCTATATATTATTAACAATATTAATCCGTCATCCTTCCACTTGAAAGTCTGACATCAATAGTTCCTATGGATTTTTCTTGACATTTATTTGCTCATACCTGCTGTGATGACTGCACCTCACCTTTATCCCTCCAATCTTTTCATGCCTTCACCATTTCCCTCTCTTCCCTTCCTTCACACATAGCATTCTATATTGGCACTAACGTTGACTATCCTTCACAAAAATGGACTAATGATTAAGAAGTGAGAGTTCCCAATTCTATTTTTAAATAGAATTAGGAATTCTATATATAAGGCAATTTGGATTATATCTGTAAGGAATTCCAATGACATTCATGCTTACTATTACCAGGTAAAGCTTCAGCTGACACTGCAAAGCAATGTAATTGGCCTTTGCCTAATTATTGTACAATTTTCCCTTGACTTTTACTATAAATATGTATATTTTATCACCCATTATTATTTACTGCTCATCTCAGCAATTAGTTGAAACTACCGCTACTCCAACCTCCACCTATAACATTTAAAATCATCTCTTTCACGATTTACACTTCCCAAGAAGCCTTTTTGTCTGATGCTGTACGTTTTATCTATTTTTATGGTTGGCCTCAGGCGGTTAGGTTTCCTATCAGAAAATATACTGCTTTTTACTCCATTTGGATTCCAGACAATGGTAGTGAGAGCACAGCTTACAATCAATAAATGAGCAATCAGAGTCAGGATTTTCCCCAGAGTGAGTAGTAGTGGATTTACCTCAGGTGGTAATGGCAGAAAACCTGCCATTGCAAAAAAGTTTAAACGTTCCCCTTGGGGGTCTAATTGTCAGATTTGAATTAAATATTCCCGTCGATTGCTAACTGCAATGAATATGTATGTAGTGGTTGGGAAGGCTGTCGATGCAGTAAGGATTGGTTTTGTAGATCTATTTAGTGGCGTTTGATGCGCATTAGTACTTGCACTGCAGTCCTGTACTGCAAGGATAGGGTTTCCAACAGACATTCTCAGAGAAACTAATTACCACATCAAGATTAAATCAGCTACCACTTTCTTGAGGTCATCTTGAGGCGGAGTCAGGCAATATTATGGAAGTGGAAATAGGCAATCTTAGTGTGGCACGGCGTGGTCAAAAGATCATCTCAGAGTCAAGTGTGACACCAAGGTTGCGAACAGTATGGTTCAGCTTCAGACAGTTGCCAGGAAGAGGGATGGAGTCGGTGGCTAGGGAATGAAGTTTGAAGCAGGGACTGAAAATAATAGCTTCAGTCTTCCCAATATTTAATGAGAGGAAATTTCTGCTCATTCAGTACTGATGCTGGACAAGGAGTCTGATAATTCAGTAACAATGGAGGAATTGAGAGAGGTGGTGATGTGGTAGAGCTGGGTGTCATCAGCATACATGTGGAAACTAACGCTGCGAAACTTGAGGTCCTCCAAAACCCTGCTGCCCGTATCCTTAACTGCATCAAATCCTCTTTACCATCAATCCTGTGCTCGCTGACCTACATTGGCTCCTAGCTAAGCAATGCCTTAATTTTAAAATTCTCATCCTTGTTTTCAAATTCCTTCATGGCCTCGGCTCTCCCTATCTCTGGAATCTTCTCCAGCCCTACAACCCGCGGTGATACCTGTGCTCATCTAATTTTGACTTCTTGAGCATCCCCGATTTTAATTGCTCTGTCATTGGTGGCCATGCCTTCAGCTGCCTAGGCCCCGAACCCTGGAATTCCCTCCCTAAACCTCTCCACCTCTCTACTTCTCCATCTCTCAGTCATCCTTTAAAGTGCTCCTTAAAACCCAGCTCTTTGACCAAACATATGGCTATCAGTCCTCATATTACCTTATGTGACTCACTGTCAAATTTTGCTTTATGACTCCCTTACAAAGCACCTTGGGATGTTTTATTATGTTGAAGGCATTATATAAATACAATAAGCTGTTGTTGTTTTCACCAGAAATATGAAGAAGAGGAAAATACTTAGAATCCTTGCTGGGAAGCTATTATCACTTTTTCTGTGTCCTGTTGCCTTGCTGACTGACCTAGCACCTTTTCTTTGACCAGACACCCTATTGAATAGGTGCAAAATACTGCGGATGCTGGGACTCTGAAATGAGAACAGAAAATGCCTCTACACTCTAGATCACCTGCCATTATGAGGCTGTTACTGGTCATAATACAATTCTTGACTAATGTTGGTGGGATAATCTCACTCTAGCTGCCCATTACCTCCACTGATCCTTCAAAATCAAATAGCATAAAATTATCTACTTAAGATGGAGTAATTGACTACAATCCATGTAAAGGAGTGGCTTAGATTTAGACAATTATTTATATGGATTTAATTCAGTGAGTGCCCAACATTTAATTTTTGAAGCAGTCCTGAATAAGAATTTAAAGAAAGCCATTTAGCCCACTTCCATCCCTTTTTTATTGATCTCAGCCCAACATTTCTGCCTTCTCACCATAACTCTCAATCCTCTCTTTCTACTGTAATATATGTGGGAAATTTTAGCATTTTCAGGATGGGCAGAGGGGGTTAAAAATGAAAAAAAAATTACAAACCACTTCTGGTTTTAATGGAGGCAGGTTGGGGCAGGCAAATAACCTGCTGTCTGGAGACAGATCTTGAATTTAACTGCTATAATGAGGCTGTGTGCCTGACATTTTATCTCCATTCTAAATTTAACACTGGCCGGATAGTTTTTCCAGACCTTGGGAAACCCGAGAGCTGAAGGGAGGTGAAAATAGGTGGATAAGACAGAGAAGTGCTTTTCCAGCACTGCTTGTGGGCCAAGAGGAGCAGGACAGCTTCCACCCAACCTCCCACCCCCAATTGACCAACCCCCTCCAACCAAGATCCAACCCCCCCTCCCGATATCAGTTCTCCTTCTGATGTCTGACACCTCCCCTCCATGTCCGACTACTTCCCAATGTCCGACCCTCTCCCAATGTCAGCTCCCTTCCTGATGTCTGACCCCTCCCAATGTCCAACCTTCTCCTGATGTCCAACCCCCTCCCCCAACGTTCAACTTTCTCCTGATGTCAGCTTCCCTCCCAATGTCTAACACCCTCCCGATACCCGAACACTGCTCTCCTCCTGATGTTAGTCCCTTGCTGCAGCCTAGAGCCTCAGGCCTAACCCCTGATAATCTACCTAGCTGTGTCCAGGTAACAAAGAATATTTATAATCAGCTCCTGCTATTAAATACAGCAGAACCTCCGGGAAACTCATACTTCCAAGTTTCCCAGACATTAATTTTCTCCACACTCCCTAACACAGAATCACAGAATAATACAGAGCAGAAGAGGCCCTTCGGCCCATCGAGTCTGCACCGATGCATTAAAGACACCTGACCTGCCTACCTAATCCCATTTGTCAGCACTTGGCCCATAGCCTTGAATGTTATGACGTGCCAAGTGCTCATCCAGGTACTTTTTAAAGGATGTGAGGCAACCCGCCTCTGCCACCCTCCCAGGCAGTGCATTCCAGAC
Organism: Heterodontus francisci; assembly: GCF_036365525.1. Lineage (NCBI taxonomy): Eukaryota > Metazoa > Chordata > Chondrichthyes > Heterodontiformes > Heterodontidae > Heterodontus > Heterodontus francisci. The sequence goes on along the minus strand of NC_090373.1, from coordinate 62,627,693 downwards.
CGTCACCACCCTCTGGGTAAAAAAGTTCTTCTTCAAATCCCCCTTAAACCTCCCGCCCCTCACCTTAAACTTGTGTCCCCTCGTAACTGACCCTTCAACTAAGGGGAACAGCTGCTCCCTATCCACCCTGTCCATGCCCCTCATAATCTTGTACACCTCGATCAGGTCACCCCTCAGTCTTCTCTGCTCCAGCAAAAACAACCCAAGCCTATCCAACCTCTCTTCATAGCTTAAATGTTCCATCCCAGGCAACATCCTGGTGAATCGCCTCTGCACCCCCTCCAGTGCAATCACATCCTTCCTATAATGTGGCGACCAGAATTGCACACAGTACTCCAGCTGTGGCCTTACCAAAGTTCTATACAACTCCAACATGACCTCCCTGCTTTTGTAATCTATGCCTCGATTGATAAAGGCAAGTGTCCCATATGCCTTTTTCACCACCCTATTAATCTGCCCTTCTGCCTTCAGAGATCTGTGGACAAACACGCCAAGGTCCCTTTGTTCCTCGGAACTTCCCAGTGTCAGGCCATTCATTGAATACTTCTGTGTCACATTACTCCTTCCAAAGTGTATCACCTCACACTTTTCAGGGTTAAATTCCATCTGCCACTTTTCTGCCCATTTGACCATCCCATCTATATCTTCTTGTAACCCAAGACACTCAACCTCACTGTTAACCACTCGGCCAATCTTTGTGCCATCCGCGAACTTACTGATCCTACCCCCCACATAGTCATCTATGTCGTTTATATAAATTACAAACAATAGGGGACCCAGCACGGATCCCTGTGGTACGCCACTGGACACTGGCTGCCAGTCACTAAAACAGCCGTCTGTCATCACTCTCTGTCTCCTACAGCTAAGCCAATTTTGAATCCATCTTATCAAGTTACCCTGTACCCCATGTGCATTTGCTTTCTTGATAAGTCTCCCATGTGGGACCTTGTCAAAGGCTTTGCTGAAATCCATGTAAACTACATCAACTGCACTACCCTCATCTACACACCTGGTCACATGCTCAAAAAATTCAATCAAATTTGTTAGGCATGACTTCCCTCTGACAAAGCCATGCTGACTATTCCTAATCAAATTTTGCCTCTCCAAGTGGAGATAGATTCTCTCCTTCAGAATTTTCTCCAATAGTTTCCCTACCACTGACGTGACACTCACTGGTCTGTAGTTCCCTGGCTTATCTCTACAACCTTTCTTAAATAGTGGGACCACATTATCTCTGTTATTTTCAGGGCATATATATATTTGTTTCCTGAATCCAATTATACTTTATTCTTCACTGGCTTTTCCTGACAACTTACTCTTTGAATATGGCTAATACCTATCATGCAAAACAATTCTTCCTGCATTCCCAATTTTTAAATACTGTCACGCCAAGTAAAGGCATATCATATTCATAATTTTAAGTTATGAACCTTATTCAATGTGGAATCTTTGAAATTGACTTTTCCTTTAAAAAGTGGACAATGTGCTGAAAGATGTCTGCCGAAGGTCAGATGACTTTTCCTGTGTATTCAAACTGTCCCACTATCTCAAAAGGACAAAATGATACATTCCAGATCAGAGTTGTCAATTACACCCATCCTGAAACATCAAGAGACATTCTTGAATTGAATGTGTTCTTCTGAAGCAAGAAGGTGTGAAGTAGCCACATCATAAGGGGATTATCCCTATCCAGAAACTAATGGATGGCCATGGATTCCACATCCTTGTCCATTGTGTGGTCACAGCAGAGGAGAGGGCCATGTGTCAACTAACCAAGACTCTAATTTGATGGAGTTTGACCTTAAAAGACAACCCTCTGGAGAGAGAGGGAGAGATCACAACAACCTTACAAAAGGACTCCAGCCAAGGACCCAGCCTAAACAAGAAGAAGCCCTACTGCTGATTCTACACTTCAGCTTGGTGCAGCAGAGAACTGAAAGTGCCCACCACATCCAGTCTAAAATCTTAATTACCAGAAATCTATAGCACCTCAACAAATTCAAAACTACAAACAACCCAGGCCTGCACCTTTAAAAAAGATTGTTCTACTTAGAAGATTCAACAGGTTTACTATATACCACAAACACCTACCACGCCTTGAACTCTTACCATTTACCTTCTATCTTCTCTTGAGTGTGCATGTGAGAGTGAATGCATGTGTGAGCGGTGTTGCAAACATCTTGAGGAATGAATATTATTCAATAAAAAGTTAATCTGCTGTTTTAAACCTACAAGAAAACCTGTCACTGTCTCTTTATTTGGCAAGTAAAGCACTCAGGGGCTAATTCATAATTTTAAACAAAACACAATGGTGGTCAGTTGGAAGGTGAACAGTGGGAACCACCCACATCCCTTACTATCTGCCGTAATATCTCCTTTTTTTTAATACTTCTGTATGAACAACTTGTCTGGATCAACCTAAACAATCTTCTTTTATTAATTTGGAAAACTTCTTTCGGGTGACCAGAAACTACTGTTCAGTTAAGAGCACATCCAATTTCCTTAACCTTACCACATAATTTAAATTTGTAAGATCTCTGAACAGGAACCTAACCCTAACCCTAATGCCCCAAGTTTGTAGAAGATTGAAATTAGTGGAGGAGTATGTAATTATCCCATAACTACAGAAACACTTGGATCTTTTTGAAACTGTCCAATGTAGTGTTCTGCAGATAAATGTAAAATAATTACTATGAGACAAAGGACCATAAGTAGGGAGGATGTATTCAATGGAACAGTTATGCATCTTACTGATCCGGGAAGAAATTGTGGAGAAAATTTTTGAAATCATCAGTCCTGTCCAGTCCAATCAAAGAAAAGGCAAACAAGATCGTGGGTTTCATTAGCAAAGGGATAGAATAATAAAATAATAAAAGGGGATGCAGCGCAGATTCACCAGAATGATACTTGGGCTAAAAGGATTAATTTACGAGCACAGATTGCATAGAATAGATTAAGGGGTGATCTCATTGAGGTGTTTAAGATGATTAAAGGAGCTGTAAAGGAATAGACAGAAACTATTTTCTCTGGTAATGCAGTTCAGAGCAAGGGGGTATACTGTTAAAATTAGAGCTAGACTGTTCAGGGTGATGTCAGGAAGCATTTCTTCACACAAAGGGTAGTGGAAATCTGGAACTCTCTCCCCCAACAGGCTGTTGAAGCTAGATTAATTGATAATTTCAAAACTGAGATTATTAGATTTATTTTAGACAAGAGTATTAAAGGTTATGGGACCAAGGTGGGTAGATGGAGTTATGATACAAATCAGCCATGGTCTAATTCAATGGCCAAACAGTCTCGTTGCTGAATGACCTACTCCTGTTTCGATGTTTAACAATAGAGTAATCATGATGGTGTCATAAATAGAGTATTGCAGCTTTGCATGGCTGTAACCAGTCCTCAGTTCTCATTCATGGTTCAGAACTCATGGATTCATAGGGCTTTCTCCAGCTCATTTGTGAGATTCAGAATCAAGCCTTGAAATGGATTTGTGGCAAATATGGGGGAGCAGTTGCAGGGTGGAAGAGACCTGGCCTGCATTGATCTGTCACTTTGCACTCTGCAAGGGTAATCTGCCTTATTCCAAGAACTCCTATTTGCCTAAGTTTCCATGCAAGGTTAAGCAGTTGGTGTTGGATAAGCCTTCTATGTAGTATTCAACTTGGACAACCAGAAAATGAAGCTGGCTGGCAGAACATAAGTTCCTCTCTTCAGGTCCTTTTAGTATGGTAGAATCAGATGTACATCATATACCTACTGAGGAAGCTCTGAGACGTTGGGGGTGACAGATGTAAAGTGTTACCAAGAGTGTCAGGTATGAGAGCATGCACTCATATCCAATGCGCGATAACAAACAGATCAATAAGTAACTGCTGCTCCACAACTTCAATTGGTGTGAGTATATGATGTGTACTCTACTATAGTCAGATGGAAGGTGGCAATGCACTTACACATTTTATATTGAGATATGCAGCTCATCATGCCACTTATAAGGAGTCCTTCCATGAGCACTCGAATATACAATTGTTAGTCTTCCAATGCCCTGCAACTGGTCACTGTCCTCTAGTGGTGGGGTGAGGGGTGAAGGTAAATAGGGTATATTTTGGAAATTTACCAGTCATCCCTCAAACAATATCAGCAAATGCAAAACAGATTTATTGCTCTTTTATCTAATTTGCTGTTTGTAGGATCTTTCTGTGTGTAAATTGGCTGTCATATTTGTAATAACAGTGGCGACATTTCAAAATAACTTATTGGTTGTGAAGCTTTGGGACATCCTCAGAATGGGAAAGGTGCTACACAGATGAAGTTTTTTCTTTGATCATTGTAACAGTGTGCAGTAGGAGCACCCTGTCCTTTATAATATGAAAGATTATCCAGCTGTAGATTAGCAAGACAATGATGCAAGGCCTGCTCTGCTTCAATAATTAATCTCTTATTGTTGCTGAAAACATTTGTTTGGTGAAGTATTCACCTGTGCAAACTGTGCAGAACAAATGTAGAATCGATCAACATTAATTTGTATGGTTATTGAAAATGTTTTTGAGGTTACACCATGTGGTTCATTTCTGCTTCATTTACAGTAATAGAGCGTATTCTTTTCCCTCATTTGCGTATAACGTCATTTGTACACACATCGGTCACATCCTGAACAGCAACAGAATAAACCCTTTTCTTTCATATTGTTCCATTATTACATTAGTTAATGTGATCCACACAATAATACTTTGATTGAGCTAAGGTGAGTTCTTTGGAGCAGTCTGACATACAGCTGTTAACTAAAAATAAATATAAAGCCGGGAGATTTCATAATTTGGATGAGGCGTTAAACCAAGGCTCCATTTGTCTGTTAACGTGCATATAAAAGACCCTATGGCACTGTTGAAAGAAGAGCACAGAGTTCTGCTGGCATCCAGGTCAATATTCAGCCCACATCAACACCACCTGAATGTTATAATCATGCCGCCTGGAGCAGCAGCAGGTGTGTAAAATGGCAGTGCTCCTGCTTGTCCCATGATTGGTATGTCAGACGAGTTCAATATACACACTGCTGTATCTGTGCTTCACTGCATTCTCGGCTGCTGCTCACGTCTGAGAGGTTTCTCTTGCGCTGCAGCTGCCTCTTGGGCCCACCTCCAGCGGATTCACCTCAGCACAGCATGGGGGATCCAAGAAAACAAGGTGAATCATATCCATCTCGAACCTCCTTGGATCTTCGGCTTCCTTCAAAGGTTAAAGTTACCTATCTGGGCAAAGAGATGTTGGAATTTTGGTTACAGGAAGCCTACATTAGCTCCTGCAACATTTTCAAAAGTGTGAGTCATCATGAGCAAACTGACAACATTTCAGTGCCCTGCACTGGTTTTCCGAAAGAAAACCACCTCTACACTTGTTGAGTTCTCCCAACCACCGCCACCCACTTCACAGACAAACCACTAGCAGAGTTCTCCCAATTCCTCCCCTCACAGACACATACAAACATACAAATTAGGAGCAGGAGTAGGCCACTCGGCGCCTTCGAGCCTGCTCCGCCATTTGATAAGATCATGGCTGATCAGATTGTGGCCTCAATTCCACTTTCCCTCCTCCCCCCAATTCCCTTTGACTCCTTTGTTAGTCAAGAATCTATCTACCTCTGCCTTAAAAATATTCAATGACCCTGCCTCCACCGCTCTCTGGGGAAGAGAGTTCCAAAGACTCATAACCCTCTGAGAAAAAGAATTTCTCCTTATCTCTGTCTTAAATGGGCGACCCTTATTTTTAAACTGTGTCCCCTAGTTCTAGTCTCTCCTACAAGAGGAAACATCCTTTCAACATCCACTCTGGATCTTATATGTTTCAATAAAATCACCTTTCATTCTTCTAAACTCCAATGGATACAGGCCCAATCTGCTCAACCTTTCCTCAAAGAAAACTCCTTCATCCCAGGAATCAGTTGAGTGAACCTTCTCTGAACTGCCTCTAACACATTTTTTAGAAACATCAGAACATTACAGCGCAGTACAGGCCCTTCGGCCCTCGATGTTGCGCCGACCTGTGAAAACCATCTGACCTACACTATTCCATTTTCATCCATATGTCTATCCAATGACCACTTAAATGCCCTTAAAGTTGGCGAGTCTACTACTGCTGCAGGCAGGGCATTCCACGCCCCTACTACTCTCTGAGTAAAGAAACTACCTCTAACATCTGTCCTATATCTATCACCCCTCAACTTAAAGCTATGTCCCCCCGTGTTTGCCATCACCATCCGAGGAAAAAGACTCTCACTATCCACCCTATCTAACCCTCTGATTATCTTATATGTCTCTATTAAGTCACCTCTCCTCCTCCTTCTCTCCAACGAAAACAACCTCAAGTCCCTCAGCCTTTCCTCGTAAGACCTTCCCTCCATACCAGGCAACATCCTAGTAAATCTCCTCTGCACCCTTTCCAAAGCTTCCACATCCTTCCTATAATGCAGTGACCAGAACTGCACGCAATACTCCAGGTGCGGTCTCACCAGAGTTTTGTACAGCTGCAGCATGACCTCGTGGCTCCGAAACTCGATCCCCCTACTAATAAAAGCTAACACACCATATGCCTTCTTAACAGCCCTATTAACCTGGGTAGCAACTTTCAGGCATTTATGCACCTGGATACCAAGATCTCTCTGTTCATCTACACTACCAAGAATCTTCCCATTAGCCCAGTACTCTGCATTCCTGTTACTCCTTCCAAAGTGAATCACCTCACACTTTTCCGCATTAAACTCCATTTGCCATCTCTCAGCCCAGCTCTGCAGCCTATCTATGTCCCTCTGTACCCTACAACATCCTTCGGCACTATCCACAACTCCACTGACCTTCGTGTCATCTGCAAATTTACTAATCCACCCTTCTACACCCTCATCCAGGTCATTTATAAAAATGACAAACAGCAGTGGCCCCAAAACAGATCCTTGCGGTACACCACTAGTAACTAAACTCCAGGATGAACATTTGCCATCAACCACCACCCTCTGTCTTCTTTCAGCTAGCCAATTTCTGATCCAAAGCTCTAAATCACCTTCAACCCCATACTTCCGTATTTTCTGCAATAGCCTACCATGGGGAACCTTATCAAATGCCTGACTGAAATCCATATACACCACATCCACTGCTTTACCCTCATCCACCCGTTTGGTCACCTTCTCGAAAAACTCAATAAGGTTTGTGAGGCACGACCTACCCTTCACAAAACCGTGCTGACTATCGCTAATGAACTTATTCTTTTCAAGATGATTATAAATCCTGTCTCTTATAACCTTTTCCAACATTTTACCCACAACCGAAGTAAGGCTCACAGGTCTATAATTACCAGGGCTGTCTCTACTCCCCTTCTTGAACAAGGGGACAACATTTGCTATCCTCCAGTCTTCTGGCACTATTCCTGTCGACAATGAAGACATAAAGATCAAGGACAAAGGCTCTGCAATCTCCTCCCTGGCTTCCCAGAGAGTCCTAGGATAAATCCCATCTGGCCCAGGGGACTTATCTATTTTCACACTTTCCAAAATTACTAACACCTCCTCCTTGTGAACCTCAATCCCATCTAGCCTAGTAGTCGGTATCTCAGTATTCTCCTCGACAACATTTTCTTTCTCTACTGTAAATACTGACGCAAAATATTCATTTAACGCTTCCCCTATCTCCTCTGATTCCACACACAACTTCCCACTACTATCCTTGATTGGCCCTAATCTAGCTCTAGTCATTCTTTTATTCCTGATATACCTATAGAAAGCCTTAGGGTTTTCCTTGATCCTATCCGCCAATGACTTCTCGTGTCCTCTCCTTGCTCTTCTTAGCTCTCCCTTTAGATCCTTCCTGGCTAGCTTGTAACTCTCAAGCGCCCGAACTGAGCTTTCACGTCTCATCCTAACATAAGCCTTCTTCTTCCTCTTGACAAGCGCTTCAACTTCTTTAGTAAACGACGGCTCCCTCGCTCGACAACTTCCTCCCTGCCTGACAGGTACATACTTATCAAGGACACGCAGTAGCTGCTCCTTGAATAAGCTCCACATTTCGATTGTGCCCATCCCCTGCAGTTTCCTTCCCCATCCTACGCATCCTAAATCTTGCCTAATCGCATCATAATTTCCTTTCCCCCAGCTATAATTCTTGCCCTGCGGTATATACCTGTCCCTGCCCATCGCTAAAGTAAACCTAACCGAATTGTGATCACTATCACCAAAGTGCTCACCTACGTCTAAATCTAACACCTGGCCGGGTTCATTACCCAGTACCAAATCCAATGTGGCATCGCCCCTGGTTGGCCTGTCTACATACTGTGTCAGAAAACCCTCCTGCACACACTGGACAAAAACTGACCCATCTAAAGTACTCGAACTATAGTATTTACAGTCAATATTTGGAAAGTTAAAGTCCCCCATAACAACTACCCTATTACTCTCGCCCCTGTCGAGAATCATCTTCGCTATCCTTTCCTCTACATCTCTGGAACTATTTGGAGGTCTATAAAAGACTCCCAACAGGGTGACCTCTCCTCTCCTGTTTCTAACCTCGGCCCATACTACCTCAGTAGACGAGTACTCAAACGTCCTTTCTGCCGCCGTAATACTCTCCTTGATTAACAATGCCACACCCCCCCCCTCTTTTACCATCTTCTCTGTTCTTACTGAAACATCTAAATCCCAGAACCTGCAACATCCATTCCTGCCCCTGCTCTACCCATGTCTCCGAAATGGCCACTACATCGAGATCCCAGGTACCAACCCATGCTGCAAGCTCACCCACCTTATTCCGGATGCTCCTGGCGTTGAAGTAGACACACTTTAAACCAAGTTCTTGCTTGCCAGTGCCCGCTTGCATCCTTGTAACCTTATCCCTGACCTCACTACTCTCAACATCCTGTACACTGGAACTACAATTTAGGTTCCCATTCCCCTGCTGAATTATTTTAAACCCCCCCCGAAGAGCACTAGCAAATCTCCTCCCCAGGATATTGGTACCCCTCTGGTTCAGGTGAAGACCATCCTTTCTTAAAACTGTACACAGTATTCCAGATATGGTCTCACCAATACCCTATACAACTGCAGCAAAACATCCCTACTTTCATATTCCGTTCCCCTTGCAATAAATGACAACATTCCATTAGCCTTCCTAATCACTTGCTGTACCAGCATACCAACCTTTTGTGATTCTGTACCAGGACACCCAGATCCCTCTGTACCTCAAAGCTCTGCAATTTGTTGCCATTTAAATAATATGCTGCTTTACTATTCTTCTGGCCAAAGTGGATAAGTTCACATTTTCCCACATTAAATTCCATTTGCCAAATTTTTGCCCACTCACTTAACCTATCTATATCCCTTTGCAGACTCCTTGCAGTACACACCACTTGCAGAGTTCTTCCAAACCCACCCTCCCTTCACAGACACTGCAGTTGCCAATTTCTTCCAACCAACCACTTCCCCTAGATACAACGTTAAAGTAAATCACCCTTTCAAATCACTGAGGACTCTCGCCTCGGTGCCACTCGCTTTTTAAAGAAGTGAAACTGAAGGCACGTGAGTGCCACACGCCCAACACACGATTGTGAATGCCTGGTAAGATTGCTATTAATTATATTCAGTTGTATGCTAAAGAGTGTTTAACATATGTAAATACCAATGCCATCGCGGCGGTATTGAAGTCCCCGACGGCACTTCGCCGCCTCCGACAGAAACAGATCGCAGCATTATGGAGTCAAATTCCGTGGCGGATGACTCCATGCCAATTCTTCCCCCCCCCAAAAAAACCCGCCTTCCAGAGGAGCGTAAAATTCAGCCCTCTGTGTGGACCTTATTGTGTGCAAATTCGCATACAAAACTCAGAGCCCATACTTCAGAATTGTCTGTAAAGTGCTTTGGGATTTCCTGATGAGAGGCAAGTGCTATATTAATACAAGTCCTTGCTTGTTTCCTTCATTGTTTCCTTTCTCTATATTTCTTTGATGAATGAAGCAGTCTTCCCAGCCGCACTGATATTTCTGCAGCAACACCTTCTTGGTCAGTCTTTGCATCCTCCACTATTCTTGTTTACAGAGGTGGCCTTCATCTCTCCAGTAGTTAGGCCTCTTTATATTTCCAAATTGTAGAGCAGTGGTTCTTGAGCCTTTTTGGTTGAAGGACCCCTTTTCAAATGATTAGTAATCACGGACCCCCATCTAAGTTATAATACTATATAATACTCATATGAATGTGCTGCATGTAAAATATGTTTTAATATTGCTTTTAAGAAAACAGTTATTTACTTACAGATATCAGTAAAATGGGTGTGCCTGCTTCTCACTGCAGAATCAGTCTATCCTGTGCAGGAGCACGGAGACAGCAGTAGCCAAGACAGCATAGGAGCCCAGGGACAGCAAACAATGAGAAAGCACTAGAGAAACAGGGGGAGACCAGGAGCAATGGAGAAGCACACCATGGTGAGAGCAGAAGTATATGGAGAGCAGAACACAGAGAAAGCAGAAGCACAAAGAGAGCAGGAGCTTGGAGAGGGCAGGATACCAGGGGATCAGGAGCAGGGAGAGTGCACTCGAGGAACAGGGGGAGCACAGCAGCACATGGGGAGCAGAGCATGGGGTGGGGGGTGGGGGAGAGAGGAGCAGCACACGCTTCCAGCCACTGCTCACTCACTTACGCCTTCTTACGGCACCCTGGGCGGTCACCCACATTTCCCTCACATGGGCAGGCCTTGCATCACGCGCCTTGTCTCTGCAGACCCCAGTTTGAGAACAACTGCTGTGGAGCATCCGATGCTGCTGATGACCTTAGAGACTTTAGCAGGATCTGCTCAATATCTGCATGGGCCTTTGTGCATTCTGATTCTGTGTGTGGTTATCATCAGGGGATGAGGAGAAAGCCTTGGTCTCTGAGGAATCATTCTTTTATGCAAATAGTTGCTTCATAGTACAGAACCTGAGTATTGCTGAAAAAAGAGATGTGCTGTCGAAACTTTTTGTCTTGCACTCGTCAGGACAGATGCAAGAATGCAAAATTCAAAGGGAACAACAATTTGGCTGTTTTAGTGACTGGAAGCCAGTATCCAGTGGTGTACCACAGGGATCTGTGCTGGGTCCCCTATTGTTTGTCATTTATATAAACGACATAGATGACTATGTGGGGGGTACGATCAGTAAGTTCGCAGATGACACAAAGATTGGCCGAGTGGTTAACAGTGAGGTTGAGTGTCTTGGGTTACAGGAAAATATAGACGGGATGGTCAAATGGGCAGAAAAGTGGCAGATGGAATTTAACCCTGAAAAGTGTGAGGTGATACACTTTGGAAGGAGTAAAGTGACACGGAAGTATTCAATGAATGGCCTGACACTGGGAAGTTTCGAGGAACAAAGGGACCTTGGCGTGTTTGTCCATAGATCTCTGAAGGCAGAAGGGAAGGTTAATAGGGTGGTGAAAAAGGCATATGGGACACTTGCCTTTATCAATCGAGGCATAGATTACAAAAGTAGGGAGCTCATGTTGGAGTTGTACAGAACTTTGGTAAGGCCACAGCTGAGGTACTGTGTGCAATTCTGGTCGCCACATTATAGGAAGGATGTGATTGCACTGGAGGGGGTGCAGAGGCGATTCACCAGGATGTTGCCTGGGATGGAACATTTAAGCTATGAAGAGAGGTTGGATAGGCTTGGGTTGTTTTCGCTGGAGCAGAGAAGACTGAGGGGTGACCTGATCGAGGTGTACAAGATTATGAGGGGCATGGACAGGGTGGATAGGGAGCAGCTGTTCCCCTTAGTTGAAGGGTCAGTTACGAGGGGACACAAGTTTAAGGTGAGCAGCAGGAGGTTTAAGGGGGATTTGAGGAAGAACTTTTTTTCCCAGAGGGTGGTGATGGTCTGGAATGCACTGCCTGGGAGGGTGGTAGAGGCGGGTTGCCTCACATCCTTTAAAAAGTACTTGGATGAGCACTTGGCACATCATAACATTCAAGGCTATGGGCCAAGTGCTGGCAAATGGGATTAGGTAGATAGGTCAGGTGTCTTTAATGCTTTGGTGCAGACTCGATGGGCCAAAGGGCCTCTTCTGCACTGTATTATTCTGTGATTCTGTGATTTATACTGCATGGGAAAAGCATGCTGATTGGTTGGTAAGTGGACACTGATTGGTCGAGGCGTTGCCATGGAGAATGCACCAAGGAACTATTGTGCCCCACACTTTTATTTAATTCATTAAAAAAGGCGTAACGCCTGGACATGTTCCTTTTGCCTGCAGAGGAAAGGACCCTGCATATGAATATATGTAGCTTCTAGCAAACGTAAGTGAGCCACATTGAGAGCCCAACTGAAAATCTTTTTAAATTGGTTGTTAATGTAATTCTTAGCACACTTGGTATTGTTCAGTAAGTGATGTTCAATCGTGGAATCACATCTAATGTTACATATTGTATTCTGAGTTTTGCAAGTACGGGCTGGTTGAGTAAGGTCAGTACGCTGCCTATTGCGAACAGCTGAACAGATGCGCAGTTTGATACAATCCACCAGTCATTGGGACATACAGCCTACATACCTGGCATCGCAACAGCACTGGAATCTGGTAGCCATTAATACCCTGATCAGATCATTGCTTGTTGTGCATTGTGCTGTCATGACCAGGTGAGAAGGGGTCTAGGGGTTCCCTCTCAGCCTTTGCCTGGTTTAACCGTTAACAGGGTTTAATTTTAGAAACACCAAGTTTTTAGCTCCTCCTTCAGTGAATTCTTGTTCACTGCTTCAATTATAAGGCAAAAAAATCAGACAGGTTTCCTTAGATTTAAACAAAAAAGGTAGAAGTTTATTCATCTTAAATTCTAATCTGGTTAACGACTACGAATATGCAATGTGACCACCCTAGCATGCATATGCGATAAACACACATGCAGATAGAGACAGAAAAAGTAGAAAAGAATAAAAGGGAAAAGTTTGAGGCAATATCGGGATTATAATTATGGTCCTTTAAGTTCAATGTGGAGTCTTTGGTTGCCGGTAAATCATGCTGTTCATTGGGGCCCAGTTCATGCTTCAACTTGTTTCGATGTAGGAATCTTTTCTCTCTTGAAGTTTACGTGTCTTCCATGCATCTGGTGGCTTGGGGGAAAGCGAGAGAGACCCAGCCAGGAGAGAGGCTTTCTTGTTTCAGCTTCAGTTGCAGAACTGCCTTCTGAATTCAAACTGTCCTGTGGCTAGTTCAAAAATCCTGGACCAGGCAGTTAGTCATGTGACCAGATGGTTTAACCAGTCCTGGCTTTATGGATTGTATCATCTTAGCAGGCCCTAGAATGCGCTTCCTTACACCTTCAATGTCTGGTGATCAAAATCCATTTGGGTTAATTGGAGCAGGGAATAGTCCTTTGTCTCCACAAGCAGCATCTCTGAGTATGCAAATGTCCTTTCAGCCCAGTGTCTGGTGATCTTCAACCAAGTTATTTCTTCACTCCAGCAATAGTTTAAAATCAATGTTCCTTTGACAAAATTAACATGCCTCATTCTTGGCAGGTGGGGGTCTGCATGAGATGCGCATACTCATGAATGTGCCTAAGGCGCCACTTTCGGACCTGAAAAGTGCACAGTCTACCTCAAATTACCCTGGAAGGGTAAGATATCTCAAAACTGTGAGCAACAGGACGAGCTAGTGGTTTCACACTGCTACTATGCATAAGCAACACAAGTGGAATTTTCCACCAACAGGATGCTGCTGTCAAGCCAAAAAGACATTCTGCCTACCACACAAATGAGTAATGTGGTATATGAATTCCAGTGCCAGTGCAATGCCAGGTACATAAGCCGTATGTCCCAACGTTTTGCGGAGCGTATCAAACAGCATGTCCCTTCAGCTGTTCGCAATCGGCAGAGTATTGGCCGGACTCAACCAGCCCATACTTTCAAAACTCAGAACACAATGTCGAACATTAGATGTGATTCCGCGATTGGACAGCACTTACTGAACAATCCCGAGTGTGCTAAGAATTACAATAACAAACAATTTAAGATTATCAGTTGGGCTCGCAATGTGGCTTCACTTATACATATATTTATAGGTAGTGACCTGTCCTCTGCAGGCAAAGGAAACATGTCCAGGTATTGTGCCTTTTTTGAATTAAACAAAAGCGTGGGGGTCAAATGTTCTCTGGTGCATTCTCCATGACAATGCCTTGACCAATCAGAGTCAACTTGCCAACCAATCAGCACCCTTTTCTCATGCAGTATAAATGGTTGCTCCCTTTGAAATTTGACATTCTTGCATCCGTCCTGTTGAGTGCAAGACAAAAAGTTTCGACAGCATGTTTCTTTTTTTCAGCAATAAGCATTCTTTTGTTTTGCTTTTTGCCTTCAACTAAGCCGAGCACAGATAATCGAGTTAAAATGAAAGAATTTTTGCTGCTGCCTGGGAAGCAAGCAGCAATTTCTATTGTTTGATGTTGCTGACCACTCACCAGCTGCACGTTAAAGGAATAGATCCCCTTCTGTTCATGTCGGATATTGTAGCAAAGGACATTGATGGTGCATGGGTTTTTTTCAGTGACCCCTGCTGTGAGTAAAATTGGACAACCTTGTTGTGATACTGCTGCTGTTGAGTGAGAATGGAGATAGAAATGCTGCCCCTACTGAGAAATGCATCAGTCTCATGGGTTGAATGTCTCCCTTCTGTGCTATAAAGACTCTATGACATGCTTCATATACCTACATATTGGTTGGTATTGCTGATGTCCTCACACTAGCCTGAAAGAAGCCTGAAATAAAATAATTGAGGGTAGTACTGATGTCGATTGCAACTGGCTGTGTCGACCCCATGGTGGAGGATGGCTGTCAGTTTCCTCTTTAACTAGGTTTTCACTGAACTTTAGCCTGTGAAGACACTTTTCTTCCATCATTACTGGAGAGCTGTGAATGGGCTTTTATTGTTGGTGTCATAATGAGTGCAGCCAGTTCATCTCTGGTGCTATCTGATGTTCCTGGCATCTCATTTTCCCCTTTCTTAATTTTCTTCAATGAATTGCAGTTAGTGGTGAGCACTGAAAGCAATCCCCATCGCCTCCTAAGGAACAGCAGCTAAAAAAAATGAAGAACTCAGCTTTAAGGGTCACTTTCCAGCTGATCAGATTGTGATTGACCTTTCGAGGTTAAATTTCCGCAAAGGTTCTCCCGATTATCTGCCATTGCATTTATGCCATTTTTCTGGAGCTTCCACGGATCTTCTGCTGAATTTATGAAGGAGGATCGGAAAAGCCCCCAGGAAGTTAATGGTGTTAATGCCTATATGAATGGGCAAAATCAGACTGCTGCACTGTGGTATAAGGATTTCGGGAAAAGTTACATTAACACCTCCTTCATGTGGAATTGAAATATATAATGGATATTTCACACAGAGCACATAGCCAGCAAGAAACCACATCGAGAAACTGGCACAAAATGTGGAGCAAAAAGAAAGGGAGTGTGTTCTCAAACTCTCAATCTTCTACCCTCCACTCATACAATTTTGCTGACCAGAATTTCCCAGCTAATGTTCTTGCTGTTCATAGATGGCCCTCCCTTAGGCCCTCACTTAGCTGAAGACAGGAGCGGTGGCGGCTGGCGGATCTGGGTGGAAGCTGATCCGGAGCAGGAGCTGTAAAAGAGAGCGCGGGGCTCAAGGTTCTCACTTATCTGAAGACAGGAGGGGCGGCGGATGGCGGACCTGCTCTCTCTCTCGGCGCGCGCTGAGACTCGGGAAAAAAAACTTACAGTGACATCACGGGAAATCTGCAAGGTGTTTGGTTGGTTGAGTAGCAGCTGTTGGTGCATTTAAATAACTTAAAAAAAGGAGAAAGTTTTTATGTTGAAAAAAACCTCTAGTGATAAGGTGAGTACTACTAATTTATTTTTTATTTCAGTGTAACTTATTAAAGACTTTAGATTACAGTGGGTAGAAGAAGGCCCCTAGTATAATTAGTATTTTTTAATTAAGGGAGTAACTAATTAATCTAAGGGTAAGTCATGGCAGGAGAGCTCAGCTCCGTAATATGCTCTTCCTGCGTTATGTGGGAAATCAGGGATGCTTCCAGTGTCCGTGATGACCATGTGTGCAGGAAGTGTATCCAGCTGCAGCTACTGACTACTAGCATTACGGAGCTGGAGCTGCGGGTGAATTCACTGTGGAGCATCCGCGATGCTGAGAACATAGTGGATAGCATGTTTAGTGAAGGGATGGGTGATCACCAGGCGGCGTAGTAGGTGCAGGCAGGTAGTGCAGGAGTCCACTGTAGCCATCCCCCTCTCAAACAGATATACCGCTTTGAATACTGTTTGGGGGGTGACCTCCCAGGAGAAAGCAGCAACAGGCAAGTTCGTGGCACCACGGAGGGCTCTGCAGCACAGCAGGGGAGGAAAAGGGGTGGAAGAGCTGCAGTGATAGGGCATTCTATCATAAGGGGTGCAGATAGGCGTTTCTGTGGTCGCAAATGAGACTCCAGGATGGTATGTTGCCTCCTTGGTGCTAGGGTCAAGGATGTCACGGAGCAGCTGCAGGACATTCTGAAGTGGGAGGGTGAGCAGCCAGAGGTCGTGATACACATTGGTACCAATGACATAGGTAGAAAGAGGGATGAGGTACTGCAACAAGAATTTAGGCAGTTAGGTAGCAGATTAAAAAGCAGGACCTCAAAGGTTGTAATCTCTGGATTACTCCCTGTGCTATGTGATAGCGAGTATAGGAATAGGAGGATAGAGCAAACAAATGCGTGGCTGAGGAGATGGTGCAGGAGGAGGGCTTTAGGTTCCTGGATCACTGGGTCTGTTTCTGGCAAAGGTGGGACCTGTACAAGTTGGACGGGTTGCATTTGAACTAGAAAGGGACCAACATCCTTGCTGGGAGGTTTGCTAGTGCTGTTGCGGGGGGGTGGTGGGGGGGAGTTTAAACTAATTTGGCAGGGGGGTGGGATACAGAGTGGAGGTACAGTATGGGGTGAGGCACAGCCAAATATAGAAGAGTCAGTCTGGAAGGCAGAGCAAATATAGACCTGTTAAGGCACAAGTGAAAAATGCAAGGCTGGATTGCATTTACTTTAATGCAAGGAGTCTTACTAATAAGGCAGATGAATTGAGGGCATTGAATAGCACATGGGATTATGATATTATTGCTACCACAGAGACATGACTGAGGGAGGGGCAGGACTGGCAACTCAATATTCCAGGGTGTAGAATCTTCAGTCGTGATAGGGGAAGGGATAAATGAGGAGGTGGCATTGCACTGTTGATCAAGGAGTCAATTCTGCAGTAAGGAGGGATGATATCTTAGAAGGTTCCTCAAATGAGGCCAAATGGGTAGAACTTAAGAACAAAAGGGGGCAATCACTTGGCTGGGCATGTACTACAGGCCTCCAAACAGTCAGGGAGAGATAGAAGAACAGATATGTAGGCAAATCTCAGAGAGGTTTAAAAATAATAGGGTAATAATAGTAGGGGATTTCAACTTACCTAATATCAACTGGGATAGTCCTAGTGCAAAAGGCTTAATGGGGGAGGAATTCTTTTAGTGTATACAGGAGAGCTTTTTGAGCCAGTATGTAGAAAGTCCTTCAAGAGAAGGGGCAGTACTGGATCTAATCCTAGGGAATGAAACTGGACAAGTGATAGAAGTATCAGTGGGGGAGCATTTCGGGGATAGTGACCATAACTCTGTAAGATTTAAGGTGGTTATGGAAAAGGACAAAGTCGGGCCAGAAATAAAGGTACTGAATTGGGGGAAGGCCAATTTCAATTTGATAAAACAGGATCTGGCCAAAGTGGACTGGGAGCAGCTACTTGTAGGAAAGTCTACATCAGGCCAGTGGAAGTCATTCAAAGAGGAAATAGTGAGAGTTCAGAGCCAACATGTACCCGTTAAAGTGACGGGTAGGACCAACTAGTCCAGGGAACCCTGGATGTCAAGGGATATAGCATATTGGATCAAGAAAAAAAAGGAAGCTTATGGCAGATTTAGAGAGCTGAAAACAGCAGAGGCATTAGAGCAGTATAGAAAGTATAGGGGGGGTACTTAAAAAAGTAATTAGGAGAGCGAAGAGGGGACATGAAAAACCATTGGCAGGCAAGGTAAAGGAAAATCCTAAGGCATTTTATAAGTATATTAAGGGCAAAAGGATAACCAGTAAAAGAGTAGGGCTCATTAGGGACCAAAGTGGCAATCTGTATGTGGAGCCGGAGGACATAGGTGAGGTTTTAAATGATTACTTTTCATCTGTTTTCACTGTGGAGAAGGACGATGTAGGTGTAGAGATCAGGGAGAAGGATTGTGATATACCTGAACATATTAACATTGAAAGGGAGGAAGCATTAGATGTTTTAGCGGGCTTAAAAGTGGATAATTCCCCTGGCCCAGATGAGATGTATCCCAGGCTGTATGTGAGGCAAGGGAGGTGATAGCAGGGGCTCTAACAGAAATTTTCTGATTCTCTCTGGCCATGGGAGAGGTGCCAGAGGACTGGAGGACAGTGAATGTGGTACCATTATTCAAGAAGGGTAGCAGGGATAAACCAGTTAATTACAGGCCGGTTAGTCTAACATGAGTGGTTGGGAAACTACTGGAAAAAATTCTGAGGGACAGGATTAATCTCCACTTGGAGAGGCAGGGAATAATCAGGGATAGTCAGCATGGCTTTGTCAGGGGGAGATCGTGTCTAACTAAATTGATTGAATTTTTCAAGGAGGTGACTAGATGTGTCGATGAGAGTAAAGCAGTTGATGTAGTCTACATGCACTTCAGTAAGGCTTTTGCTAAGGTCCCGCATGGGAGATTGGTTAAGAAGGTAAGAAGCCATGGGATCCAGGGCAATTTGGCAAATTGGATCCAAAATTGGTTTAGTGGCAGGAAACAGAGGGTGATTGTTGAGGGTTGTTTTTGCGAGTGGAAGCCTGTGACCAGTGGTGTACCACAGGGATCGGTGCTGGGACCCTTGCTGTTTGTAGTGTACATTAATGATTTAGACCTGAATATAGGAGGTATGATCAGTAAGTTCGCAGATGACATGAAAATTGGTGGTGTTGTAAATAGTTAGGAGGAAAGCCTTAGATTACAGGACGATAAAGAGGGGCTGGTAAGATGGGCGGAGCAGTGGCAAATGGAATTTAATCCTGAGAAGTGTGAGGTGATGCATTTTGGGAGGACTAACAAGTCAAGGGAATATACAATGGATGGTAGGACCCTAGGAAGTACAAAGGGTCAGAAGGACCTTGGTGTACTTGTCCATAGATCACTGAAGGCATCAGCACAGGTAACTAAGGTGGTTAGGAAGGCATATGGGGTACTTGCCTTTATTAACCGAGGCATAGAATATAAGACCAGGGAGGTTATGATGGAGCTGTATAAAATGCTAGTTAGCCCACAGCTGGAGTACTGTGTACAGTTCTGGGCACCACACTATAGGAAGGATGTGATTGCACTGGAGAGGGTGCAGAGGAGATTCACCAGGATGTTGCCTGGGCTGGAGCATTTCAGCTATGAAGAGAGACTGAAAAGGCTAGGGTTGTTTTCCTTAGAACAGAGAAGGATGAGGGGGGACATAATTGAGGTATACAAAATTACGAGGGGCATTGATAGGTTAGATAGGAAGAGAATATTTCCCATAGCAGAGGGATAAATAACCAGGGGGCATAGATTTAAGGTAAGGGACAGGAGGTTTAGAGGGGATTTGAGGAAACATTTTTTCACCCAGAGAGTGGTTGGAATCTGGAGTACACTGCCTGAAGGGGTGGTAGAGGCAGGAACCCTCACAACATTTAAGAAGCATTTAGATAAGCTCTTGAAACGCCGTAGCATGCAAGACTATGGGCCAAGTGCTGGAAAATGGGACTGGAATAGTTAGGTTCTTGATGGCCGGCACAGACACGATGGGCCGAAGGGCCTGTTTTTATGTAGTATAACTCTATAACTTTATGTACCCTGTCGAAGGAATACCATCCTCCTCATGTATTTTATACATTATAGCCTTCTAATAAAAGGGCTTTGTACTTTTTAGATTCATTTAATTCAAGCAATATAAGGGTTCTTATTGAGACAGTCATTGGTTTGAGGACAGCCACACTAGCTGAACTGGCTCACATGAAAGGCCAGTTACAATTTTAGTTATAAATAAAAGTTTTTATTCACTTAGGCAAAGCCACAGCTATGAACAATTGCATGCAGTTACTTTAGCTTCTGGAGATGTGTGTGTGGGGGAGGTGGTGTTTGGAAAAGGAGTCTATTCTGCCTTTCCTTTTAAGGTTCTATCTTGGAGATACATTTCTGCATGTTTACATGTGAACAGCCAACCAAAATTTTTTTAATGTGCTTTTGAATTGTAATTTCTGATTATGTAGTTAGTTATAACTAGAAATGGTATGAAAGAACATGCTGGATCCAATTCTGAAGAAGAAAAACAAGGGAATCAATCAGCCATGCTGGATTTCTGATAAGAGCTACACAGCACTATTTGGTTAAAAAGCACATCTGTAACCAGAATGACCTTTGAAGGAGTTCCTATTTGTTATATTATCAGTACGAAGGAGCTGACATGAAAGTGCCATGTTTGTGTGAACTTTATTTTTGACTTTTTCCAGTAAATTAAACATCAGTGTGTTTGCCAGCTGTTGGATATTGCAAGTCAGAAAAGCTTGAATGGTTTTATACCTGTACAAACATAGGGCTGAATTTTTCCAGCTCGCCGCTTCAGAAACGGTGGGGCGCATGCGCAAGAGCGGAGCCGCTGCGATATTTAGCATGGCGGCTCATTTACATGGATGGGGCGGACCACAACCGATGACTTGGAGCGGGCGGGCGCTCCATCCCCAGCAACGGCATCTGGCGCCACTGCGCAGGCGCCATTTTTAAAGGGCTACAAGCCCTTAAATTTTATTTACATTTTTCAGGGAACAGTCATTAAAAATTTAGTTTGAAAAATGTAATAAATGTTTGAAGTCTCTTTCCCCCCCCCCCCATGACTAAACACTTTATTGATTGCCCTCTCACCCACAAGAGAACTTACCTTGCAATCCCGACGTTCCCCCCACCGAACTTCATTAGCTTTCATCTTCAACTCCTTCCCACCATCCCCTCCACCAATCGTAATAGTTTTCCTCGCTCCCTCCCCCGCCGACCCTGAAAACTTACCTCCTGCCGTCTCCCCACCAGTGTCCTGCATCGGATCGCTGGTCGGATATTCAAAGACATGGGAGTCCCGGCAACTGGCCGGAATATGGCAGTGGGATGGCCGACGGGAGCTGATAGGTAATTAATTGACATAATTCATTCCTGTTCCCATCACTGAATGGCGGGGGGGCCGACATGCAGCCTCGCTACCACCGGCAATATGGGGTGGGGCTTTCCCGGCATCAAGGCCCATGGCGGGCCTCTCTCGAAGGCATTTTCTGGGCCACCCGGCCAGAACCCATGGCATCAGGGGGCTGGTAAAATCTAGCCCATAGCATTCAAAAACTATTTCTGAGCTTTTCTATTCTTTTTCTCTTCACGAGTCTTTTTGGCTGCAAAACTCAGCTCAAAAGTACCCATTTTTTCAGTGTTAGTGGTGCTGTTTTTTCTGCAAAATGGTATCCACTTTGCACGTGCACACTTCTGGTACAGGTTGTGTCGAACTCCATTTTTGAGAGGGCATTAGGAGCAGGTGCTGGAAGTGTGCAGTGCAGGCAGATTGTGATATCAGTCAATGTGTAGCACTGATTTGATTGTAGCAGTGTCATTTTCGACCCCAAAACTCCAGCTAAGGCCCTCTCTTCTGGCAGTATTTTGTCTTTTGGGTCAGGACCCCAACGTCAGGTTCAAATGGGGGTCCCGACCCTGCACTGTGTCCAGAGATGTCACCTGACAGTGCTTTTGCCTGAATTGGTCAATTAGTGGATGGCAGGCAGGTTTTCGAAGCTGGAGGGCCAATAGGAGGCCCCCCAGGATGGAAAGAGCTTTGGTCTGTCCTTTCAGATAAGGGCACCTCCATCTTGAGATTCCCACTCAACAACTTTTAGAAAGTTGAATTTAAAAAATGGCCACAGCTGCCAGGCTACCATTGTGAACGTGGATCCCTCCACAGGGCAGCCTGTGGCCACAGATGTGGCCAGCTCGACAGAGGGGCCTCAAAAGGCACCCTGGAGTGCTGACCCCTGGTCTGCCACCAGGAGACCACCTCCAGGCACCTGGCATTCTGCCAACAGCGCAGAGGCTCACAGACCAACTGGAAAATTCCAGTCAGCCTCTCATAATTGATCTTAATATTATCTTAACAAGCTACCCACCGTTTATGGGCAGATAATCATTCTGCCCCCAAACCAGTCTCCAGCAAAATGGCTTGGAAGTGGGATGTTGCCTGGAAACTAGCACACCAGCGAGTGGTGCAAAATTACTAGCCTGTTCATATCCATTCTCGCCCCCATATTGGGGCCAACATCCTGCCCTTAACTTCACATGCATTGAGCAGCAGGAAGGACACCCAACCAAGGCTATTTAAAGAGATCATCGACAACTATCAGGTTTGTTGCTGATTAATTTCCACTGGCTGAACTGGCTGTTGCTGTGTTAGTGGAAGTATTTGGTGTTTGTACTGCTACTTAAAGTTGGTGAAGTGTGCAGGGAGTGGTGTGACACATGGTGCTGAGTGCAGGGTGGAAAATTGTGAGTTTGGGAACTCGTCCCCTTTCTTTTTCCTCTGCACTTTGAGACATTTTCTTGATCAGGGTGCTTGCAGGCTATGCACTCGGTGTGGAAGATCCATTACATATTTAAGTTCCACATGAAGCAAGCACTTATATGATTTTTTCCTTTGAAGGTCTTTGTACTCACTTCAAGGGTTCCAATCAGACCACTTGCTCCCAGTCATGGGTGATGTAGTTCCCATCTTTCCTGGCCTGTAGCATGACAGGGAGATTAAGCAGAGGCAACACAGGGGAGGACAGGCTGCTCAAAGAGAGAGAGGAAGGCTCTCAGCAGGAGGGTACATCTACCCAGGGTCTTCAGGAAGCACTTTTCCTACCTCAACCTCAGCAAGGAACAGTGTATACAAAGTCTCCACTTTACGAAGGAGGTGCTCACTGAAATCTGCCACCTGTTTCAGGCAGGACTGCAGCCTCAGTGCAGGGAGAGGACAGCATTGACAGTGGCTGTAAAAGTGACCATGGCTATGAACATCTTTGTGTCAGCTCCTTCCCTGCTGGAGCAGGTGACATCACCAGCAACTTGCAGTTCACCATCCACTGTTGTATAAGGGAGGTCACTGCTGCTCTGTATGCAAACAGAGGAACCATAGAACCATAGAAAAATTATGGCATCGAAGAAGGCCATTCAGCCCATCGTGTCCGTGCCAGCAGAAAAACTAGCCATCCAATCTAATCCCACCTTCCAGCACCTGGTCCATAGCCTTGCAGGTTACAGTATTTCAGGTGCATGTCCAGGTACCTTTTAAAAAATTGAGGGTTTCTGCCTCCACCACCACCACTTCTGGCAGTGAATTCCACAAACCCACCACCCTCATGTCCTCTCTAATCATTCAACCAATCACCTTAAATCTGTGCCCCCTGATAATTGACCTCTCCTCTAGGGGAAACAGGTCCTTCCTGGCTACTCTTTATAGGCTCCTTATAACTTTGTATACTTCAATTAAGTCACCCTTCAGCCTCCTCTGTTCTAAGGTAAACAACTCTAGCCTATCCAATCTTTCCTCATAGCTGCAACTTTCAAGCCCTGGCAACATTCTTGTAAAGCTCCTCTGTACTCTCTCCAGAGCAATTATGTCCTTCCTGTAATGCGGTGACCAAAACAGCTGTGGCCTAACCAGCATTTTATCCAGTTCCAGCATTACATCCCTGCTTTTGTATTCTATGCCTCGGCCAATAAAGGAAAGCATTCTATATGCCTTCTTCACCACTCTATCTACCTGTCCTGCCACCTTCAAGGACCTGTGGACATGCACTCTAAGATCTCTCACTTCTTCTACCTCTCTCAATATCCTCCCGTTTATTGTGTATTCCCTCGCTTTCTTTACCATCCCCAAATGAATTACCTCACACTTTTCTGGATTAAATTCCATTTGCCACTTTTCCACCCACTCAACCAAACCATTGATATAATTCTGGCGTCTACAACTATCCTCCTCACTATCAACTATATGGCCAATTTATGTGTCATCAGCAAATTTCCCAATCATGCCTCCCACATTTAAGTCCAAATTATTAATATTTTATTTATTTTTATTTAGAGATACAGCACTGAAACAGGCCCCTCGGCCCACTAAGTCTGTGCCGACCATCAACCACCCATTTATATTAATCCTACACTAATTCCATATTCCTACCACATCCCCACCTGTCCCTATATTTCCCTACTACCTACCGAGACTAGGGGCAATTTATAATGGCCAATTTACCTATCAACCTGCAAGTCTTTGGCATGTGGGAGGAAACCGGAGCACCCGGAGGAAACCCACGCAGACACAGGGAGAGCTTGCAAACTCCACACAGGCAGTACCCAGAATTGAACCCGGGTCGCTGGAGCTGTGAGGCTGCGGTGCTAACCACTGCGCCACTGTGCCGCCACTGTGTCGCATATACCACAAACAGCCAGGTACCCAACACTGAGCCATGTGGAATGCCACTGGAAACTGCTTTCCATTCGCAAAAACATCCATCGACTACTACCTTTTGTTTCCTGTCACTGAGCCAATTTTGGATCCAACCTGCCGCATTCCCCTGTATCCCATGGGCTTTCATTTTACTGACCAGTCTGCCAAGTGGGACCTTGTCAAATGCCTTACTAAAATTCATGTAGACCACCTCCACTGCACTACCCTCATCAATCCTCCTTGTTATTTCCTCAAAAAACTCAATCAATTTAGTGAGACATGGCTTCCCCTTAACAAATCCATGCTGACTATCCCTGGTGAATCTGTGCCTTTCTAAGTGGCAGTTTATCCTGTCCATCAGAATTGATTTTAAGAATTTCCCCACCATTGAGGTCAGACTGACCGGCCTATAATTATTTGGCCGATCTCTCACACCCTTTTTAAACAATGGTACAACATTCGCAGACCTCCAATCATCTGGTGCCTTGCCTATATCTAGTGAGGAATTGAAGATGATCCTCAGCGCATCCGCTCTTTCTTCCCTGCCTTCCTTTAACAACCTGGGATGCAATCCATCTGGCCTGGGCAATTTATCCACTTTCAAGGATGTCCTTCCTCACTCATTATGCTTATCATATCTAATATTTCACACTCCTCCTCTTTAACTACAATATCTGCATCAACCTTCTCCTTTGTGAAGACAAAGACAAAAAACTCATTTAGAACCCTGCCCACATCTTCCGCATCCATGCATAAGTTCCCTTGTACATCTCTGATAGCCCCTACCCTTTCCTTAGTTATCCTCTTGCTCTTAATGTACTGATAATACATCTTTGGGTTTTCCTTGATTTTACCTGCCAATAATTTTTCATGTCCTCTCTTGGCTTTTCTAATTTTCTTTTTTACTTCACCTTGCATTTTCTATACTCCTCTAGGCTTTCTAAAGTATTAAGTTTTTTGTGACTGTCATAAGCTTTCTTTTTCTGCTTTAACTTACCCTGTAAGATTCTAGATTACCAGGCGGCTCTAGATTTGGCAGTACCACCCTTTGTCTTTATGAGGACATGCCTACACTGTGCCTGTAGTATCTCGCTTTTGAATGCGTCCCACTGGTTTGCCACTGATTTTCCTTCAAGTAGTTGTATTCAGTCCACTTTCGCCAGGTCACCTCTCAGTTTCGTAAAATTTGCCTTCCCCCATTTTAGAGCTTTTACTCCTGTTCTATCTTTTCCATGATTATGCTAAAACTAACTGTATTATGCTCACTATCTCCAAAATGGTCACCCACTGTTACTTCATCCACTTGCCCAGCTTCATTGCAGAAGACTAAATCTAGAATTGTGCCCCCTCTTGTTGGGCTTGTTACGTGCTAGCTAAAAAAGTTCTCTTGAAGGCAGTTCAAGAATTTTGTCCCCTCTATGCCCTTCACACTATTTGTATCCCAGCTGATATTGGGGTAGTTGAAATTCCCAACTATTGCCCTATAGTTTTTGCACTCAGAAGTTTTCCTACATATTTGTTCTTCTATCTGCCTCTCACTATTTGGGGGTCTATAGTACACTCCTAGTAGTGGCTGCCCCCTTTTTATTTCTGACCTCCACCCATATGGCCTCGTTTGATGATTCATTTAGCATATCATCCTTTCTCAAAGCTGTTATTGACTCCTTAACTAATAATGCCACCCTCTCTCCTTTTTTATCCCCCTCTCTATCCAGCCTGAAAACTCTATATCCAGGGATGTTGAGCTGCCATTCTTTCCCTTCTTTAAGCCAAGTTTTCATTATAGCAATGATATCATGTTGCCATGTGTCTATCTGTGCCCTCAGATCATCGGCTTTATTTACTATACTCCTTGCATTTAAATAAATACCCTTTAACACTGCCAATTTCCTGTGCTGTACACTTTTTAACCTTTGCTTCTTCTGTCTTTCAGAGTCACACGCTAATTTTCTGCCTCCCGTTCCTAGTCCTGAAACCGTCCTATCTAAGACTGTGCTCAGGTTCCCATCCCCCTGTCAACTAGTTTAAATCATCCCCAACAGCACTAGCAAACCTTCTTGCAAGGATATTTGTCCCGTCTGGCTTGTACAGGTCCCACCTTCCCCAGAACCGGTCCCAATGCCCCAGAAATCTGAAGCTCTCCCTCCCGCACCATCTCTTCAGTCACATATTCATCTGGTGTATTTTTTTATTTCTATACTCACTAGCACGTGGCCTTGAGAGTAATCCAGAGATTACTACCTTTGAGGTTCTGCTTGTTAATCTCGTTCCGAACTCCCTAAACTCAGCTTTCAGGATCTCATCCCTCTTTCTTCCTATATCGTTGGTACGAATGTGGACCACAACCGCTGGCTCTGCACCCTCGCCCTCCAGAATGCTTTGTAGCCGCTTGGTGCTATCCATGACCTTTGCACCAGGGAGGCCACATACCATCCTGGAATCACTTCTGCAACCACAGAAACACCAATCTGTTCCCCTAACTATAGAATCCCCTATCACTATTGCTTTCTTGTCCTTTCTCCTCCCTCCCTGCACAGCTGAGCCACCCATTGTGCTTTGGTCATGACTCTCCAGAGGAACCCCCTCTCCCATCAGTACTCAGCACTGAATACCAGTTAAAAAGTGGTATGCTCTCTAGGATCTCCTGCACTACCTGCTTTGACCTTTTTGTCTGTCTGGCAGCCACCCAGTCCCTCTCTGCTTGTGTTCGATTAAGCTCCAGGTGGACTACCTCCTGAAACGTGCTATCCACGTAGCTCTCTGCCCCCCAGATGCGCCACAGTGACTCCAGCCACCGTTCGTGTTCCGAAACCCAGAGCTCAAGCTTCTGCAGCTGTGACACTTCCTGCAGATGTATCTGTCAAGGACACGTGGTACGTCCACGACTTCCCACATACTACAGGAGGCACATTCCACTCGGCCGAGCTGCCCTGCTATACCTTATCTTTACAAAAAAATTTTGCTTATATAATAAGTGGAACAACTTACCAGCAATTTGCCAATCAGCTTCTTCCCCTGTACTGTGGAGGCTGTAAAGGCAGAAAAGAAAAGAAAGAGACCAAAGAGCACCTCCTTTCCCTCGTCAGTAAAATCCTTCACACACAACTCACTGCTTTACTCTCTGTCCAAACAGCACTTTCCAATTAGTAATTACTAATAATTTACACCAACTAAAACCTTAGTAGTACCGACCTTACCACTTACAAGGTAGCTATTTGAGGGTTTTAAAGAAAAGAACTATTTTTTTCTCTGATTTGTTAAGCTATTTACAGGCAATAACACCTGTTACTTACAACCAATCAGTTTACAGATGTCCCGTGATGTCACTGTTAGTTTTTTTTCCATTTTTCAAACCCAGCACTCGCTGAGACAGAGAGAGAGGGAGAGAGAGACTGCTGACTGCCGCTGCTCCGCTCTTTGTTAAGTAAGGGCCTCGAGCCCCGCTCTTTATTTCTCCAGGTCCCGCTCCGGATCCACCTCCTTCCAGGTCCACCACTGACTGCTGCTGCTCCACTCCTTGGTAAGTGCATTGCATTCTCTCCTTCCAGAGACAAGCAGGAGGAATATGTACATGGCTTTGCCGGGATAGCAAGCTTCTCCTGGTGCAAGGTGCCTTTGACTGTACATATGTTGCTTTGCAGATGCCACGTCTAAATGCAGAGATGTACCACAACTACAAAGACCCTAAACACATAGTTGGTATGTGACCATGCTCAGCGCAGCATATCATGCAAGTTAATGCCCAGTATCATGGCAGCAGTCATAATGTCTTCATTCTGCACTAGTCCACTCTACGATCAGTATTTTCGTCACCACGTCAAACCAGAGGGTGACTACTGGGTGACAAGGGATTAAAAATGAACGTACCATCATCTTCAATCCTTTCAGTCCCTCTGCTGACCACAGCCACACACATGGGCGAACATACAAACATACGAATTAAGAACAGGAATAGGCCACTCGGCCCCTTGAGCCTGTTCCGCCATTCAATAAGATCATGGCTGATCTGATTGTAACCTCAACTCCACAGTTCAAAAGGGTTGAGCAATTCACTTTCGACCGATGGATACAGGTGCATAAGGTAGAGCACTCCTATGAAAACCTCAGAGCGATGCTCCTCCTCGAGGAGTTCAAAAACTCGCTTGCCCTTTCATAAAAGTCCACGTGGAGAAACAAAAGGTTGAAAGAGCCAGGCAGGCAGCAATCCTGGTTGATAATTATGAGCTTCTCCACAAGCCCATTTCCCCAAGGAAAACCCTTCCCTAGACATCATCAAAAACCTGAAAAGGATAGAAGCTGGGAGGGTGATAGGAGGATGAATAGCCATTGGCAAGAAAGAAAAGCTGGAAACACAGAGGGCCCTCCTCAGACCAAAAAAGGTGCTGAGATCAGGAGTGATGCCGAATGCCTATATGTTTCCATCACAACAAGGCAGGTCACCTTCAAGCTGACTGTTGGAAGTAGCAAAACTGGAGTCAATGGGAATCAGGTGGAAAACTCTCTGCTGGTTAGAGTCATACCTAGCACAAAGGAAGATGGTTGTGGTTGTTGAAGCTCAATCATCTCAGCTCCAGGACATCACTGCAGGAGTTCCTCAGGGTAGTGTTTTAGGCCCAACCATCGGCAGCTGCTTCATCAATGATCTTCCTTCAATCATAAGATTAGAAGTGGTGATGTTCGCTGATGATTGCACAATGTTCAGCACCATTTGCAACTCCTCAGATACTGAAGCAGTCTGTGTAGAAATGCAGCAAGACCTGGACAATATCCAGGCTTGGGCTGATAAGTGGCAAGTAATATTCACACCACACAAGTGCCAGGCAATGACCATCTCCAACAAGACAGCACCTAACCATCTCCCCTTGACATTCAATGGCATTACGATCACTGAATCCCCCAGCCTCAACATCCTGGGGGTTACCATTGACCAGAAACTGAACTGGATTAGCCACATAAATACCATGGCTACAAGAGCAGGTCAGAGGCTAGGAATCCTGCAGTGAGTAACTCACCTCCTGACTTCCCAAAGCCCATCTAAAAGACAAAAGTCAGGATGTGATAGAATACTGTCCACTTGCCTGATGGCTGCAGCTCCAACAATACACGACACCATGCAGGCCAAAGCAGGCCACTTGAGTGGCACCCCATCCACCATCTTCAACATTCACTCCCTCCACCACCGACGCACAGGGGCAGCAGTGTGTACCATCAACAAGATGAACTGCAGCAATGCACCAAGCCTCCTTCGACAGCACCTTCCAAACTCGTGACCTCTACTACCTGGAAGAACAAGGGCAGCAAAAGCATGGGAACACCACCACCTGCAAGTTCCCCTCCAAGCCACACACCATCCTGACTTGGAACTATAATGCCGTTCCTTCACTGTCACAGGGTCAAAATTCTGGAACTCCCTTCCTAACAGCACTGTGGGTGTACCTTTCCCACATGGACAACAGCGGGACAAGAAAATGACTCAGCACCACCTTCTCAACGGCAATTAAGGATGGGCAATAAATGCTGTCCTAGACAGCGATGCCCACATCCCATGAATGAATTTTTAAAAAGTTACAGGAAAAACCCATAGGAATGGTCAGGGTACACTAGACCAGTGCAGTAAAAGGGGCCCAGAAGGAAAGCACAGCAGACCAGGCTGTGGCTCTAACTGCAGCAGTAAGTCCTTGTAAATGTATCCATGTGAGTGCAGAAGAACTTCACAAAATCCCTGAGAGTGACGAGGATTTTGTGTCTGAAGGAAAAGTGACCCCATACCCTCTCGAGTGAGGCGTGCAAGCCCGTAGTCATACTTAGGAATACAGGGGCCACCCAATCCTTTCTGTTGGGAAAAGGCATAACCTTTCCCCCAGTGGGTGCATTGAATCCCAAAGTATTAGTGAATGTTATCGGGAGTAGGTATATGCCCATACCTTTATATCCGGTGCACCTTGAGTGCAGCCTTATTTCAGGACCGGTAACCATGAGGATTGAGCCTAGTTTACCTGTGGATAGGGTCGACCTGCTTCTTGGTAATGATCTGGCGGGAGCAAAGGTGGTAGTTGCCCCAGTAATTATAGAGAGACCAAAGGAGGTCCGGGAGACAGAGTAGTTACAGGAAAAGGTCCCTGGCATTTTCCCTGACTAGTGAGGTGGGATTTCTTCTGTTTGCTACCAGGGACTCACCCAATGAGTCCACTGGTTTTAGTCCCTTTGAATTAGTTTATGGACATGAGGTGCGAGGTCATATAAAACTAGTCAAGGAGAGGTTTTTAGAACACAGGGACAAACCTTCCATGTTAGACTACATCTCCCTGTTCCATGAGCAGTTCCATGAGAGCCTGTGTGGTGGCTCAGCAACACCTAAAAACCTCCCAGACAGCTATGAAAAGGCAAGTGGATAAACATGCCAAGGACAGAACATTTCAACCTGGAGACCATGGCCGGAATTTTATGCCCCCCATGGGAGTGGACTGTAAGTGGGGAGGGGCATAAAATTGTGTGGGAAGCGGGGAGATGCCATTCCCATCGCCTTACTGACGCTGCAATTTTACAAACGGTGGGAGAGGTGACAAATGGCCCACCCACCCCAGGCCAATTGAGCCCTTAAGTGGCCAATTAATTGCCGCTTAAGTGCCTTGTCCCACCACCACATTTTTGTCAGCTGTGTCAGCAGCAATCCAGGCGGCCTCCTTGCGGGGGTCAAGGGAGGGGCCCTCCTGATCGGGCAGCCTGTGCCCCACAGAGAGCACCCCCCAGCAGCTTCTGCCATCCCTTCGAGTGCACCTTCCACTGCCCTCCTAATTGACCCCCACCCCCCTCACCGGGGCCCAGCCGATTGTCCCCGGCGAGGCCCAAAACCTCACTCACCTTTCTCAGCGTTGGCGTCCACGGGCCTCTTGAGACTGTGTACAATCCTAGCAGTGTCTAGCGCTCTCAGTGGCACTGCTGGGAATGAGGAGCTGGTGGCCCCCTGATTGGCCGGACTTCCTACCTCAGAAGGGCAGAAGTCACGCCCAAGGCCAATTAAGGGCCTGAACCACGTAAAATCTCTGCGTGGCTCCCAGGCCCGGTGGAGGCAGGCTTACCCTTTTAAGCAGTGGGCTGGGCCTCTGCCCTGATGTAAAATCCTGGACCACGTGTTGGTGCTTCTCACAATATAGGGTGAACCACTTTAAGGCCGGTTCAGTGGCCCATACAGAGTAGTAAAGAGGATTAGCGAGCTGAATTATTTAATTAACACCCCAGATCATAGGAAAAAGCAAAGGCAGTGTCACATCAATATGCTAAAGCAGTATTATAACCTGGAACAGGTCAAAGAAGCACAGGTCTGTCAGACACTTAAGAATGAGGAGGGCAAAAGGGACAGTGAGGATGAGTTAGAGGAAGACCTGGAGGATTTCCAAATCGAACCCCCTACTGTTCAATTATCTGACACTGAAATGTTCGGGAGATTAGACACCATACTCTCCTATTTAAATGCAGAACGGAGAGGAGATCCAACAAGGCTGGTCACAGCGTTTAAACAGATCTTCAGGGACAAACCAGGGTGCACAACCCTAGTCCTAAATGATGTGGATGTAGGAGAGACCCCTCACATAAAGCAAAATCCCTATCACCTAGGGCCTCGGAAACTGACAGCTAAGACCAGGTAAGAAAGAGGTCTAGGGTTCCCTTTCAGCCTTCATCTGGTTTTACTGTTAACAGGGTTTTATTTTTAAACACACTCAGTTTTTAGCTCCCCCTTGGTGAATCCTTGTTCACTGTTTTTAAAGTATAAGGCAAAGAAACAAGCACAAACAGGCTTTCTTAGGTTTAAAGAAGAAAGGTGAAATTTTATTGAACTTAAACTTAAACTCTAATTCGGTTGACGCCTACGGATACACAACGCGCCCATGCTAGCATGCATACATGATACACACATGCAAATTGAGACAGAAAAGAGCAGAAGAAATAAAGTGGATAGGTTTGAGGCAATATTAGATTAGATTAGATTAGAGATACAGCACTGAAACAGGCCCTTCGGCCCACCGAGTCTGTGCCGAACATCAACCACCCATTTTTTATACTAATCCTACACTAATCCCATATTCCCAACAAACATCCCCACCTATCCCTATATTTCCCTACCACCTACCTATACTAGTGACAATTTATAATGGCCAATTTACCTATTAACCTGCAAGTCTTTTGGTTTGTGGGAGGAAACCGGAGCACCCGGAGAAAACCCACGCAGACACAGGGAGAACTTGCAAACTCCACACAGGCAGTACCCAGAATCGAACCCGGGTCCCTGGAGCTGTGAGGCTGCGGTGCTAACCACTGCGCCACTGTGCCGCATATCTGAAGAGTTGTTACGGTTCTTCGAGCTCACTGTAGAGTCCTTGATTGTAGGTCAATCTTGCTTTTCGTTGGGCCCAGTATTCTTTTTAAACCTTGTTCACTGTCGGAGATTTTTCTCTCAAGAAGTTCATGTGTCTTCAGTGGATTCAATTCCATGAGAAAGAGATGGGAGCAGACAGGGGAGATCTTTTCAATCCAGGATCAAACAGCTTTCTGCCAGCTCCCAGTTCAAAATTGTACAATTCGGAAAAAAAAACAGACTGCCAAGCAGGTTAGTCATGTGACTAACTGCTTTGACCACATCTGTTTGTGAATTGTATTGGAGCAGGGGATAGCTCCTTTGTTCCCAAACACTGTCTGTTAATATGCAAAAAATATCTTTCCAGCCAGGGGCCTGGTAACCCCTTGTCACAGGCCTTCTCTTCTTCCCAGCAACAATTTGAAATTTAATGTCCATGGGGCGAAATTACTGTGCCTCATTCTAGGCAGGTAGAGGCCTGCATGACACCTCCCCACCTAGTGCAATGAAATGCGATTTTGAGAAAAGCGCATTTCATGAAACTGTTGAGAGAATATATAAGATACAGCAAACCATGCATTTCTCTCATTCGTTCCCATTCATTCATGAATCCTAAAACCTACTAAAATTGTCTTTTCTTGGTGCCAGTGTTGCTTTAATTGCCCCCTTTATGGCATTCCAGTAAGCATGTTGTTCTTTGGGCAAGTTTTTCTTCAGTTTGCCCATTTCCATGACTGCCTAGGGTCTTCGTTCCTGCTAAGGTAATTTTTTTTTCAGGAGAGTCAGTAGTTGGTGGGTCTAACCTGAACTCTTTTTCAGTGCTTTGCTGAGTCATGCAAAGACTTTTGACTTCAGGGGGTGGGTGTTTCCCTTTTTCTCTGACTGTGGAGGAGGATTTTTTGTTAATCTCCCCTTTGTTCTCAGGGACACTCCTGCCTGCAGATATGTCGGCAGACTCTACTGCACTCCCCTGTGGCACTTCAACTAGGTGAAGCATCACCTTCACTGTTTCTCTGCCCCCTAGAGGTCTGTCTTTGTGCCTGAAGGTTCCTGTAAATGCTGTTAGCAACTCTTGTGGGGTGCTTCTAGTGTCTGCATATACGTAGGAGGATGTGGGATCTAACTTTTCACTTTTCCCGGTGTTGGCTGACCAAACAGTAGGGGTTTTCACCTGGGATTCCTCCCGGACTTCCTTTAACCTGTCCTCTTGGTCACTTTTTTCCCTTCCCTGTCTAACCTTTTGCCAGCCGTGGGCCTGCCTGTCCCCTTTTATTCTCAGCAGGGGGTCCATTACAGTTCAGCATCCCTCGGCTTGAGGATCCTCCTAACACCGGTACAGGACTTAGGGGTGCAGGTTTCACTGTAGGTTGGTGTTTCCCCTCAACCTGGCACATGTGGAAACTCCTGCAGTACTCCACCACATCTTTGTGGAGTTTTGGCCAGTCAAACTGCTGTCTAATGCAGGCTTTGGTCTTTCGTAAACTGGCATGTACTGCCACTGTAGTCTCGTGGGCCCTTCTTAATATTTCTCTCCGATACCTCTGTGGCACCACTAACTGGTGATCTACTGTTCACTCCTTGCCCTCAGGTCTGTGAGGAGAACTCCATTTCCTCATCAGTACCTCATTCTTTAAATAGTAGCAATCAGGAAGTCCCTCTACTTCACTTTCTGACTGGGCAGCCTGTGCTAACTCTCGCAATACTGGGTCGGCTCGCTGAGCCTCAGCTAGGGAAAACCCATTTAATTCCTTCCCTGGTTCTCCTAACTTTCCAAAGAAATTCTTGGACAGGCAGACCTCATGGTCATCTGCCTGCAGTGCCAATGCAGTTTCCTCTGGGGGAGCTGGTTTGATCATGGGCTGATCCACTACACATTCAGGGACACTGCAGGGGACTGTCTCCCGGCAAGGCCCTGTCTCTCTGACCTCCTGAGGTCTTTCTTTCACTACTGGGGACCTTCACCCCCACCACATCATTACCTAGAAGCAGGTCAACTCTGTCCACAGGCAAACTTGGGACAATTCCTATGGTAACCGGTCCCGAAATTAGGTCGCACTCCAGGTGCACCCGGTGCACAGGTACAGACATACACTGCCCTCCAATACCATTCACCACCATTCTGGTGTTCACTGCACTCTCTGGGGGAAAGATCAGGCCTTTTCCCAGTAATAGGGCTCTAGTGGCCCCTATGTCCCTGAGAATCACTATGGGCTTGCTTGCCCCACTCGAAGGGTATGGGGTCACTCTCTCTTCGGACACAAAACCCTAATCACCCTCAGGAACCCTATTAAATTTTCCTGCACTTGCAGCGGTAGACCTCCTGGGTCTTACTCTTACTGCAGTTAAAGCCACAGCTTGTTCTGCTGTGCTTTCCATCAGGTTACTGTCTTCACTGAACGGGTGGGCCCTGATTAACCCTACTGGCTTTCCCTTTAGTTTCCAGCAATCAGCTTTTAAATGCCCTGCTTTATTACAATGGAACTACACAGGTCTCCAGGTCTCACTCTTGCTCACAGCACCTTTCCTTTTGGCTGGAAGAGGGCCCTCTGTGTCTCCTGGTTTCCTTTCTCTCCCAGGACTGCCTGGGCGGAGATTACCTTCCCACCCATTGTCCTTTTTGGATTTGTGGGGGTGATTAGGAAAGGTTCTCCCCTGGGAAACTGACTTATAAATGAAAGCAAACTCATCAGCTAGAACAGTTGCTTGCTGGGCTCTCTGAACACGTTGCTTCTGTACAGGGGTCTTTATGGAGAGTGGGAGAAAGTGTTTAAATTCCTCAAACAGAACTCCTTCCCTGAGATTCTCATAGCTGAGTTGTACTTTTAGAGACCTCAGCCACTGGTCAAAAGTCAGCTGTTAACTTCTTTCAAACTTCAGATAAGTTTGATTAGCTTGCTTCTTGAAGATTTTAAACTTTTAGTGATAGGCTTCAGATATTAATTCTTATACCCCGAGGATAGCAATTTTGGTCAGTTCATAATTTGATGAATTCTCATCTGGCATCAGGGAATAAACCTCATGGGCTTTTCCAGTTAATTTGCTCTGCAGTAAAATAGACCAGGTCTCAGTTGGCCATTTTAGCTGCCTTGCCAATTTCTTAAAAGACAAAAAAAAAGTTTCCACATCTTCCTCATTAAAATTTGGGATTGGTTGAGCTAGTTTTAATAATTTTGTACCCAGCCCTGAATTACGCTCCTCCATATTGACCATGCTTTTACTGGGGTTACTCTGTTGCCTGCTAGTTAACTCAAGCCGCTTCTGCTCTCTCTCTTCGCATTCCTTCCAGAATATTCTTTCTCTCTCTTTCTCCTCTCTCTCTCAGTCCTTCTACAGTCTTTAACTGTCCCTCTCCTCACTTTCTTTCTCGTCACATTCCTCTAGAAGGCTTGCTCTTTCTCCCTCTCCTGTCTCTTCTCTTTCTCTTTCCCTGTCTTTCAATTCAAGTTTCCTTAGTTCCAATTGTATCTTTGCTGGCAATATCCTGTCTGGGTCTGCTTCTAACCCTGTTTCTGCTTCTTCGGATTCAAGGGAAAAATGGTTGTCCACTAGCCTTAGGAGTTCAGATTTCCTAGCCTTGCCATGTACAGTGATCCCACACTGCTCAGCCATTTTCCTCAACTCCTCGATAGACAGTGCTTTTAACTTATCCCAAGTTACTTCATCCTGGCTTGGGGAGCTACCAGCTTCAGTTACAGACATGTTCGTGTGCAATCACACACACATGATCACAAGAAAACCTGTATTAAAATCTTGCTCTTTTTTGATTGGGAACAATTTGGATTCCCACTTCCAATTTCTTTCATTTGTCTGTGGGTAAAATTCCGGATGCTATCACCCAAATTTCTGTTACGACCAGGTGAGAAAGTGGTCTAGGACTCCTTTTCAGCCTTCACCCGGTCTTACTGTAACAGGGTTTTTTTTAAACACACTGTTTTTAGCTCCCCCTTGGTGAATCCTTGTTCACCGTTTTCCAATTATATGGCAAAGAAACGAGCACAAATAGACTTTCTTAGGTTTAAAGAAGAAAGGTGAAATTTTATTAAACTTAAACTTAAACTCTAATTCGGTTGATACCTACGGATACACGACGCATCCATGCTAGCATGCATACGCGATACACACATGCAAATTGAGACAGAAAAGCGCAGAAGAAAAGTAAAGTGAAAAGGTTTGAGGCAATATCTGAAGAGCTGTTGTTATGGTTCTTCGAGCTCACTGTAGAGTCCTTGATTGTAGGTCAATTGGGGCCCAGTATTCTTCTTAAACCTTGTTCGCTATAAGAGACTTTTGTCTCTTGGGATTCATGTGTCTACAGTGGATTCAGTTCCATGAGAAAGAGATGGGAGCAGACAGGAGAGGCTGTGGTGAGCCAGCCAGG
Source organism: Heterodontus francisci (assembly GCF_036365525.1). Lineage (NCBI taxonomy): Eukaryota > Metazoa > Chordata > Chondrichthyes > Heterodontiformes > Heterodontidae > Heterodontus > Heterodontus francisci. Next base: position 62,590,375 of record NC_090373.1, on the reverse strand, counting down.
AGAGGTCTTTTCAATCCAGGATCAAGCAGCTTTCTGCCAGCTCCCAGTTCAAAACTGACAATTCAGGGAAAAAAAACAGACTGCCAAGCAGGTTAGTCATGTGACTAACTGGTTTGACCACATCTGTTTGTGAATTGTATTGGAGCAGGGGGTGGATCCTTTGTTTAACACTGTCTGTTAATCTGCAAAAATGTCTTTCCAACCAGGGGCCTGGCAACCCTTTGTCACAGGCCTTCTCTTCTTCCCAGCAACAATTTGAAATTAAATGTTCATGGGGCAAAGTTAATGTGCCTCATACTTGGCAGGTAGAGGCCTGCATGACACTGACCCAAGTTCGAGAAGAAATTCAGTATATGCTGGAGTGGAAACTGATTGAGCCCAGTCAGAGCAGCTGAAGTTCCCCAGTTGTGCTGGTGCTCACGCCTGAAGGTTAATGCAGTGACCAGAGCTGACTCTTACCCAATTCCCCACCTGGAAGACTGTATAGATAGAGTAGGAAATGCCACCTACACAACCAAAATTGACTTATTAAAAGGATACTGGCAGGTTCCCTTAACCACCCAAGCTAAAGAGATCTCGGCTTTTGTCACCCCATATGGCCTATTCCAGTGCTGGATGGATTAAGAAATGTCCCAGCCACCTTCCAAAGGCTGATAACCCAGGTAGTGGCTGGTGTGCCCAACTGTGGGTGTACCTGGATGATTTGTTCATGTGCAGTGGTACCTGGGGGGAACCACCTAGACCAAGTAGTAGCCCTCTTCCAAAGGTTATATTTGGCTAACCAAGCAGTAAACCTTGCAAAGAACAACTTTGCTAGAGCTCAAGTAACCTACCTAGGACATGTTGTGGGTCAAGGGCGAGTGCTGCCCAGAGCAGTGGAGGTACAGGCGCTGGTGGATTTTCACGTCCCCACGACCAAATGGGAAATAATGCAATATTTAGGGATGTGTGGGTTTTACCCCAGGTTCATCCCAAACTTCAGCACTATAGCCGCCCCGCTGACAGACTGATTGCACAAAAGAACAAAGGTAATGTGATCGGGGGAGCGGTGCCAAACAGCTTTCGAGAGCCTGCAAATCATCTTAACAAACGATCTGGTGCTAGCAGCTCCAAACTTTAACCAACTATTTAAAGTGGCAGTTTGATGCTAGTGATCTAGGGGTAGGTGTCATCCTGCTCCAAGATGATGAGTCAGGCATGAGGAGACTAGCTGGGTATTTCTCCAAGAAATTAAGCAGACATCAAAAACGATACTCAACTATGGCGAAGGAAACTCTAGGACTGTTACTGGCCCTCAAGCATTTTAAGGTATATGTCTGAAATGGATATAGAGAGACTGTAGCTTATACTGACGACAATCCTTTGACATTTGTGCAGAAATTCAAAACCCAGAATGCAAGGCTATTTTGATGGAGCCTGCTTTACCCACATTGCAGGGAAAAACAATGTGATAGCTGATGCTGTATCCAGTCTAACTCAGCACAGAATCATCCCGGATGAAAACTAAAGCAGAGCGTAGCGATGGTAATATGAGATAGAAAAGTGACTGCTTGAAGATGAATGTGGGTGAGCCTTTATTTTTGTTTGTTTACAATCTGTTATGACCAGGTGAGAAAGGGGTCTAGGGCTCCCCTTGCAGCCTTTTCTTGGTTTGGCCATAACAGGGATTAACTTTTAAAACACAGTGTTTTTAGCTTTCCCTCAATGAGTCCTTGCTCACTGCTCTTTAATTGTAATTGTAAAGAAATCAACCAGACAGGTTTTCTTAGGTTTAAACAAGATAGGTGTAAGTTTATTAATCTTAAAACTCTAATTCGGTGAAAACTGCTAAGAATACGTGACGTGACCACACTAGCATGCATATGCGATAAACACACACACAAATAGATACAGAGGATGAGAAAGAATTAAAAGGGGGAAGGTTAGAAATAATAGATGGAATTCAGTTACTGGTTTTGGGTTAGATGTAAAGTCTTTGAGTGAAGATAAATCTTGCAGTTCTCATTGGGGCCCAGTGCACACTTTCAAACTTGTTTCGTTGGTACCAGAAGGCTGCAGGAGTCTTCCGTCTTGAGGCTTGAATTACTTCCGTAGGTCCCTGGAACTTTGCTTGAGAGAGAGGTGCTTTCTTTTTGAAGTTCAGTTGCAGCCTGTTCCTTTCCATGTCAGGCACATTTCAAAAAGCTTCAGGTTGGCCAGCAGGTTAGTCATGTGATTAGCTCCATGTTTGAAACAGCCTCACCTGCGAGGTTTGTGGATTCCTCCAAGCTTACCAGACACTCTCAGTGGGTGGGGGAGGGGTGTGTGGAATCCTGGCTCTTACACATTCAATGACTCCCAATGTCTCTTGATCATCACTATTGACAAAACCCATCTGGCTAATTGCATCAGGGAGTACTCCCATTGTCTCTCCATGCAACTGTCATTCAGAATGCAAATGTGCAGCCATGTTCTCAGCCATTGTTTTGTGGTCTTTTTAAAACAAGTTATGTTCAGTGTCCAGTAGGCAGTCAAATAATGCTCCATATGGCGAAATTAATATATTTCCATTTGACAGGTGTGGTTTTCCATCACAAACCTCATAATGAAATGCTCCTGGCGTGCATTTCATTTTGCATGGTGTGGAGGAGCCACAAAAACATACCACGTCGAGTAATGATTTTTTAATCCACTGGCTGGTAACCTGAATATTAAACTGGTGGTGATGAACCGCTCAAACCTTGCAAGCTTCGAACTCTGCCGGCGGACCAAGAGCACTGAGACATATTCCCTGCTGCACACTGTAGTGTTCAGTGGATTAACTGATCTGAGTTTCGTTGTGTTAATCTGTTCACCGATCAATGTTCACTGTACTTAATTACTTAAGCCTGAGGGGGGAGCAACTCAGAGTATAGAAGTTTCTGGAAAGAACAGACAGAGACCCCCACCCCCACCCCTTGAAGGAAATCAGCCACGTTGCTGCCTCCCAGAGAACTCCGAATCAGCATCCATATCCTCAAATCGGAAACATCAGGACCACTAAAGGAAAGTCACATGACCACCGAATTCAACCTGAAGGCAGCCAAGTCACCAACCTCCACAGACTGTTTACCCCTTTTATTTCTCTGGACTCTAATTTGACCAATCTATCCTTCCCCACTCTGTAACTTATTTGTGTGTGTGTGCATGTGAGAAAGTTGGAGCATATTCTATTTTGCTTAGATCGGTTTAAGTACAATAAAGCTAACCTCTTTGTTAAACTCAAGAACACCTATCCAATTGGTTCTTCTTATGATCACAGCATGTAAACAGTTGAACACTCACTGAATTGGCAAGTATATCCAATTCAAAGATAAATAAATTTGTAGTGGTCGAACAAGAGAGGGAAAAGAGGGGAGCCTTTTGACCCCTCTTCACCTGATCGTAACAAGGCACACCCTCAACTTTTATGCTTCTTGCTCCTTCTCGGCTGTGACGGGGACATCAATTTCAGATAGTTTGCTGTCCACAGAAGTATCAAATACTGGTCCAATACATTGTTCAGCAGGAGCAACACTTTAAACTCCTATCACACTGAGATAGGACTGTCCAATTCCACCATGTTACTGTATTTTTTGAAGTACGGGGTTATTGATGGTCCCCATGTTGGCGTTCAGGCTGCTAGGCACAACATCATGGCCCATGTGAACAGAGGGGATTCTATTCCACATTGAGGAGCTGCTCAGTGGCCATTGATATCATATTGTGTAAGCCAACGTCTGCTTCTTATACAGCAGCCACCATTGTTTCCAGCCTGTTCCAAGCTTATTTGAAGTTGAAGGCCGAGTGGACAGATATCTCTTCAAAGACCAAGGATGTTCACTTTAGGCTTAGCTGGTGACACAATTGCAGCAAGTACAGACAGGAATAGATAGAAACTGCAATAAATTGTACGTTAGATCCAGAATTATTATTTAAACAGGCCATGAGTATTTTCAAGGGTGTTTGTGTTTAGCTTCATATGTGTAATATTTCACTTATCAATTTTTCTAACTGATTCTCTTTTGGGGGAGTAAGTAAATATTTTGGCTAACTGAAGCTTAACTGGCAGGTCAAAGGGCATCTGGTGGCTGTAGGCATCCGAAGGCTATGTATTATTAAGGCATTGCTTCTCGGAATCTGTGGTAGCTGATTGGTGTTGCAGCTTCAAGATGCCTTCTTCCATGCCTGGTGCAGTAGGTACAAGAGTGGGTGTCAGTTTCTTTAAGTAGGTGTGTCATTTGTCTGAGTCTTTGAGAAGGTTTTCAGCTGATGGACTATCAAATTGGCTTTTGTCAGTCAGTGATTCCCATTTCTACAGCAACGTGGTAAGTGATTAGTTATTTTTGTTTTACCGATCCATCCTTTTCATTGGTTGAGTCACGTCAAAGAAGGCAATGCTCACAGAGTAAAGCAGGACATTTTAGAGTAAACCTAATGGAGTAACTTCTCACAACAAGTTCCTGTAGACTACTGTGCCTGTGATTAACAACCAGACAGGAATTTCTAGGTTATTATAAGCTTTGATTATGGATAAAGCTGAAACTGATAGCAATGTACTGCTAAACAAAATCATGAGGTAGAATTTCCACAGGGATTTTTCATCAATCATAACTTTAGCAAAAGCCCTGTAGAAATAGCATAAATGGCTGTTTATTCCAGTTCTCCAGGAGTTTCTGCTGATCCACTGAAGTCCAGGCACTAAGAAGAACGCCCAGAAAATTACCACCAAATAATTTTAAGAACACTAGGTATAAAATACAAAATACACAAAGTCCTGTCAAAAGAATTTGGCAGTACAGCCCATGGGTCAAAGGTGATTACCATTGAGTTCAGCAGGTTCTCAATACTGGACCAAACTTTGATCTCTTACAGCAGCAATAGATCTCTGACACAATTTGAACCACTAAACTTTTTTTCCATCACCAACTAAGTCATTTGCATAATCATACAATGGATACACAACTACTGCATATCAGAACTCTGATTACTGTTTATTACTGTTGCTCCATAGACTTTGGAGTATGGTAGTTGGAAAACCTCCAACTTCACTGAGTCCCATTATAAGTGTACCCATAAAAATATAAAAAGGAGTTTATTAGAATTAATAACGGTTTGGTATATTTACCCAGCAGTTTGCTTAGTTTGGATAGGAATTAATCTATTAAAATGTGACTGAAAGGTTTGTTGGCCCTTGACAATAGATACCTAAATAATCAATATAAAATGGGCTACCTTTTCTTTTAAACTGTTTTCCATTTGATAGATGATTTAAAGTTAATAAACTTATCATCATCATCACATTTCTTCTGTCTATAAAATTGAGTACTGCACATAGCGTTGTCATGCCAATTTGCTTTGTTGAATGATAATTTTCTTTAATCCATTGACTGGGGATCTGAATTTATATTTTTAGAAGAATTTTTTTTAAAAAACAGATAAAAATGATGACTTTGCTAGCAGCTTAGGATGGCCACCTAATTTGCAACTCTGTGTCATACATTGCAAGGCCTGTGACGGAGACGAAATGTCTGCTCATTCATAGCAAGATCCAAGACGCAGGAAGTTCAAGGGAAATACCTGTTCCTTTTAGCAATACAGAAATACTGCTAACTACTATGTTTGCATCACTGTAACAAGCCCCACCCCATCTGTGATTTTAAGCTGGTGTTCTCTCTGCAGCAAAGGAGAAGCTTCTGGACTCTGACATAAAGGCCTGCTCAGGTCTGCAATTGAAACCCGACCCAAGCCCGACAGAACCACATCGGACCCGGCCCGAGTCCTTTGATTTTTTTCCTGCACCTGACCTGACCCGGCCCAACCACCATAATGAAGTTGATTATATTAAGGCTGCTTTTGCTGACAACACTACCACTAGGTGCACATGTGCGACTTCAGGTAGCTGCCAGGACTAAAGATGGCCCTGCTCAAATAATCGCACGAAGGCAACCTAACCTAAACACATGGCAGCACACAATGGCGAGAGGGAGAGAGCGAGCGAACAAGCTGGGGACGGGGCAGGTAGTGGAGCGGCCAGAGAGAGCAGCGAGGGGGTGGCGGAGCGGCCGGAGAGAGCAGCGATGGGGGGAGGGGAGCAGAGCTTGACGCATGCGTGAATACCCATTTAGCGTTGCATTGCTGTACGCGTAAAGCGCATGCGCAGAGGCCGACCAGGCGCGTTGCCGGAAGATGCACGCGTCACGCGATGACGTAATCGCATGCATTAACCAGTCCTGGCAAGTCGGAACGCAGCGCACGCACAGAGAGCAGGAGCCCATCTGTACATGTGCGCACCTTGGCACAGCCTGATGACATCAGTGGCCAGCTGCATTGTCAGGAATCACTTTGTTTTATTAAAGAGGTTGTGCTCTACCTTGGATGGAATCGCTCACTGCAGACTAGTTTCCCGCCTTGACGTCCTGGCTGTCACTGTGTCCGATCCGGCCCAACCCGATTCGAGCCCAAATGCCAGACCCGGAAGAGCAACCCAACCCAAACTCGACACATGTCGTCAGGCCTGGTTGGGTTCAAGTCGGGGAGCCATGCTCTACTCTGACACGTGCAGACCCACATTGGTGGGGGGGGGGTGCTGCAGGGGGGATGGTTGGGGTGGGTCCCTCTCTCTCTCCATTACAGCTTGTAAGCTTTCAAATCCTGTTTGTTGACCTACACTCAAAGTTGCATATACAGTATAAATTCCTGGAGACTTGTTTTCTTGCAAAGCCTACTTTTGTGTCAGGTATTTGAATACTCGGTTGAAGCATCAATTACTGAGTTGGCTTTAATGCCTGTGTTTCTTTTCCACTCATGTCTTTATCATCTTGATTGGCTGCAGGTCATGTCAATCATTGTAAGCCACTCGAAAATGTAATTAAGGCTCTTGCCTTCCTGATACGAATGAACACCCTGCATTTTAGTGCTGTGGTGAGTTTTTATGATTAACAGCTACACAGACCATTCACATAGTGGTTTGAAAGCACTGCCCCATCCCTCTCCTCTGCAGTGATGGCAAATACAAATAAAGTCAAAAAATCATTATTTATGGCTGTAAAGGTGTGAATTAGTTTTATCTTGTTTAAAATCATCAAAATAACATATAACATGAAATGTTTATTTTCACCTAAATTTGAGAGGAAGGATTATGTAAATAACTATACAGTGAGTTAATTACTTAAATGATTTATTATAAACCATTTCAGCTGTTAATCACAATGTCACTTTGCCCTATTCCCTATACGTCCAATGGACAAAGGAATTAACACCCCTCCCCCACCCATCAAACGTCTCTCCTCTTTTGCAACAAAACATCTCACTGTGAGAAATATCACAGAGTATCTACTCGTGATAATAAAGACTAGTTAAGAAATACATATGCCTAATGTAGCTGGCAGTGCTGCGTAAATGAATGGGTTCTGCAAATGGCCTGTGTAGTTATCAATCATAAACTATTTCCTAATTTGTTGGACTCTGATCCCAAAACCGGCATAGATAGCCTCGCTGTAAATACGAAAGAATGTTTACTCATTTACAGCTAAAACCTTATCTTAGTCACTCTAAAGCGTGGAAAAAACAGCATTGCATAATGTTATTGAGATTCAACGACATAATTTAGGAAACCATGAAAGAGAAAGTGCTATTCATTCCATCAAGGCCATTCTTTCCAAAGATGCTTTAAAAATTTGCTTGGATAGGCTAAACTTGTATTTCCTTGAATGTAGAAGTTGAAAGGTGATCTAGTTGTGGTGGTTAAGATAACTGAAGGAATTGATAGGGTGGATAGAGAGGAACTATTTCCTCTGGTGGGAGTGTCCAGAACAAAGGAGCACAACTTTAAAATTAGAGCTGGTTCATTCAGGGGTGATATCAGGAAGCACAAAGGGTAGTGGAAGTCAAAACTCACCCCCAAAAAACTGTTGAAGTTTGGTCATTGAAAATTTAAAAACTGAGATTGATAGATTTTTGTTAGGCAAGTGTATTAAGGGATATAGAACCAGATAGATTTAAGATACAGATCAACCATGATCTAATTTCATGGCAGAACATGCTTGAGGGGCTTAATGGCTGTTGTAGTGTCTTTACTTCACAAAAAAAAGAGAGTACAAAGTTTTCACAGTAAACTGTTCCAAGAATTTAGGCTGCCCCAAAATTGCACAATATCAGGTAAAGGCCTGCTACCCGACCCGAACCCGACGGGACCCGACGACATGTGTTAGGCTCAGGTTGTGTCAGGTTGCACTTCTGGGTCTGGCATTCGGGCTCGGGTCGGGCCAGGTCGGACACGCTATATCACAGGTAAGTGGCTCCAATGTTCATTGAATTTTTGGACTAGAAAGGTGGTTTTGTTACAGTTATTTTAACCTTGTGCAGATCAGCAACAAAGTGAAAAATGGAAGGTAAGTTAACTGATGGTCGGGTCGGGTCAGGTACGGGAAAAAATGGAAGGATCAGGCCAGGTCAGACTTGGGTCAGATGTGGTTCAGTCGGGCTCGGGTCGTGTTTTTTCTTTGCAGACCCGAGCAGGCCTTTAATATCAAGTCACAGAATCATTAGCATGTACAATGTCACTACAATAGTAGCCACAGCAGTGCTTCCTCCATGGTGGCCATTCACCTTGAGACAGACTAATCAAGTCAGTACCTCCAAGATGATAAAGACCATTTTTTATTTCCTTGAAATGTGATTTTCCTGTTTGCACAGTCATGGTTCACAAGTTTCCAATCAGCACATGTGGATTATAGGATGAACTATGTATTGAAGGGATAAAGAGACTCACAACAGCAGGTTAAAGCATTGAAATGCAATTATCATTATATTTTAACTTTAATTGTGCAATTCCTCTATTAAGTGCTTTAACTTTCAGCATCCAAAGGTATTAGGCAGGATTTCCATTCCGGGGTCAGAACTCTGACATCGCAGTCACTTCTGGGTCCCGACCCCGCACCGCATCAGCAATGTCCATCTGTTGCAATTTCAATATGGAAAGTAGGTAATTGGCCTAGAGTCATATTTGCCACCCAATTAGCAGCTGCAGATGCAGGAAAGGGGTGGGACATAGGCAGCAGCGGGCCCGATTTAAAGGGCAGGCAGCAGCCATTACTGAGGTTGCCATTCATCCAAAGCATGGAAGAAGGAGCAGAGCAGAGGGAAGTAGGAAGGGAGCAGCCACTAACCCCCCCCCCAACCCCCACCTCTGTTTTTCTGATGCCTCGTTCGAGATGCTGCTGGAGGCAGTGACTGAGCGCAAACACAACCTGTTCCTTGCCAGTGGTAACAGAAAGCCTGCAAGACTTACCAAGATGGCATGGCTGGAGGTGCCATCTGGTCAGCAGCAGGGCAGTGGTGAGGAGGAACTGGGTGCAGTGGCAGAAATGCTTCGATTACCTTTACAGGTCTGGCAAGGTGAGTCCAAAGATAGACCCAGTTGGCATGCCACCTGGTCACCAGTCATCAGAGTGCAAAGGAGAGGGGCATCCTGAAGGTGCATAGAGTTCTCCAGACAATGGTAGAGATGTGTGCTACGCAGCCTTAAAGACCCTCAAGCATAGGTCAGAACCCTCGTGATATTGGACAGGTAGCTGGAGTGCAGACTGCAACACATTATGCAACTGAAAAGCTACAAGAGGTGAGCAAGAATGGCATTGTCCTAACTGCATCGTTCTTCACTTTGCAGGCTAAGGGGAGTTTAATGTCAGGGAGAACACGAGAGCATGCCTGGACAGTGGGATGCCACACCTTGCATTACTGATGCACTTTGAGGGCTGGCCTTTGATGTGGCCAGAGTGTCAAGCCACAGGGTCTCTGGGATCAGAGAAATAGGTGTACACCATAGACAGGATAAAAACACCTCAACATTTCCAGGTTCAAGGGATGCATGGCAATGCTCCCCATGCAACAAGCGATCAAAGCATGAGCTGCCATCTCCTTATTTTAAGTAGTGTGTGCATCTGTTGACTGTCCCGATCTCTCATCACCATCTTCTCTTATGTCTCCCACAGGGCCAGCTACAAAGGGGCAGAAGCCCATACAATGCTAACAAGATCCCAAGGAATCGGGGAGGAAGACAACTCGGAACCTTCGCCGTCACATCTTTCTTGCACATCCTGCATCAACACAGACACTCACTGAAATGCTCCTGTCATTACATTTCATTTCGTGTGGTGTGGGTGTGTGAAGAAAATGTGCTATGCTGAATGATGATTTTTAATTCATCGGTTGAAGACCTAAATTAAACTTTTGAAAGGAAAGCTGGAAACTTAAATTCAACTTTTAAAAAGACAGCAGCTAAGATGGGCACTGCAATTTGCATTGAAAAAGCTCACATTCCAAGCTGTCGAGATGGAAACACATGTCTGAATAGCCCTCATCCAGAACAATGGCTTGAGCAGTTTGAATGAGCTAGCTGGTATCACTTTCATTAGCAAGATATTCAAAGCCATCTTGGAACATTAACAGTGGTGGAGATGAACCTTACAGGGTAAACATTTGAAACAATAAGAACTGAGAGAGATTGGAATTTTTAGATTTGGAGCTCATTATGGGACAATCATGTGACAGTCTCGTCATCTGTATGAAATTTGGAGTTTCTTTTGGACACATCAGACAAGCTTCTAAGTTAACCAGTGCATGATCCAAGTGATCTCTCTCTCTCCCTCTCCAGGCAACACTATCTGTGGGCTACAAAACATCCAAGTCTATCATTTCTGCAGACAGAGACTCCAGGGAGAAAACCACTGTCTCTAAGAAAACCCTGAACCAGATGGCCACCTCTACCAACCCCCAGAAACCTCAGGACCACGAATTCAGCCAGAAGACCACTGAATTACCAGACCCCAAAGACTGTATATTCTTTTATTGTTCTGGACTCTAATCCAACCAATCTACTCTTCTTCACTCTGTAACCTATTTGTGCATGTATGTGATTCTCGTGTGTGTGTGTGTGTGTGCATGAAAGTTGGAGCGTTGTTTATTATTTTTACTTAGATCAGGTTTTGTTTAAACTCAAGTCAACCTGTATGATTGGTTCTTTTATGACCATGGCACATAAAAGGTTAAACACTCACTGGTTGGTAAGCACATCCATTGTTTAAAAGAAATAACCCTTGTTGTGGTCAAACAAGGAGAGGGACAAGAGGGGAGCCTTTTGACCTTTCCTCACCTGGTCGTAACACCTGTCCATTATGGAACAATTTTCACTGATGCATTTAGCACTTAAATTCTTTTATTTGTATCAGTTATTTATAAGATCTGAGAAACTTCAAATTTGACAATATGTATTCGAAGTGAAAAATTGGCACTTTTTTTTTACTTTTATGAACATCTTGGAGTGTTCAAACATCAATGAACCTAATGATTTCCTTTGAGATTTGGAAGTTGAGTTCCTCAACTTAAATTACATTTTCCAAATCACAAGTGCTGATCCAATCAAATTAATTTACCTTTTTATTAATGTCTATTGCACATTATGACCAGGTGAGAAAGAGGTATAGGGATTCCCTTTCAGCCTTCACCTGGTCTTACCATAACAGGGTTTAATTTTAAACACACCGTGTTTTGTAGCTCCACCTTGCTGAATCCTGTTCACCACTCTCCGCTTATAAGGCAAAGAAACCAGCACAAATGGGGTTTCTTAGATTTCAAGAAGAAAAGTTGAAATTTATTAAACTTGAACTTAACCTCGGTTGACACCAATGGATACACGATGCGCCCATGCTAGCATGCATAGGTGATACACAAAAGCAAATAGAGTCAGAAAAGAGCAGAAGAAAAATAAAGTGGAAAGGTTTGAGACAATATCTGAAGAGTTTTTGTTACGGTTCTTCGAGCTCACTGTAGAGTCCTTGGTTGTAGGTAGATCTTGCTTTTTGTGGGGGCCCCATGTTCGTTATAGGAGACTTTTCTCTCTTGAGGTTCATGTGTCTTCAGTGGATTCAGAGGCTCGTGAGAAAGAGATGGGAGCAGACCGTAGAGGTCTTCTCAGTTCAGCAGCAAGCAGACTTTCTGACTTCAAACTGTTTGTACAATTCAGAAAAACCCAGGTTGCCAAGCTGGTCTGACCACGACTTGGATTGTATCACCTTAGCAATCTCTGGAATGCTCCTCTTACACACAATATCTGGTGATCAAGGTCCATTGTGGATTGAATGTGTCAGGGAATGGTCCTTTGTCCTTCTAAGCACCGTATGTTAATATGCAAATGTATTTTCCAGCCACGGCTGATCTGTTTAATAAGTCCTTTCTTCACTACAGTAACAGTTTAAAATCAATGTTCATGACAAAATTAATGTGTCTCATTCTTGGCAGGTGGGGGCCAAGCAAGACATGCAGGTACCATTAAGACAATTCATGCGTCGGTTGGAAATTAACCACCGCAACATTTTTCAACAGAACAGGAAAAGAATTGTCCATCCATCAGTAAATTCACAACCAAAATTTATTGGAATTTGAATTTTTCCCAAATTCATAGTAATTTCAATTGTCTGCTCCATGTTAAAATGAGTAGAAGAATATTTTTAAGCAGTCACTGATTCCAACAGTTAAACCAATAATTAGTGTAGTTGAGATACAATCCACATACTCACTCTGACTTTAGGGATCAGGATAGCCACTGTGATTGAGAAGGAGCGTCTAACCCATTTGTAGATGGAATAGGTGGAAGAATGAATGCCAAGTCTTAGAATATCCAAAAACACAATGTGAGGATGTGTGGATTCAGTAGAGAGATCATTGTGGAGGTGGGCCCACACTTTACTAATCCATGTGGTTTAAATTAACATGATGGAATTCCATTCCCTGGACATGCAAATTCTGTAAGGGGCACAGAACATCATAACATTGATTACTGGCAAATTTCCCAGTATCCATGGATCATCCTGCAAAATTCTTGTGTACCCGCAATATTTAAGGAGAATAACTGATTTGGATGGCACACATTAAATCTGAGCGCAGTCCATAAAACCACAATCCAGTTGTCCAACACACATTTGGAAATGTAGAAACAGAGATAGAGACGCTCAAGCATATTTGATGTTGTCTTACAGTATTGTCCCAGTACAGTCTGCAACATCTTCATTGTTGCTGCGTTTTGCACAATCTGATTTTAAGCAGAGTACATATCCAGATCGAAGAGTAGTAATGCATTTTTTTTTTAATATGAGGAGGAATTACAAGTAACACAGCCAGGGTGTCAAGACCCAGAAATGGACAGACACATCAGGAATCATCTCAGCAAGAACGTTTAAAATATTTTTAACACATTTACAAATAACACTTAATGATTTTATTCCTAATTACCAGGCTTTGTGATATGTTTTTCAGGATATGGTGTTTTGAACTGTGCTGTATAGAATTACCATATTATTTTATTAACCTTATCAACATTAACATAATATTTCATTTACTGTTATGCCTTTGTTTTGCATTGGCACATGCTCATTGCCTACAGCATGCTTTTGACTTCCATTGGGAGTGTCTGACAGCTTTCATTCAAGTTACATAAAACAAAGTATGAATTCATTTCCTGAAAATAAATGTAGTCATAGCAACTGACCAGAATTTTCTGGTCAGCTGCGAGCATTGAAATTAAAACAAGTTTGACTAGCTCCAGCATATAGCAAGGCATGCCCCTCAGAGTCCTATTGGCTGCTTCCCTCACCAATCTCTTTCTATCCCTCTCCACACAACAGTAATTCTGTCCACTCGCTTCCTTGTACATGTGACTTCAACCCCTCTCTGTTGCCATGGTAGTAACTAAAAATGAATTTTACACACAATCAGATTATCAGCACAGACATATGTGCCACTGACTAGCTGCCAATATTACATTGTCTCAGCACTAGCAACTGCTACCACCAATAATGTTTAAATATAAATTAAATTTTAATCTTTATTTCAGATATGTAAGAAATAATTGAGAGCCACCAAGAGGAACACCAGCTTCTTATTTAATAATACCCACACTGAGCTCAGATTTCAAATCAATTCTTCATTAAATATATATTGTTCAGTGCTACCATAGATAACACTAGTGAAGAGACAGATGGACCAATATAGATTAATATTAATTCCACATTTAGTAAGAAAACATATATCTCATATAAAATATACATTAAAGTAAACAAATAGTCCATTTTTTCATAGTAGAATACCACATTGATTGTCATTTTTAGTAGTAGTTCATTTCACAATACTACGGTTAAGAAAATTTAGGCTAACAAGGCAGACAGTAGTATTTTATCCTCATCGTGTTGCTCTTCAGTAGTGTTGGGGTGATAACACTACAGGAGTAATTTTCTGACGTCGCACTTCTGACAGGGAGTTTCTCACACTGAGAGTTCATATTAGAAATTCAAGCATCTACTGTACACTATTTTCCAATCATTATTTTAAATGGTTGACAAACTGTGTGCAGACTCACCTGAGTTCTGATACCTGCAGTTGGTGAACGAGTGAGGCTTCCCACCAGAAGGGCAAAGTCAGAAAAGGACACCTGTTGTATAGCCACTCCAGGCGCTGCTTCACAAACCACTGACCACCTCCAGGCGCGTATCCATTGTCTCTCGAGATAAGGAGGCCCAAAAGAAGAAAAGAAAGACGAATCATTAATTCTAATTTTAATTCCAACCCTCCCCCTTAGAACAAGCTGTATGAGATTTTCATATCAAAGCACAAGCGAGGAAACAGGGACCTGCAGATAGCTATTAATGTGGAATAACAGGCGCTGCTGTTGATACAGTAGCAATGATGGCACCATCTTGGAGGTTGCATAGCCATATCGCTGTGTTGCCATTTACAGATTCAGCTCCTGCAAATTAAATCACAGTATCAACACTAGTCTCCCCAGCTTCCCAGGGGTCTCAAATGCCTATTTAGCTGTTAGATTTGATGAAAGAAAAAGTGAACATCACACAATCGAGACAACTAACGTAAGCCCCAATTTAAGCAGCCATATGTCTGTTCCAGGCCAGCAGCCTTCTCACCCACTAACAGTCCTGGCTGAATATTGCATCATGCAGGACTTGGTCATCAAAGGGGCAGCTGAGCCTCTCATCTCCCCCCGCTAGTCAATTTTTTACTGCTGGCCTTCTGTTTTGCATGTGTTGAATTTCTTCCCCTAGGCGTAAGCATTCTTGATCATTTTTCATGATTGTTCATGCAAGTGCATTCAGCGGAACTAATGACATTATATCTGACTTTGTGTTGGATCAGTGGTGAGTTTAAAGACTAATCTAAGAAAATTCTGAAATAGTTTTGAATTTAAAGGGTGGAGATAAAAAGAATAATTATGAATGCTGCAATCTCAAATAAATTAGAAATGCTGGCGATACACGCAGAGATCTTTATCTCTCACCTTCAACTCCTCCACTTTCAAATCTCTTCCCCCATCTCTTTGTTCATGCCTCTGTTCAAATTCCCTAACTCTTCTGCTTCTTGAGCTGGGCATTTCTCTATACAGTACTTTATGGGTTCCCTACATTAAAGGCACTACAGAAATTCGGCTTTCTTTCAGTTAACTCTGGTGCTGGAATTTGGAATACTTCCCATTTCGATCATCCAGTCTGGAATTTTTGGTATGGGGTGAGAAACCCGATGCCTGGAACATTTCCTGGTCCCGAATCCATGCTGCATCAGCATCAGTGACACAATGCAATTTCCATATATAAAGGGCCTAATTGGCTCGGGACGGAGTCCAGCGCTCAATTAGAGGTGTCGGAAGTGTCCTGGAGGCAGGAATCCATTATCCATCTGTCACAAGTCCTGTGGTGATGGGCGAACAACATAACATCAGGTGTGGATTCACTGGGAGCTGTAGCCTTGAACCTGCACACAGGTGGCTCAGGCCATAGGGTCCTTTTTCACTTGAAGGAAACAGTAGTGGAACTTGGCAGCCCCCTGAGCAATTGAGCAGCCCTTTTCAGGACTATGCTGCTCACCTCCCTAGAATGAGGAAGGGGCTAGAAAAGGAGCCCCAAACATTGTCTTCTTCACATACCCTGACCAGCAGACCACAGCTGGTGGAGACTCCACCAACACAGTCATAAGTCAATCTCAAAAAAGAAAGTAAGTGTGACACTGGTCACCATTGGCACATGGAACGTGCACACCCTCATAGACGATGCCACAGCTGACTGACATGAGAGAAGAACTTCTCTTGTTGCTGGAGAGTTGGCTAGGTACAACATCCAGATTGCCAGCCTCAGTGCAACTCCTCTCCCTGAGGAGGGTCAGCTCAAGGAAATCGGCACAGGTTAAACATTCTTTTGAAGTGGCCATGGAAAAGAAGGCCGGCGTGAAGCTGGTGTACGCTTTGCTGTCATGAACCGTCTCATCAGTAAGTTGACTTGCCTTCCCAAGGGTGGTAATGATCATCTGATGGTGCTTAAACTCCACCTGCACAGCAACAGGCAAGCAACTCTCATCAATGTGTACACCCCCACCATTACTAACCCTGATGAAGTCAAGGATAAATTTTACGATGACCTCCTTGATTACTGCTGTACCAAATTCCGACAAGCTAATCGTGACTTCAACGCAAGAGTTGAAGCAGATCATCAGACTTGGGAAGGAGTCATTGGAAAAAATGGGGTTGCAGGTTATAACAGCAATGGTCTCCTCTTACTGAAGATGTGTGCTGAACATGAGTTCCTAATCACCAACACAGTTTTCTGCCTCCCGAACTGCACAAGTCATCTTGGATGCATCTCCTTTCTATGCATTAGCATTTAATCAACTAAGTCATCACCAGGCAGAGGGAAAGGCAGGATATAATAAAATACATGTGCGGCGTTGACTGCTGGACTGACCACTGTCTTATCATCTCAAAGCTAAACATCAAGATCCATCCCCCTAAATGACCCCAGAGCATGAAGGCTCAGAGGTATCTCAATGTCTCAAGGCTCAAACAGGCAGGGGTGAAGGTACATCTGTCAGAGAAACTCGAGAGTCACATGTGTACAGCGAAAATGGACACTCACTGCATCGAGGATGACTGGGCGATCTTCAGGGATATTGTGTACTCCACTGGCTCTACCTCTTATAAGCATCAAGATTGGTTTGACGAAAACAATGAGGTGATCCTGAAACTACTAGAGGAGAAACATCACCTCTGTAGGGCTTACCTCAATGACAAGTGATCAATTTCCAAGCATGATGCTGAACGAAACATCCACTGGACTGTCCAGTGCAAGCTCAGAGAGCTGCAAGACACTTGGCTGAATCAAAAAGCAGACGAACTCCAGTCATATGCAGACCACAAAGACTGAAAGAGATTCTACGATGCTCTGAAATGTGTCAACGGGCCCCAATCTACTGATTCATCACCAAACCACATTGCCAACAAGTCAACACTGTTCACAGAAAAGCTCAAATTCTAGAAAGACGGGGAGAACACTTTAACCACATCCTCAGTCAGCCTTCGTTCATCAACAGGCTGCCACAAGTTGCCATCAACTGTTCTCCCATGCTTTTAGAAACAACAAAGCTATGAAACTCTTGTCTAGTGGCAAAGCTCCAGGAGCTGATGCTATCCCCAGCTGGGGTCTACAAGGCTGGAGGTCAATGCCGAATCAAAAAGCTCACTGAATCCTTCAGTCTCTGTGGGAGCAAGGAACCATCCCACAAGAAAACAAATTGTCCACCTGTACAAGTGGAAAGGAACTCACCAATCTTGAGACAATCATTGAGGAATCTCACTCCTCTCCATCATCAGAAAAATCTTCACCAGAATCCTTCTGAACTGCTAAGTGCAACATCTCATCAAGGATCTGCTGCCAGTGTGCTTCAGAACAGGTCGAGAAACCATTGATATGGTGGTTTCAGTCAGACAGCTCCAGGAGAAATGCCAAGAACAGAACACGGACCTCTACATCACATTTGTTGACCTGACCAAGGCCTTCAGCACAGTCAGTTGTGAGGGCCTCTGAAAGGTAATGGAGAAATACATCAAAATGGTTCAACAGTCCCATGAAGGCATTCTCGCACGTGTCCTGGATGATGGTGAATCTTCTGACCCATTTGCAGTTACTAATGGAGTTAAGCAGGGCTGCATGCAGGCACCAACCCTCTTCAGCATGTTTTTCTTCACCATGCTCTCCCATGCCTTCCATGATGGTGATCTTGATATCAAAATTAGATATCACATGAATGAGAAGCTGCTCAATGTCAGACAACTCCAGGCAAAATCCAAGGTGTCCAAGGACATACTTCATGATTTCCTGTTTGCCAATGACTGTGTACTAGTTGCCAGTTCAGACCTGGATATGAAATGTAGCTTGGACTTGTTCTCCAATGCATACAACAACTTCGGCCTGACAATCAGGACAAGGAAAACTGAAGTAATGTACTGGCCTGCTCCAGGAAAGCCCTATCTCAAGCCCAGGGTTTTAGTCCATGACCAGAACCTGTCAGCAGCGGATAAATTCACCTATCTTGGCATACAATCGAGTTGTCTATATCGATGATGACACACATGCTAGAATTGTCAAAGCAAATGTAGCCTTTGGCAGACTGGGAACAAAGAGGAGTAAGTCTGCCGATCAAACTGAACACCTATAGAGCAATAGTCCCGCCCACTCTGCCCTATGCATGTGAGACTTAAACTGTGTACCAGCATCATGTCAAGAAGCTCAACCACTTTCACTTGAGCTGCCTTCAGAAGCTTCTAAAGACAGGTGACAGGGCAAAATACCAGACACTGAGCTGCTCACCCGAGCTGGCTTGCCAAGCCTCCACACCATATTGAGACAGTCACAACTGAGTTGGGCTGGTCATGTAGCCAGAATGCCTGACACTCGCTCACCAAAGCAAATCTTCTATGGAGAGCTTGAGTTTGGGCTGCGCTCTCATGGTGGTCAAAGGAAGCGCTACAAGGACAGTCTGAAGGCTTTGCTTAGGAGTTTTGATATCGAAGCTGAGTCCTGGGAGAAGCTCACCCAGGATCGCTGTACCTGGTACAACCAAATAAAAAAGGGTGTAGACTCCTTCAAAAGCAAGTGCATATCAGAGGCAGAGCAAAACAAAAGGAGAGGAAATCCCAAACCAGCAGCTCATCCAAAACTCAATTGTCTGCAGAATCCTGCCCTATTTGTCCTTCCGGGTGAAGGTCAGTGTGAAGAAAATATGCGATACCAAATGAGAATTTTTAATTCATCAGTTGGAAACCTACATTAAACTTTTAAAAAGGAGCTAGGATCCTACAGTTAACTTTTAAAAAGCCAAGATGGCTACCACAATTTGCATTGAAATATCTCACATTCCAGGACATCAAATTGGAGATACATGTCTAACGAGATTGCATCCAGGACAATGCCTCATGAATTTGGAAACAGCTAATAGCTTTGCTTCTAATGGCAAAACATTCAAAACCATCTTGGAACATTAACAGTTGAGTCATACTTCCAGGGGGTGAACATTGAAACAATGAGACTCAAGAGAGAGATTGAAAATACCTAGACTCAAATGTAATTAACTTGCAAACAAGGACACTGAACAATCATGAACAACCGTCACCAACTCCCCCACCCCCTGCACCCCCCCCCCCCCACCCCCACATCTGTGGAAAAACCAACAGTCTTTTGCAAAAGGACAAGGTCCTGAGATTTTGAGCAGACAATGTTTGAGTGCTAACCAGACTAGACCGCGACTGGGACTGTCTCTCGCTCTCTCTCTCTCTCTTGCAAGTTTTAAACCTGTCTGCGACTGTGGAATCCCCAAGTCTAACATTGCTACAGACAGAGACCCCAGGGAGGAAAGCCACCTACACCTCTGTCTCCAAGAAAAACTTAAACCAGGTGAGCCAGGCACAAAGTGCACTTCCAGCAGCCAAAGACTTCAAAATCACAACTTCAGCCAGAAGACAACAGAATTACCTGACCCCACAGACATTATATATTTTTTATTTGTTCTGTACTCGAATCTAAACCAAACTATTTCTTATCACTCTGCACTCTATTTGTGTGAGTTGTCATGAAAAACCCTATATGCCAAATGAGAAATATTTATTTCATTGGTTGGGACCTTACATTAGACTTTTAATGGAAAAATCCTACAAGTAAACTTTTTAAAAACTGGCAGCCAATATGGCCACTGCAATTTACATTTGAAACACCAGGAGATTAAACTGGAGACAAAAAGTCTAACCAGACTTAGCCAGAACAATGGTTTGCTCTCGGTGATTGAATTACCTAGAATGGCTTTATCAACATGATCGTCAAGGCCATCTGCACCCAATGACTTTGAAAAAGCCAACCCCCTCCAAATATGACTGGACCTCTGAGGCATGTAGCACCTTGAATATCAGAGAAGGTTCCAGAAAAAAACCTCATTAAAAACAAAGGGGTTTGATAGAGACACGTGACAATCTGTGCAGCTCTGAAGAAACTGTAAACTTTGTCACGCAGACAGGAGAGGCAGTAACTGAAAAGCAATCAACGAAGCAGGCTCTCTCTCTCTCCCCAGAAAATATCAAGAGAAGATCCAGCTGCGACTGGCAACACCCACTGCCACCCCCAACCCCCAAACATACAGACCACTACAGCCAGCAGCCAGGGAATAAGAATCAACCACCACCCTTCTGCCTTCAGGAGTCCTGAACAAAGCAAAACAACCACCATGCACGTGGCCCAGCGAAAACTTCAAGACTACAATTTCAGCTGAGGACTATTGGACTCACGTATTGTATTTAAATTCCATTTATTCCGGACTTTTATCCAACCACCAAATCTGTTTCCCTCTTTAATCTATTTGTGTGTCTGACTCTCGTGTGGATGTATGTGTGAATGCGTAGCATATTTTTAGTATTTTAAATCAGGTTAGGGTGTTAAGTGTAATAAACTTAACTCATTCTTGTTTAAACTCTAGAAAACCTGTCTGATTGGTTCTTTTGCAATCACATTAGAGGAACAGGAGCAAACGCTCACTGAGGTGGTAAGTAAAGGCCTGCTCAGGTCTGGAAAAAAAAACCCGACCCGAACCCGATGGACGCACATCGGACCCGAGCCGGACCCGGCCCAAGTCCTTCCATTCTTTCCCGCACCCGACCCGACCCGACCCGACCCGCGCCCAACCCGACCATAGTGCACTCACTGTATTTACCACCTTTGGATGGATGGAATGGAAGGAAGCTGCAGCATGAGTGCGATGACGTCATAGAGACGCACACTCGCTCACAGTGCAGACTCAGAGTCTGTGGAGTCCGGATGCATGTTTCCCGCCTTGACGTCCCGGACTCTCAGCTCAGGTAGGCTTTTCAAATGTTGTGTGCCCGACCCGGACCTGGCCCGACCCGGACCCGGCCTGACCCGACCCGAGCCCGAAAGCCAGACTTGGAAGAGCGACCCGACGCGAACCGAACCCGACACGTGTTGTCGGGTCCCGTCGGGTTGGAGTCGGGTAGCAGGCCTTTAGTGGTAAGCTCAATCACTGTGTTAAGAAAGGATAAACACTGTTGCAGTCAAACGAGAGAAGGGGCGAAAGGGGAGCCTGAGATCCCCCCCCCAATCCTCACCTTGCCATAACAGTGTGATTCTCGTGTGCATGTGTGAGTGAAAGTGTAGTTTTATTATTTTTATCCAGATCAGGTTTAGTTTTCTTTAAGTACAATAAACTCACCTCTTTCTTGTTTAAACTCAAGAAAACCTGTCCGATTGGTTCTTTTAAGATCACATCAAAGGAAAAAGATGAAACACTCACTGAAGTCATAAGCACATCCAGTGTTTCAAAAAGGAATAACTTGCGGTCAGACAAGGAGAAGGCAAAGAGGGGAGCCTTGTGACCCCTCCTCACCTGATCATAACAGTCGGCCTTAACAGTCACCTACATACCCACCAGAAACTTACCAAACAACCCAGATGATGGACATGGTCATCTTCGCCTTTAAGGACGAACAATGGAACAGAGGCAGGAACAGGTTTCTGGGGGCAATTTTAAAAGGCAAGCTGCAGCCATTACTGGGATTGTCGTTGCTTTCAGAAATGCAGCAGCAGGGAGATCGGTTGGCCTATGTGGCATGGACATAGGACTTGGACAGCACATAATACATGGACAAAAAAATAAAATAAAATAAAATAAAAACATGTGTCCCCGGGCAGCAGCAAATTTCTCTGATGCCTCCCTGGAGGCACTAACTGCTGCAGTATCACAGAGAGAGAGCTGTTCTTCCTGGACTCAGGAAACAGTAATACACCCAGCGAGACCAAGAGGATGTGGATGGAGATGGCCACGGAGGTCAGCAGCTGGGGACCCATGAGAAGGGCCTGGAATCAATGTAGGAAAAGGTTCAATGACCACTTGCGGTCTGGTAAGGTGAGTGGCCAGCGGCACCCATTTGATTGGACACCAACTCTCTCAGCCCCAGAAAGCACATGAGCTGACCTCACATAATGTCCATAGTTCTCCCTCACATTGTCAAAGTAAGTGAACGGTCGCAACACTGAGATGCAGCCACCCTAATATATGGGGCAACAGTCAGATGGGGACATCACAGAGGAACATCAGCCCATATGTTTGTCATACTGGAAGAGATGAGGGAGGGCAGCCTATTCATGATCATCTTCCTCTCATCCTGTAGGAGAAGAGAGCCCATAATATGAGGGAGATGGCCAGAACGGGAGATAGAATGACCCAGCACCACACATTGACAGCAGTGGAGGAGGCAGCAGGCAGCACTGGAGATCGCCAGGGTGCCCTCAAGGCATTTGTTGGGGTATGGCAAGATGGGTGACTGTGAGCAACAGGGTCATTGGATAGCTCTTTCCTTGGGTGAAGGGCATGGAGGAGAATCCTCCCCATATGTGCTATGAATTTAAAACCAGTGTCATCTGAAGGGGATGATTGTGCTGGGGCACTTGTTGAGTAGGACAAGTCCTTGTTTCTATTTCCTTGGTTTCCTACAGGGCCAGTAGCAGAGGGGATCAAAGTGGACCTGCCAAATTGGCTCTGCCATCCTCGGCGATGGAGGGGAGCTCCATGAAACCTGCACTGACACATCATACCTCAGCACCGTCCACCAGCGTTGACACACTCACCTCGGTGTGGCTACAGAGTAGCGTAGAAAAGAGAACACAGGGTGAATCTCACATCATGCGTGAGCAGGAGGAGGAAGGTGAGGCAGAGTCAGCTGTAGGCAGCCTCCTCGGAGGATAGAGGACAGACACAGTGATGCTTCGCTGGGCGAAGATGCTGGGCCTCGAATGTCACAGACAAGGTGGGACTTCCTCAAGAACCAAAGGCAGATATGTTCCTGTTTGTCAGAGTTACCTGAGGCCTTGAGGATCCATGGGTAGGCAATGGAGGAGTCCTAAAGGGTTTTGATCACATCAACTCTTCCATTGAGAGATTGGGCAACCTCTTGGAGAGCCAAATGCAGCAACACTCTGAGTGGGTGCAGGAGCAGTGCGCTGATATGAAACTCTCAGTAGTATAGACCGCTCAGTGTTGCTGATGGCACAGAGATGCTTCGAGTGGATGCCAGCTGTGTCCCATTCGGCGGTCACATCTAGCAACAAAGGGCACCAGGAAAGGGTTGAGATGGACGTAGCGGCTAATGAAAGGGCCCCCCTTCAGGGGCACTGGCATCACCCTTCAGCCCTTTGCCCCCTCTGACTCAGAGCCATCTGTGTATCAAGGCCCTGTGACAGAGGCAGCCCCTGCCATGACGCAGGCATGGCAACCTGTGGAGGAGCCCCCACGGGCACCTGCAAGATGAGGACAGAAGCCACGGGCATATCAGCCATGGAACACAGTAGGGAGCAGGGTGCCTCCATCTCATCCTCTGCCACAGGGGGAGAACCCCACAGAAGTGTTCGGGAGAGGAAGGCAACACACAGTCGTATTCATTTAATGCTGGTGCAACAATTGATTAGAAAGGCAAATGATATGTTGGCCTTTATTGCAAGAGGATTTGAGTACAGGAGTAAAGAGGTCTTGCTGCAATTGTATACAGCCTTGGTGAGGTCGCACCTGGAGTATTGTGTACAGTTTTGGTCTCATCTCCTAAGGAAGGATATACTTGCCATTGAGGGAGTGCAATGAAGGTTCACCAGACTGATTCCCAGATAGTGGGATTGTCCTATGAGGAGAGATTGAGGAGACTGGACCTGTATTCTCTGGAGTTTAGAAGTTTGAGAGGTGATCTCATTGAAATATGCAAAGTGTTTACAGGGCTCGACAGGGTGGATGCAGGAAGGATGGTTTCCCTGGCTTGGGGATCTAGAACTAGGGGACACAGTCGCAGAATAAGGGGTAGGCCATTAAGACTGAGATGAGGAGGAATTTCTTCATTCAGAGGGTGGTGAATCTGTGGAATTCTCTACCCCAGAGGGCGGTGGAGGCGCAATCATTGAGCATGTTCAAGACAGAGATCAATAGATTTCTAGATATTAAAGATGTCAAGGGATACGAGGATAGTGCAGGAAAATGGCATTGAGATAGATCAGCCACGATTTAGTTGAATGGTGAAGCAGGCTCGAGGGGTCAAATGGCCTACTCCTGCTCCTATTTCCTATGTGAAATTTTTCCTATGTAGATGGGTTACCTGGGTGCTATTGTCGACTTCTGTTTGTTATTTCCTGTGCATCACAATATAAATTCTTTATTTCACCACTCTGACAGGTGTGTTGTTGATGTTTCATGTCAGAAGGAGGGCTTAGCATTGTGGGGAGGGTGCCAGGAATGTGGGGCCTAAGAATGTTATGTGCCCATGGCCTGGGATGTTGGACAATGTTAGTGTTGGAATCTTACATCTCCCTGCTCTTGGCTGCCAATTTGACCTCACAGTTAAAGGTCATAGTGGTAAAATAGCTCTCTATGCTGGAAGGTGATTTGGGGTCATTAGCTGCAAGGGCTCAGGGCACATCAGGTGAAGCGCTGCTGAATCAGTGTGGCCCTTGCTGCCATGCCAGCCTGGAGTTCACGCTGAGGTTTGGGACGGCGTTGACAGGTGTCTTCTGCTGCATGGGAGCCGGCCACATCTTGAGCAATCTCTTCCTCCTCCCAGTCCTCCTCCAAGGTGGAGTGACATTCCAGCTATTCCTCTTCATTCATTTCCAGGCCTCTTTCCGGTGTCATTTTGTGCAGGGTGCAACAGATGAACACAACACAGGACAATCTGGCTGGCTCATACTGGAGGGCACCACTCAACCGGTAAAGGCAATAGAAGTGCATCTTCAAGATGCCAATGGTCTGTTCAGTGTAGGTCCGTGTTAGGAGATGGCTCTGGTTGTATCGGCTCTCTCCATCTGTGTCTGGGTTTTGGGCAGGTTTCAGGAACACCTCTTTCGGGGATAACCTTTATCTCCCAGCAGCCACCTACAGAGTCTGGATATGGGCCTGAAGAGGTGCAGCACCGAGGACTCTCGCGGGATGAAGGAGTCATGACAGCTGCCTCGGAACTGGGTGCAGCCCTGCAAAATTCACTTCCTGTGGTCACAGACCAGCTGGACATTTAATGAGGGGTAACCCTTTCTGTTCAGGAATCTGGCTGGCTGGTCTGTCAGTGCCTTGATGGCTATGTGGGTGCAATCAATGACCCCCTGGACCTGAGGGAATCCATCGATGGCGGTAAAGCCCAAAGCTGTCTGTGCCTGTGCTGGTCCATCTGTGTCAGAGTGGATGTAATCCCCTGCCCTCTGGATTATGGCATTCATGACCTTCCTGATGGTGTGATGAGCTGCCGACTGTGAGATGCCACCTAGGTCCACAAATGATCCCTGGAACGATCCGGTTGCCTAAACATCCAGAGTGACAGAGACCTTGACTACTGCGTGTAAGAGATTGCCATGCGGGCCTCAGATCATTGTGGATCAGAGCACACAGGACCGAGACCATCTGCCTGGATAGGCGCCCCCTCCTATGGCACAGATGCTCTGTCATTTGCAGGTAGCTGACCCTTAGGCAGTATACACAATGTCTAGGGTAACACCTTCATACCTTTGCAGCCCCCCTGCTGTGCTCCTCTGGCCTCTTTCTGTCCAGGAGGTTGCATCTGCTGAAGCTCATCCTGGCTGCTCTGTCCAATGTCAGAGTAGCCTGTTCCCATCTGAGCTCCGAGAGCTGAGTTTGTGCATTCACCAGGCCTTTCCCTGCCAACCTCGCTGCCCATGTGATGCCAGCGGCCTCACATCTCTCTCCAGAGTCCTACCACTCACCACTGAGAGAAGCAGCAATGGCACTTTTGGAGTAGCTGAGCTTTATTTTTGGCCATTCCCATAGCCCTCATGGACCTCCGCATTGTTCATGTCTTCTAATCCCTGCTGTGGTCCAGAGATGAGGTTTTCCCCATGCCCTTCTATTGAAAATCACAAACTGCTGCTGACAAGCTTGTTAACGGGCTCCACATTGGGCTCAACAGGCAATTAATTGGAGGCGTGTCTGTTTGCCAGTCTCTCCCTCCCGGCATCCCTTTATAAATAGCTTTGCGTTCCAGAGATGACGGGACCCAATGTCAACCTCCAAGAAGGTGATGTTCAAATCGCACACTCATCTGCTTCTGCTCCCAACGGGCTTTGAAAATCTGTTCCCCAGTGTCAGGAACAAGCACTCCCAGAACAGGTGTAACATAGATACAAACATTGGTTCTGCAATGTGTCCTGACCCCGACATCAAAAGGGCATCAATGTGACAATTTCCATGCCAGCCATTTAATAATCTCTCTGAGCAAGGTTCTCAATTTGGTGTTGTATTAAGGGCATTTTTTGTTCTGTGGGCCCATATCCACAAAGGAATGGATTTAGACTGACGAAACACATTCCATACAGGATATTTACAGCTAGAGACTTGTAGAGAGCAGAGACTTGTCTGGTTTATATTTGAACCCAGTTCCCAGACATGAAAGGCGACTGCGGATCATTTTACCTTTTGGCTATGTGGAAAATGAATGATACCAGTTTGGTTGCCCATTATACACCTTGCTCACTTTTCCTTATGAGAAGTCAATGGAGAGCAAGGTCTGGTGGGGTGTATAATGAGCAGCAGATCTGATATCGAAAGTTAAAATTACCCCACTGTGTCTAACCCACTACTCGGTCCCTCCTTCTGACAACCCCGCAACTGTTTATTTTTAAATCCCTTTCTCTAAATAAAAAATCCTTAATTTTATTTCTTTTCCTGGCATGTAATTGAAAGGATAAACTGAACAGGCCCGGAGTCAACAGTACAAATCCTTGATATCACTGTTTTATGTCCAGGCAGCAAAGCACAATTCAATTGGTTGAGTGTCTGATGTCTGTCCTTTCCATGCAGTCCATTTCATCTGCTGTGTGCTCCAATATGGTGGCCTGACTAACAACTCATAAAACTGAGACACATGAATCCAATATCAGGCAGCTGTAGCAATTGTGCAGTCACCACATTGTGACTAGAAAACCATGCAAGATAAACATCTCTTTACCCAAATACAGCCAGCTTGATTCAGACACTCTGTCATGTACTGTAATCACAAACTTATGTGAGCCCCTGTGATGTGCATACATTTTCTGCAAAACATCTGTAACAACTTCCTAGGTTCCTAAAGACTCTGTACAACAATATTCTGGTACGACTTTCATGTATTGAAAATAAATGTAAAATTGCTATTTCAATATCCTGAATTGTTACAGATCAAAAATCAATGATATCGTCAGCATCATCAGTGGATAAGTGCAGTTGTGTCATGGTGCTTAAAAAAGTTTAAAATATAAAATAAGTTATTTGAAATGTTACTTAATTTCTGAAGATGTGACATGAACAGGACACTTCAGGGTGACTGTCTTCTTGTACCTATAATCTCAATTTACCTTACTTCAAAGCTGAGTAACTGATAACCCTCCATTCCTCCACTGCATTCAGAGGCTGATCTTTCAGTACCCGATCTTCAGAACTCTCTTGCAAAACATGTTGGATTTCTATTTCTCTCCCTTCCTTCAAAAAGCTCCTAAAAACCCATGTCTGCAACTATGCTTTCGATCCATGTCTGCCTTAATCCTCTTTCTTTCCTGCATGGTACACTCTCATTCCCCCTTGCAAAGTGTTCTATGTTTTCCTACATGAGTAGCATTGTAGAAATACAAGTCATTGTGATTTATGAATGAGTCTGCTGAGAAACAGTGGAACAGACAACTGAAGAGTGCATATGTCTAGTCTGATCTTTCATTTGCAGATATCACATTACAGTAAAAACTACAAAGTACATTATTTCTGTAATACAAATGCTGAGAAATATAAGCCCTTTTATTGCATAATAGATCCTTTTTAATATCCACATTTGGTTCTGTAAAGTCAGAGCATTAATTGAAATAGTATAGCAGTGCATCCCAACCAATAATGCTATGAACAGGAAGCAGTAATATATGAAGCACCTTGGGAATCCCTGAGAGTGTGATAAGTTGCAGCAGAAATGTATTCTCTTTCTTTCTATGACATAGTGCTCAGTTCTTTGTCATCTGTAACCCATTATTACACTGACTCTGGACCATGCCCATTATATAAAAGTGAATTATACAGCAGGGAGCTGTTGGACTAAAAATGTACCCAATTTATGATCGCATTGAAGCCGCCAGTAATAAAGGATCACCTTAGCACCCTTGCATTTCTTTCAGGCCATACTATATTAATGGGCTGGTTTTGATTCTTGAGTCATGTAATTCCATTCCGTGCGAGTGAATGCAGTGATATAAATGGGGGGTTTGTCTCACATCAAATCACAAAGAAAAGGTTCAAAGGGGGCGAGAATCTGAAATGTGCAGCTGCTCCAGGTCGACCGTCGCTTCTGAATAGCTCAAAAACATGTCAGGCTGGCTGAGCAGCAATCCTCGATTCACTCTCAACATCTGAGCGTATAACCCCGCTGGGATCAATTTGCTCCTTCATTCACACAGCACAGAAGAATGCTCTGATGTCACCAAAAGTGGTGTCAATGCAGTAGACCTGTGATGTGATTTGAAAAGAAATTCATGGTAACTGGAATATATGCCTCCATTCATCGCTGTCATTAAGGCTGATGGTTCCGACTTGTTTCAGCCTCCGCTCACCTCCGTGTCTTTTTCCCTTTCACCAGCAATTCAACCGATTGCATTCTGTTTCAATTGCAGGCAGAAACTCAGATGAAAGTAGGATAGACCCAATGTCAATGCAATTGATTGTAGTATTCAGATTACCACGGTCAAAGTTGCAGAATTAATGGAAAAGTTAACCTTGAGCAAGTGCAATTTAAAATAAAGAATTATATGTAACTACACTGCCAACAACATGAATTTTCTGCTTTAACACTGAAAGAATAATTTAAAAAAAATCCAAATCAGGTATGATAATCCACTTGAACACTGCTTGAAATGGTAACCAAGGTAATTTTGTTGAAATTAACATATTGTGTTGTTTAATGTCATTGTCAATCAGATGAAAAGACTGCACTGGAGGATTCCTTAGATTTCATAATCGTAGTATATGTCGCTGCATGTTCTTATTGGATTTGTATGTTTAATATATAGTAGTCCTTAGCTGCTGCTAGTTCTGTGCTAATGCCCAGCCATTCACCACCTCCCTCTTGCTCTCCTTTGGGGGCAGTGCCACCCCCACCTCTTGACTTACTCTCTGAATATGCACTTTTATCAGCCACTCCTGAAAAATCATCCTCCCGCCCATATGTCACCTCTCCCATTGGCCCACACTTTTCCTCAGTTTGCATCAATTTTCCCATTTGTGTGCCAGGATCCTTCTCTGTTTTGGCTCAAGCCTTTAGCAATCTTGCCAACTCTCCTGCATTTTTGGAACCAAAACTGCCGCCTTGGTGTCAATTCCCTTCCACGCTCCTCCTCCCACCTCGTTCTGTCCTCCAATATTATCATTGCATTGTCCTTTCCAAACGCCCAAGAGCTCAGGTCAGATTCCTTTGGTCTTTTTTCTCTTTTAAATCCAATGTTAACTTCCCTGGTTGAACCTATCAGAGTCGAACATGTTCTCCAATGCCATTTTGGCCGACCTCAAGGTGACTGAGGAAGTCATGGCCCCCCAACTCCACCACATCCCCAGCACCCCTCCCCCCCTTTCCCCAGTGGCTCTACCACTGCTTCTAAATGAAAGGCGATTACAGAACTACAAGAGGTCATCAGTTATGTTATATGGTATCTTTTTATAATTAACTGTGATGGTTTCCTTTCTGATTTATATGTCCAATAAGCTACTGCTGTAATCCTTTCTACTGGGAATCTGCAAGCTCTAGTTGTATAACATATTAAAAAAAATCACTGGTGCAAATTATTATTTTTGTATCCAATCCTCTCCCATTTCGTTTCTTCTATGTTGATAATTCTGGTTGAGGTACGATCCAACGAGGACCAACAGATTCAGTCGGGTTTCCAACTCTGGTTAGACATATTCCAGGAGCGTTGATTATGTGACATCTGATCACATGACATAGGATCACACATTGCAACTATTATTGCATTTGCCTTGTAACATTAGGTCACACATGCTAATTGTAGTATTGTGCTGTATTCTTAAGTCTTCATCATCATTGCATGACATAGTCTTTAAATCGCACACCTAATTGGTGAGGTCTCGATGATCTTCTCTGTGGATATTGCAGCATCAAACTCAGCTGTGCTTAATTTGGCTACTTCTTGAGTTGTCACAGGTGTGAAGTCATCAAAGTCATCTTTGTCACTTTCTTCTGCAATTGTTTCAGCATTGACTTTTTTGAAGAAGGTTTCATTGCTCTTCACAATGTAGTTCAGCAAGAGAACACATTGAAAATTAGCTCACCATTTGACCCAAAAGTGCTCAGGGTAGTTCAGAGAAAAGGAAACATGATCACAGCGAAGAGAGGAAACTACATTGTGAAGAGCAATGAAACATTACTTCCTTGTTTTTGTGCTCTATGTCCCTATTAATGAAGCCTAGGATGCTGTTTCCTTTATTAACTACTCTCTCAACCTGCCCTGCCACCTTCAATGATTTATGCTCTGCTCTGCTCCTGTACCCCCTTTGGAATTGCACGCTTTATTTCATATTGCCTCTCTGCATTCTTTCTACCAAAATAAACCACTTCACACTTCTGTGCATTAAATTTCACATGCTACATGTCCATCCATTCCACCAATCTGTCTATGTCCTTTTGATCAAGTCAATTACTGCAGAGATTGTCGAATTACCTATGAACAAATCACACATGGGCAGGTGCCAGTACTTGTGCTTTGGAGAAACAAAAATCTTCTCTTGTGCTGCAAAGATGTAATCTTCTTTCTGGCATTCAACTCTATGAATGTCTTGTGTAGGTTTCGATCGGCATACTTTTGCGAAATGTTCCATTTTTCTGCAGGCGTTACACTTCTTTCGTCTCACAGGACAAGTTTTGTAGTGAGGATATGCACAACTACAATGATTGCATGTTCAAACATGAGGTGATTGCAATCTCTGTCTTGCAGTTCTTTGACGTGCCTCAGACCTTTCTCTGGGTTTCCTCTGTGCCCTTGTGTTTGGTGTGTTTCTCTGGTTAAACCTTCCTCTTGTGGTATTCACATATTCTGTCAACGATCCTGACCTGACCTCAGGGGATTCTTGCCTTACGTTATTTGCCTCTTTCCCTTCTAGACTTCAGTTTGTCTTTCACTGGCTTCCAGCATTCTTCCAATATCGAGTAACCTTTGCAAATTTAATGATTTACCCTCTCTAAAAGCTTGCCTTCTTGGAGCCCCTTTTTTTTTCTTCAAATGGCTAGTGTGTTCAGATTTGCATCCCTTTTAATAATTAATTTATGGCTGCATCACATTTGTTTTCCTTATTTCTATTACCAGCAAAACAGTTTTTTTTTTCTGTTCCGGCCCAGGTTTTCTCTCTGGTCCATTCCACATTTTCTCTTGACTTTTTTTTTGTCTGTGTTTGCTTTCTTAACCTGGGAAATTTCTATGCCTCCTGTTTTCTTTTTTTTTCTTTCTTTTCTCCTTGTTGCCAGAAATTGTAGTGCGGTGCTGTGTTCTTAAGTCTTCTTTAAATGCCAACCGCAGGCTTTATATTCTGAGTCAACACAAACACCATTTATTGCCTTACGTATCCAGATTGCATGATTTCAGGTACAGGTCTTTTCCTTGCTGGTGTGTATGCTCTCTATAAAGCTCTCAAAATGGTGGTTCCTCCTTATAGATGCCTGATGATGTCATCAGTTGCATCAGTGGCCTAATCTCATAAAGTTACGGTTTCTTACAGGTGAAGTAACCACTGCACTACATTATACTAATCACTTTCCTCTAACTGTTCCATCTGAGAGGAAACCATTGCACTTGGTTTCTCCATGTCTGGAACTTTCTCAGGCTGCCTGGTGCTGTTTTCATAAATCCCTGTACCCTGTTAGCCATTCAGTGTGAATTTAGCAGCAGAGCAAGATTAAGAAATTTTGGGACCATGTGGACCAAGAACATTCAGGGTCCTTCTGCACACCCACTCAACTCCACCCCCGACTCAACCTCAACACCTGATCCATTAAAAACTCCCTTTTAAATCTACAGTGTTCATTTCAGAGCTTTGCTCTGATCCCTCAGCTGCAAAGGGATTTGAAACTCGGATTCTTCGAAATACCCTGCAATATTCCTTCTGTTCACTGGTTAGACCTCAGCTGGAGTATTATGCCCAATTCTGGACACCACGGCCGGAATTTTATGCCCCCCCCCCCCCCCCCGCAAAAAGCGGGCTGCTGGCAGGGAGGGGGGTGTGTAAAATTGAGTGGGAGGTGGGGGGGTGGGGGGGTGCCATTCCCAAACCCCTCCCGCCCTGCTGCAATTTTATGCAGGGCAGCAGCAGTGAGAAATGGCCTGCACACCCCATGCCAATCAATGCCCTCAAGCGATCAATTAACTGCCACTTAAGGGCTTCCTCCCACGACTGCGGGTATTTTACCCTTGGCGAGCAGATGGCAAAGACCCTAAGAACACCACCAGGTAAAACCTGGCGGCCTTCTTGCAGGTTGGGGTGACCCCTCCTGATTGGGCACCCTGTGCCCCACGGAGGGCTGCCCCGAAGCCCCAAACCCACCATCGCGCAACGCTACCCCTCCTCCAAACTGGACCCCTTGCCTCACTGGGGCCCGGCAGATTGTCCCTGACAAGGCCCCAAAAAACCTATCTGAGTTCCAGAGCCATCCTTCACCTTGCTTGCGATGGTTAGGTGTAGACCTAGCAGTAGCCACCGCTCCCGGTGGCGCTGCTCTGACTAACAGCTGCTGACCCACTGATTGGCCGGCAGCTCCATTAGGCAGGACTACTTGCCTCAAGGAGGCAAGGTCCCGCCCAAGACCAATTAAGGGCCTGGGGAGCGAACAATCCCCGCGAGGCTCCCCAGGTCCTTAATTGGTCTTGGGCAGGACCTCCACCTCCTTTTCAGCCAGTGGGTGGGGCCTCCCACCCAACCTTAAATTCCGGCCCACATTTTAGGAAGGATTTCAAAGCTGTGCAGAGGGTGTAGAGGAGATTTACTAGAAGTATACCAGAGATAAGCGACTTCAGTTATGTTGAGAGATTACTGTGATTGTTCTCCTTAGACTGGAGAAGATATGGGGGAGATTTAATAGAGCTGTTCGAAATTATGAAGGGTTTTGATAGTGAATAGGGAGAAACTGTTTCCACTGGCAAAAGGGTTAATAACCAGAGTACCACAGAGATTTAGCACAATAAGCATAAACACCAAGAGGCAGATGAGGAGAAATTGTTTTATGCAGCGAGTTGTTATGATCTGGAATGCATTGACTGAAAGAGCAGTGCAGGCAGATTCAATAATAACTTTAAAAAGTGAATTGAATAAAACTTGAAGGGAAAAAATTTACAGAGCTATGGAGAAAGTGCAGGGGAGTGGGACTAACTGGATTGCTCTACCAAAGAGCTGGCACAGGCATGATGGGCCAAATGTTCTCCTTCTGTGCTGTATCATTCTGACATTTTATGAATATGTTAATATATCCAATGAAACATTAAACATCTGAACAATTATGTCTGAACAGTCAGATGAATTGAAAAACAGATGTATTAAAATCATTTCTCATGGAACTATCTGACAGCTCTAACACTAGCATTTCCAGATTTCAGGATGCAACCTGCATTAATTATTCATTTTGCCATATGATTTGTAGATAATTGTACACAAGGAGTTTTCTGTCTGGAAATAAAAAAACAGTCTAGAAATTCTGCCACACAGCGTCCATTATTTAGGCATAAAGCAGTCTACTAAGCCCCCAATACATAGAAACATAGAAAATAGGAGCAAGAGTAAGCCATTCGGCCCTTCGAGCCTGCTCCGCCATTCATTATGATCATGGCTGATCATCCAACTCAGTAACCTGTTCCCGCTTTCGCCCCATACCCTTTGATCCCTTTTGCCCCAAGAGCTATATCTAACTCCTTCTTGAAAACATACAATGTTTTGGCCTCAACTGCTTTCTGTGGTAGTGAATTCCACAGGCTCACTACTCTCTGGGTGAAGAAATTTCTCCTCATCTCAGTCCTGAAAGGTTTACCCCGTATCCTTAGACTATGACCCCTGGTTCTGGACTCCCCCACCATCGGGAACATCCTTCCTGCATCGACCCTGTCAAGTCCTGTTAGAATTTTATAGGTTTCTATGAGATCCCCCCTCACTCTTCTGAACTCCAGCGAATATAATCCTAACCGACTCAATCTCTCCTCATACGTCAGTCCGACCAACCCAGGAATCAGTCTGGTAAACCTTCACTGTACTCCCTCTATAGCAAGAACATCCTTCCTCAGATAAGGAGACCAAAGCGGCACACGATATTCCAGGTGTGACCTCACCAAGGCCCTGTATAATTGCAGCAAGACATCCCTGCTCCTGTACTCAAATTCTCTCACTATGAAGGCCAACATACCACTCGCCTTTTTTACTGCCTGTTGGAACTGCATGCGACTGGTGTACGAGAACACCCAGGTCTCGCTACATATTCCCCTCTCTCAGTTTATAGCCATTCAGATAATAATCTGCCTTCCTGTTTTTGCTACCAAAGTGGATAACCTCACATTTATCCACATTATACTGCATCTGCCATGCATTTGCCCACTCACTCAACTTGTCCAAATCACCCTGAAGCCTCTCTGCATCCTCTTCACAACTCACCCTCCCACCCAGTTTTGTGTCATCTGCAAATTTGGAGATGTTGCATTTAGTTCCCTCATCTAAATTATTAATATATATTGTGAATTGCTGGGGTCCTAGCACCTAGGGGCTAGGTCACCTGCCGCAGCCACAACTCCAGCCTCAAACAAGGGCATGGACAGCATTGCCTGTGATTGTCAAAGTCACTGTTACCCTTAATTTTTATGCCACTTGCTCCTTTCAGGCTTCAACAGGTGACATCAGCAACCCCTCAATGTATCAGGGAGATCAATGAGGTTTTCCACACTAGGAGATACACCTACATCTTCTTTTGTATTAACAGAGCAAAGCAGAACAAGAAAGTACTAGGTTTCACATGTATGGCAGGCTTCCTCATGGTGGAGGGTGCCAATTGACTGCATCCACTTTGCCATGTGTGCTTCCCATCAGCAGCCAGGCACCTCTAACAATCAAAAGGGATTTCGCTCACTCACCATACAGCTGGTTTGCAACCACAAGCAGCACCTCATGAATGTCTCTGCCCACTATTGTGGGAGCAGTTATGCCTCTTTCAAGCAGCACCAGTTCCCTATCCACCTTTATTCCAAACAGGCCTTCAATTTACAGAAGCAAAATACTGCGGATGCTGGAAATCTGAAATAAAAACAGAAAATGCTGGAAATACTCAGCAGGTCAGGCAGCATATGTGAAGAGAGAAACTGAGTTAACGCTTCAGGTTAAGCTTTCATCAGTGCCTCAGCACTCACGGCTCTGTGTGAGAACAGAGTGCGGTAGTGATGTGACTCCCTGGAAACCCCTTTCAACAGTGGCCCACAAAGCAAAGATGGCAACTGTCTTGAGATTGCATGACATCTTCAGGAATACTGTGCTCATCTTGCTACATGGGATGAAGTATGTTGACATTTTCAGCAGCTGAACTGAAAGAAAGGAACAAGGATTAGCTTGTGGTGTGAGGCAGAGCAGTGAGAAAGAAATCAGTTTTGAAAGCATCTGCAGCTTGTCGTACAGAGTGTGTGGAGTGAGGGAGAAGTCAGAGTATGATTAGAACAAGTCAGTATCATTTTACTAAAGGGAGATCCTGTTTGACAAATTTATTAGAGTTTTTGAGGATGTACCTAGTTGGGTAGATAAAGGGGAACTGGTAGATGTAGTATACCTGGATTTTTAAAAGGCATTCAATAAGGTGCCACATAAAAGATTAACAGGCAAGATAAGGACTCGTTGTTGGGAATAATATATTAGCGTGGATAGAGGATTGGTTAATAGACAGGAAGCAGAGAGTGAGCATAAATGGGGCATTATCAAGTTGGCAGGCAGTGAATAGTGAGGCACCGCAAGGATCAGTGCTGGGGCCTCGGCTATTTAGACTCTATATGAAGAGACAGAGAGTAATGTATTTACGTTTGCTGACGATACAAAGCTCGGTGGAAAGGTAAGCTATGGGGAGGATGTAGAGATGCTGCAAAGAGATATAGACAGGTTAAGTGAGTGGGCAACAAGATGGCAAATGGAGTATAATGTAAGGAAGTGTGAAGTTTTTCACTTTGATCGTAAAAATAGATAAGCAGAATATTTTTTAAAAGGTGTGAAACTGGTAAGTGTTGATGTTCAGAGAGATTTGGGGAATACTTGTACAAGGAACACACACAAAGTTAACATGCAGGTGCAGCAGGCAATTAGGGAGGCAAATAGCATGTTGGCCTTTATTGCAAGGGGATTAGAGTACAGGAATTAAGAAGTCTTACTAAAATTGTACAGGGCTTTGGTGAGACTGCACCTGGAATACTGTGTGCAGTTTTGGTCTCCACATTTAAGAAAGGATATACTCGCATTGGAGGCAGTGCAGTGAAGATTTACTAAATTGGTCCCTGGGATGAGGGGGTTGTCCAATGATGAGAGGCTGAGTAAATTGGGCCTATATTCTCTGGAGTTCAGAAGAATGAGAGGCGATCTAATAGAGACATACAAGATGCTGAAACAACTTGATAGGGTAGAAGCCGAGAGATTGTTCCCACTGGTCAGGGAATCTAGAACACAGGCACACAGTCTCAGAATAAGGGGTCAATCATTCAGGACTGAGATGAGGAGAAGTTACTTCACTCAAAGGGTTGTGAATCTTTGGAATTCTCTACCCAAGAGGGTTGTGGATGCTCTATCACAGAATACATTTAAGGCTAGGATAGATAGATTTTTGGTCTTGCAGGGAATCAAGGGATATGGGGAGCGGGCAGGAAAGTGGAATTGAAGCCCAAGATCAACCATGATCATATTGAATGGCGGAGCCATTGGGCCATATGGTCTACTTCTGCTCCTGCTTCCTGCGTTCTTCAGATGGTGGGGGTGAGCTGTCTTCTTGAACCACATCAGTCCATGTGGTGTAGCTACACTCACAGTGTTGTTAGGGAGGGAGTTCCAGTATTTTAACCCAGCAACTGTGAAGGAATGGTGGTATAGTTCTAAGTCAGGATGGTTTGTGACTTGAAAGGAAACTTGCAGGTGTGGTGTTCCCGTGCATTTGCTGCCCTTGTCCTTCTAGGTCGCAGGTTTAGGAAGTGCTGTCTAAGGAGGTTTGGTGAGTTGCTACAGTGCATCTTGTAGATGGTACACACTGCTAATACTGTGCCCCAGTGGTGAAGAGAGTGAATGTTGAAGGTGGTGGAAGGGATGCCCATCAAGAGAGCTGCTTTGTCCTGAATGGTGTCAAACATCTTGAGTGTTGTTGGAGCTACGCCCATCCAGGCAAGTGGAGAGTATTCCATCAGACTCCTGACTTGAGCCTTGTAGATGGTGGACAGGCTTTAGGAAATCAGGAGGTGAGTTCCTCACCACAGAAATCCCAGCCTCTGATCTGTTCTTGTAGCCACAATATTTATATGGCTGTTCCAGTTAAGTTTCGGGTCAATAGTAACCCCCAGGATGTTGATGCTGGGGGATTCTGCAATGGTAATGCCATTGAATGTCAAGGGGAAATGGCTAGATTCTTTTGTTGGAGATAGTCATTAAATGGCACCTGTGTGGCATGAATGTTACTTGCCACTTATCAGCCCAAATCTGTCCAGGTCTTGCTGCATGCAGGCATGGACTGCTTCAGTATCTGAGGATTTGCAAATTCAACTGCCACAGGCCCAGTCTGGCAGATATGTCCTTCAAGGCTTAGCCAGCTCAGTCAGTA
Organism: Heterodontus francisci; assembly: GCF_036365525.1. Taxonomy (NCBI): domain Eukaryota; kingdom Metazoa; phylum Chordata; class Chondrichthyes; order Heterodontiformes; family Heterodontidae; genus Heterodontus; species Heterodontus francisci. The sequence continues at coordinate 62,552,130 of NC_090373.1, read as the reverse complement.
GTGGTACTACCAAGCCACTCTTGGTGATGGACATTGAAGTTCCACTCAGATTACTGTCTGTACTCTTTCTACATTCATGTCTTCTTCCAAATAGTGTTCAACATGGCAGAGTGCTGATGCATCAGTTGAAGGAGGGCAGTAGGTGTTAATCAGCAAGAGATTTCCTTGTCCATGTTTGATCTGATGCCATGGGACTTCATTTGGTCCAGATCCAATGTTGAGGACTTCCAGGGCCTCTCCCATCCGACTGTAAACCACTGTCCTGCCAGTGGGACAGGACTCACCCAGGGATTGTGATGGAGCATTCTGCGACATTGGCTGTAAGGTATGATTCAATCAGTCTGCCTATATCAGGATGTGGCTCAACTAGTCTGTGGGACAGCTCTCTCAATTTCAAATCCCCAGATGTTACTGAAGAGGACTTTGCAGGGTCGACTGGGCAGAATGCACCTTTGTCATTTCTGGTGCTTAGGTGGATGCTGGGTGGTCCATCCAGTTTTATTCTTGTTTGACTTTTCTGTAGAGGCTTGATACAATTGAGTGACTTGCTAGGCCATTTCTGAGGGAAGTTTAGAGTCAACACATTGCTGTGGGTCTGGAGTCACATGCAGGCCAGACTAGATAAGGATGGCGGATTTCGTCCCCTGAAGGGCATAAGTAAACCAATAGGTTTTTACAACAATCCAAGTTTCATAATCATCATTACTGAGTCTAGCTTTTTATCCTAGATTTATTAATTCATTGAATTTATATTCCACCAGCTGCCATGGTGAGATTTGAATTAATGTCTCCAGAGCATTAATCTGGGCCTCTGGATAACTAATCCAATAGCATTACCACCATGCTACCGCCCCCACAAACACGTACTCAGCAATCTCTTGCCCCTGCTTCCTAAGTAAATGCCTGGAGGGCTTCCTGCCTCCTTAGTAGAAAACATTGTTCCTCTTCCTCTCCACTGCCTGCACCAAAGCCTCCATTGTATCATCAGAGAGACTTGGTGGCTGCTTACTCCGTCCTTCAGCCATTTCTTAATCAAGTTGCTACCTAGACTTTGCAGACAGAATGTACATCCCCTTTAAGAGTTCTCAGCTGCCTTGAGGAGGTGCTGCATCCATTGATAGTAACTGACATGGATAGTTTGTACCCCACATCCCTGTTTTTGGGCGCAATCTGATATCCAGGGCTATAATTTTCTCGTAATATATTGTTCATGAGCTGTGTGGCTGCACCACATCTGGTAGTTTATTTTTGGTAAACCATCAGTCACTGACCTCTAACCTCTGTGCATCTCCAATTTTTTTTAGATCTGCATTTGCAAAGCAAAATTCTGTGGCATCTTGCTTGAGCATGGCATTCAAGCACAACCCATGGGAACACAGATAAATTGTCCTTGCTGCTTCACAAGTGAGTCATGCACTCAACAATTCCTTTTTTACCATTTTGTTTGTGGAGACAGCATGGCTTAAATGACAGCTACATCGCCAGAGAGAGAGAGATTCTGCCAGTAAATGCATTGATTTGTGGGACTTGATACAGGATTTGTGGAGAATTAAAAATAAAACAGAAGCAGCTAAAAGCTGAATGTATTTTTAGCACACAGAGAAACCTCTTTGCAGGCTTGAATGAATGAAAAGATTGGCTAGCTTTACAGACTATTCACTGTCAGTCGAAAAATGAATGCATTTTGTAACTGAACTAAAAATCATTAAGGAGAGATACAATACAGTTCTTTGGAGAGTTAAACAGAAGTATTTTCTTACATTAATCCTTACCTTGCTCTGGTGATGACATTAAATGCAAATGACTAGCAAGTGAATGAGGAGCTGCCATTGATAAAAGCTTGAAAGCTAAAAATCCATATTTGCAAACAGCGGCCTTTTTTGTTGGCAGATTATAACGAAATCTGGGATTTTTTTTGTTTAATGATTGAAGTTTTATAGTAATTTCAAAAGTATCACTTGACCCTTATTTACAAAGTGACCTTTTAAGAGCAACAAAATAATAAAGAAGCATTTTGGGATTCTAAACAAGTTTTTCTTTCTGCATGAGAATATGGAAGGATGGCAGTATAAATAATTATGCCATGGGAGACAACCATGGAGAATATTTGTAGTTGTGAGGTATTTTATTAAAGCCTGTTCATGCCATCAACAGTCATTACAGTGAGCCTTGCTGGGTCTTCCCTCTAGGAACAATTATTCACTTGATGATTAGGAAAATAATTAAAGGGGCATTGTCTTTATGAAATAATGCTTATATTACCTTTTTGTTTTAATTTGAAAAGGTGGTGTAGTAGACAAAATGGTGCATAGCTCACATTGCTGTGGCTTCACTTATAAAATAGGTGAAAAGCGAGACTCTCAAGGGGTAAAGGTAGTACAGAAAAGAGCCACGGGGTGACTCCTAGTGTTAGAGATCTGAGTTATGAGGGGTGGGTGGAGCAGAACATACTGAGGGATGACGGAGAAGTCCAGGACGTTGGCTGAAAGCTACAGTCTGTGAGTATGACTATGGCAGGCTTTTGCTTGACTGCTCTGTGAAATACCTCCCCCAATTTTGGCACCAGTCTAAAGGTATTAGTGAACAGGACTTTGTAGCGTCGCCTGCGCTGGGCGTACCTTTGTCATGTCCTCATTTGACATTAATAGAGTAATAAGGATCGGAGACAAAATTAGAGTGTTTATGAAGCCAAACCTACAACTCTGATCCTGATTGTACAGTCTCTCAGCAGCATTAGTGAATATAGATACCTCCATGAGACTGCGAGGAAACAGGGTATAACTTTCAATTCATAATCAGGAAATAGGCGCAGCAACTCACTCTTCTTTTTTTTTATTCGTCATGGATGTGGGCATCACAGGCTAGGCCAGCATTTATTGCCCATCTCTAATTGGCCTTGAGAAGGTAGTGGTGAGCTGCCTTCTTGAACCGCTACAGTTCATCTGGTGTAGGTACATCCACAGTGCTGTTAGGAATGGAGTTCCAGGATTTTGACCCATTGACAGTGAATGAACGATGATATAGTTCCAAGTCAGGATGGTGTGTGACTTGGAGGGGAAATTGCAGGTGGAGTTTTCTCATGCATCTGCTACCCTTGTCCTTCTAGGTGGTCGAGGTCTTGAGTTTGGAAGGTGCTGTCTAAGGAGCCTTGGCGCATTCCTGCAGTGCATCTTGTAGATAGTACGCACTGCTGCCACTGTGCATCAGTGGTGGAGGGAGTGAATGTTTGTGAATGGGGTGGCAATCAAGTGGGCTGCTTTGTCCTGGATGGTGTCAAGCTTCTTGAGTGTTGTTGGAACTGCAACCATCCAGGCAAGTGGAGAGTATTCCATCACACTCCTGACTTGTGCCTTGTAGATAGTGGACGGGCTTTGGGAAGTCAGGAGGTGAGTTACTCACCACAGGATTCCTAGCCTCTGACCTGCTCTTGTGGCTAGGGTATTTATATAGCTACTCCAGTTCAGTTTCTGGTCAATGGTAGCTCCTAGGATGTTGATAGTGGGGGATTCAGCAATCTAATGCCATTGAATGTCAAGGGAGATGGTTAGATTCTCTCGGTGGAGATGGTCATTGCCTGGCACTTGTGTGGCACGAATACTACTTGCCACTTATCAGCCCAAGCCTGGATATTGTCCAAATCTTGCTGCATTTCTACACGGACTGCTTCAGTATCTGAGGAGTCGTGAATGGTGCTGAACATTGTGCAATCATCAGCGAACATCCCCTCTTCTGACCCTACGATTGAAGGAAGGTCATAGATGAATCAGCTGAAGATGGTTGGGCCTCGGACACTACCCTGAGGAACTCCTACAGTGATGTCCTACCTCCCTCCCCAACGCATGAGATCAGATTACAGCTGGTACAAAAAGTAAAGGACCTACACTGTTTCACCAGGAAAGCTGGCATATAATAAACTCACCACCAGCTCACCACCACCTTCTCAAGGGCAATTAGGAATGGGCAATAAATGCTGGCCTGGCCAGTGACGCCCACATCCCATGGATGAATTTAAAAAAACAAGAAAATGGATGCGCTCACCGCCATACAAACGTCAGGAAAAGATCATCTTGCCCATAAAGTCATGATGCCTACAGCATGGTGATTAGACATTCCCTACCCACTCTCTGCCCAGAGAAGCAAAAAACAGGTAAAAGTCCATACCCAATGAGTAGGAAAATATATGGAAAATTCCTTTTCAACTGGCATAGCCAATCAAAACTAGTCCGGGAAACCACATTGAACATCCGTATATTATCTGGCATTTCACCAACCTTTAATAAGATGTTATTTCCACCCCAGCAGCAACTAGAGCAGCTCTCTTTTGATGGTATGCAGAGAGCCAGGACACATTGCACAGCTGGTAACTTGTTCCTTAGGTCTACCATCCTCTGGGAATAGAAAAATTGGTTAAATTCTAACCTAGCCCTATCCTTGTGTAGTTTAGGTGCATGATCCCTGGTTTTCCTAAACTATCAAATTGAAATAATCTATCAATAGGAACACAGTTCTGATGAAAGGTCATTTTTGAAGCGTTAACTCTGTCTTTTTTCCTTGCAGGTATTGCCTGATCTGCTGAGTGCTTCCAGCAGTTCTGTTTTTATTTCAAATTTCCAGCACCCACAGTATTTTGCTTTAACCTTATTACAACAGTTACCTTTTTAAACTGGCAAAATGTTATTGGTCATATGAGCTAGATCTTTTGTAAATTATTGAAGGAAATTTTTAATTTTAAACTCAATTAAATGTTTTTAATTTCTACAGAAGTATTTAGATGAGCACTTGAAACACCTTAGCATAAAAGGCTACGGGCCAAGTGCTGGAAAATGGAATTAGAATGGTTAGGTGCTTGATGGCCAGCACAGACACAATGGGCCAAAGGGCCTGTTTCTGTGCTGTATAACTCTATGACTCTAGGAGTTATTTTTCAGAATGAGTCACAGTATCTATCTTAGTCATAAAGCACTCAGGGAGAAATTGGATAAAACCCGACAACGGGCATGAAGATCACGGTGTGTGATTAGCCTGTGTCCATTCCTTCCAGTGCAGACAGCTTGCAAACTTCATGCTGCCTGCTAACTTAAATGATACTAGTGTGCAGTCCAGTACTAAATGTGCTGCTGAGTGGTTGCTCACCTAATCAGAGGGCCCAGGTTCGTGCCAACCTAGCAAAACTTAAAGCTAACCAGCACTACTTAAAACCCGCTTTTAAAAGAGGGTGCAAGCTGGCTGTAGCGGGTACTGGAAGAGGCTGGGGAAGAGTGTCTGACCCACAAGAAATTAAAAATGACAAAACAGCATAGAAAGCCTCCTCAAAGTTTCTCAGATGTAGCACTGGAGGCCTTGGTGCAGGCGGTGAGAGGAGGAGAGATGTCCTCTGACCACAGGGGACCTGGGGGCCCTCCAGACAGACAGTGAGAAGACAGTGGGAGCAGATAGCTGTAGCTGTCGGTGCCAGCAGTGTTGCCTGAGGACCTAGGTGCAGTGCCAAAAGAAGTTTAATGATCTCATACGAGTGGCCAAGGGTCACTGGATGTATCTTCAAATGCCATATCCTTACAAATGAACCACTAGCCTCACATACTGCTCCATTAATCAACCACCTCCCACCCCCCCCCCCACTTCACTCGCCTACCAATTGTCTCAATCAAGCGCAGCTCATGCGTAACATTCATAGATTCACCTCACCTTCGCACGTTTACCAATGCTGCAGGCCTCACACCCTCGATTCTCAGCTTTCACATACTGCCAGCTTCCAACTATGACAGGCACATCATTCAACCACATTGCAACATGCTCACTGACACACTTCCCTCTCTCTAGCAGGGCAAAATATCACATCACGACAGACAGCACTACCGAACCAATGAGGGACAGGCATGACTGCATGCCCTCACCTCCATTAAGGAGAAAATGCTGGCAATCACTGGAGCCGCCACAACTGAGGCAGTGGCCAATGGCAGAACTGAGACCATAAAAGATGGTGGTATGTTCCTACTTAATCCATCTTCTCACATCCCAAACTTAATTCTCATCTCACTACCTCTTCTGGCTTTCCCTGCTTCCCTAATCATAACCTTGCCCTTGCGTCTTGCTCCTTTCCAAAGCAAGAACTGCCACTTGGTCAAGCATTGGTGCCAGAAAATCAAGCGGAAGAGGAGCAAGCCACTGATGATGAAGAAATCCCCCCACTTGATCTGACACCAGCAGCCGCCAGCTCAGGCACTGGTACTGCATGAACTTTAGAGGATAGCATAAGGGCGGGATCTTCATATGGTGGGTCATCATACATATGTGTCCTGCAGCCAGGGAGGGGGAAAAGATAGCGCGGGTGCCAGTTTCCTGGAGGGCGACGACACACACAAGTTCTGCTGCAAGGAACTCAGATGATGACTTTGATGAAAGGATATACAGCAAAATGCATATTGGGTATGCCACTAAGCCTATTGTCACTGCCAAGGAGCATGAAGGTGCCCAACTTCAATTTAGCACAGGGCTTTGCCCTTTCTTCCTAGCGTGGAATTAGTGACCAACACCATGTGGACACAACTATGATGTAATGTCTGATGGCCGATGTCTCAGCTTTCATTGCAACATAAGCAGAAGCCACCCAACATTTAAGTGCTGCAGTGGAAGCTCAGACTGAAGTCATGAAATCTCAGCTTGTTGGCAAGCAAGCTCAGACTGCTGCCATCATGGCTATGGATACCAATGTTCAAAGGGACTTGCGAGGTGTCACAGCTTTTCAGCAATCTGTTCTCCAGCAGATTACTAGGATTGCTGAGGTGGAGTAGCAGTGATTCCGTGGAGCACAAACCTGCTGTCCTCTCTCAGGATGACAGCAATTGTCTTCCCATCATCGACATTCCGCCTGTACCCTTGCTGCTGCCTATCAGCCAGCCAGCCCAGACTACTGCAGCTCATGCTGAGATGGTGCAGTCCAAATCCAGTTCTCCTAAGGCCAGAACTGCTCAAGATTGTCCTGCAAGGCCATTTGTAGTCTTCCACATTGAAAGTCAACAACCTTCCACCAGTCAAGCTGCAGCCACTTGGATAGCAGTGCGTAGGAGTATAACGATAGACAAAGGCACAAGGTTAGGTTGGAGAAGCTAGGTTTGTTGACCTTAGAACAAGAGAAATTGAGGGGAGATTTAATAGAAGTGTACAAGATTATGACAGGCTTAGATAAGTTAGACAAGGAAAAATTATTCCCATTAACTAATAGTACAAGGACTAGGGGACACAGATTGAAGGTTTTGGGCAAAAGATGCAGGGGGAATGTGAGGAAGTACTTGTTTACGCAGCGGGTGGTAATGACCTGGAACTCGCTGCCCACAAGGGTGGTGGAAGTGGAGATGATCAATGACTTCATGAGGAAGCAGGACGGCCACCTGAAAGAAATAGACTTACAGGACTATGGGGATTAAACTGGGGAGTGGGACTGACTGCTTAGCTCTGTGGAGATCCAGCATTCACTTGATAAGCTGAATGGCCTTCTGCTGTGCTGTAAATGAATCTATGACTCTATGGGCTGGATTTTACCTGCACCCCCCCCCGCCCCCGACATCAGGAGTCATGGACCGGAAGGCCTGGGGATTACCTCCGGGCCTTGATGCTGGGAAGGCCCCTCCCCATTTTACCTGTGGCGGCGAGGCCTCGTGGCGGCCCCGCCCCCCGTTGCTCAGCAACGAGAGCCTCATTAAAATATTTTAATTTATGTAAGTAGATGAATTAATACTTACCTCATCGCGACGGCTGTCCCGCTGCAATATTCCAGCCAGTTGCTAGAACTCCTACGCCTTTGGATCTCAGTTTGGAGATCCGAGGCACAACACTGGCTGGGAAGGGGGGAGCAGGGAAGTTTTCAGGGCCGGGGGGGGAGGTGCGGCAGAGGGAAAAAACGTACCCAATTAGTCGAGGGGCTGATGGGAAGGGGTAAAGGTAAAAGGTTCTGAACTTTGTGGGGCGGGGGATGCGGGGAAGGTCATATACTCAAGAGACATACTTTGGGGGGGAGAGGGCAGGAATGACATCTAATGCTATTGGGGGGTGTGATGGGAGAGAGGCTGGGAATATTTCTGCAATTATTTTTAATAAATTCACATGCTCTGTCACTTTAATAATTGAAACTGTCAGTTAGGACTCTAAGCCCTTTGAGTATCGCAGCAGCTCCGCGGCGCACATCTCGCACGTGCACCGCACCATTTTTGAAGCTCGCCACTGATCTCGTCGGCCAGCTAGAAAAATTCATGTTTTCCTTTGAAAAGATGATCGTGTTGGGCCTTCTTATTTCATAGTGGTTTTTGAACCACTGAGTAGCTTGCTAGGCTTCTTCAGAGGGAATTAAGATCCAATGATATGGCTGGGGCTGGAGTCACAGGTGAGTCATGCCAGATAAAACTGGTAAGTGTCTTTCCTGAAGGATACTAATGTAATAAACCAGTTGGGTTTTGATAACAATCCTGCAGAGTTATGTGGTTATTCTTTCCCAGGTGGCAGTCCACAAATTGCCAGATTTATTGAATTCAGTTGCAAAACTTGCCACGGTCAAGAGTTGAGCAAATGTTAGGGGGGGGGAAGGGGAGGGGTGGTCGCTTATTACTGCCCAATGCCGACATGGAAAGCCATTTTCTGTTTGGCTGTCATTTGACTGCTGCTGTGAGTCAGGGGCACCAAATGACTGTCTTACTATAGCTCGTGGGTTCTGGGAGAGTGGGAAATCGGCCAATTTCTACACTGATCCAGCCAGCGAGTAGTGCTTGGGTGGGAGGTGGGTTAAGGTGGAGGCAATGCAAGCAGAGGTTTTGAATGGGCTGTCAGTGAACCAAAGCTTTTTTGTAGGCTCTGGAGGAGCAGGACTGCCATTTTTAGGACATTTTCTGAGCGGCTTCTTGTAATCCATTTAAACACCATTGATTAGGCTGCTTCAACACCTAGTACAAATGGGCACTGTGTGGGCAGCACTCATCCCATCCATTTGTACCTGAAAATTTCAGTCGGCGTCTAAGGTGTAATCAGGAGTTCTTCACTTTGTGCACAGTTTCCCAAATTGCACCAGGCTTCGTGCATCAATGGGATTGCCTTGGTCCCCCACCTGATTTCCAGCTGCTAGCCGCCTGTTTTTCAGTTGAGAAATGGGTGGCCAGCAGTTGGAAATTGCCCCCAAGGTCTTTAGTTTACTAGTTCACTACTGTAACTACAACTCTCTTGCATATTGTCCCATTAATGATGAACCTTTTCACATTATCTGGCCAATCTGACATGAGTTCATTGAGCAATGCAGTCTAATTTTGTGGAAGAGATGTTCAATTTTTCAGGATGCACAAGTATTGGTTGTGACGGAATTACTTCTGAATTTAGCTTTTGTCTATTGACTCCTGATTTTTGTTTTAATTACTGTAACTCGGAAATTGACTAACATTGAGTTTATTCACAAACATTCTGTGAAACATTAGCCTCTATATAAAAAATGATCATAGAAAGATGGAGCAATGCCATACTGAGGAAGTTTCATTACAATAAAGGTTTGTGTCAGTATTAGGATTGAGGCATTGATTCAAGATTTGAACTTTGTAACACTGGGTTTTAATGAAAGGTCTGGTCTGAATTTTAAAAATGATGATGTTTAGTCAGAGATTTATTTAAATCTACAAACCCTTGCATTTAATCCCATGACTCTATGCATAATTGCATTTCAGCTGTGTTTCCATGATCACATCTGTGGATTAAAACTATTTGCAACATGATCATTCTCCTCTAATGAACCATGAATTTTAGTTTCCTTTTACACCCACCATCATCTAAATATTTTTCAGAATGGCAGACGTGCATCAATTGCCTTCTGTTGATTATTGGCAGCAAGTTTGTCAAAAGCTATTTCAACAGCTAAACACATGAAACTCCTTTTTGACATATTATGGACATATGGATGAACTTTTAAGGATACAGTACAAAAGCAATAACATTAATTAATTGTCACACACACAAGAAGTGCAACAATAGAAAAATTATGGACAAAGTCTGAAAAACTGACTTTGTCATTTAAAAAATTGACCGTTCTTTTAAAAAGTGAACAATGCTCCAAAGTGGCCACCCTGGGTAAAGGGCTTAGACTTTGTATATTCCAACTGTCTGACAGGGATAAAGGAAAATCTTCAAAGTTAAGAGGTGTCAATTGCACCATCCTACACTCATCCGCAAATATTCCAAAATTGAATGGTTTCTTCTGAAACAAAGAAGATATGAAGTAGCCACGTCCTGGGCCATTGTGCGATCGCCATGGGGGAGAGACTAAAGCGTCCCCTATCAGGAGGCAAGATGTAATACAGCTTTACCTTAAAAAGCAGCCTAGAGAGAGAGGGAGAGAGAATGAGACACCCAGAAAGTAGCATCCAAGAAGCTGGTTTCCAGCAAACCAAAAGGGACGCACCCTGCTATAGAATTCTACATCTGTGTCTGTGCCAGTTCTTTGAAAGAGCTGTCCAATTAGTCCCACACCTCTGCTCTTTCCCCATAGCCCTGCAAATGTGTCCTTTTTAGGTATTTACCCACTTCCTTTTTGTAAGTTACTATTGAATCTGCTTCTACCACCCTTTTAGGCAGTGCATTCCTGATGGTAACAACTTGCTGAGTAAAAACATTTCTCCTACCTCCTCCTTTGACATTTTTTTTTTTGCCAATATCTTCCATCTCAATTTCTTCAGTGCCATAAAGCTACAAACCACTTCCATTAACAAGTGCCCAATTTGACATTGGCCTAAATATAGGTTAGAAAGCCATGCATGTCGTGCAGCATCAACACAAAATACCTAGCCATCCAATAGCCCCTGCAAAAATTTACTAGCTTAGTGAATGGGTCAAAATATGAGCAGCAACTTATTTAGAACTGTGTGAGGCTCAGCTAAAAGCTGGCTGGCCACTTGGTGTCACCTGGTGTCATGGATCTTTGCCTGGTATTCAAATCCCTAGGGTGAGGCACCTGCCAAAGCACAGCTTTAGCTCTTCAGTGGAGATGAGGTTTTTGCCTCATAAGAAGCATCAAAAAGGGTTTTGTTATCTTAACTCCAAAAGCTGACAAGAGCCGAGTAAATCGGTTTATTTTACTGTCTTGCTCATAAGACTTTAATATGAGTAAATGTATGCAATGTAGATGCATGCTTTCGTACAAATGCTGCAGGCACACTATGCAAGAGGGCACAATTTATCAGCCAGAGGTGGTTTTCCTGTTTTTGACCCAGAAAGTATCTGATTATATTCAACCAGCAATGAATATTCACATTTTTGTAAACTGCAAACTGATTTAGAGCCCCACCCTCAATTTTGAATTTTGAAGTTCCAAATCCAAGTAGCAGAGAGGTACAAAAATTATTTCTGTGTCGCATTGTTGAAAAATTCACCAAATGTCGCTAGTCTGGCAAGACCACAGCGCCTACATTACAGTTCACTGTGGTCTTAGCCTTGGTGCTTTCTGACTACTCTTTCCAAGCACAAGGAACCCCCTTGTTATGAACTGAAGCATGACCTTGTGAGCAAATTAATCTGGGAAGCAGCATGCCCCAGATGAAAAATAAACCCATTTGACATCACTGCCTACACCAGTAATAGTAATCCCTTCAACTGAGGGACAAATAGCATTCTGACAGGCTGCATATCTCGGCCTACAAACTATGAATCAGGTGCCTCAAAAAGTAAAATTAAACAAAAACAAGAGGAAACACAGAAGATTTCACAGATTACAGTAAAGGAGTACTTCATTTCTTGCCAGTATTTCAAAACCTAAAATAACAGACTTCTTGAAATATTAATAATTCTCTTCATTCAGAATATGACTGTGAGGAAACTTGGATATTCACTTAGTTTTTCTAATAGTCTGAACTCGTACAACAGCTGGAAAAGCATGATTCACTCCAGAGCCATGTTATAGGGCAGCAATTGTATCCACTATTATTTTTTATTCTTCATGGGATGTGGGCATCACTGGCAAGGCCAGCATTTATTGCTTAGACCTAATTTCCCTTGAGAAAGTGGTGGAGAACTGTCTTCTTGAGCTGCTGCAGTCCATGTGGTGTACGTACACCCAAAGTACAGTTTAGGGAGAGAGTTTCAGGATTTTGATCCAGCAATAATGAAAGAACGCCGATATATTTCCAAGAGAGGATGCTGTGTGACTTAGAGGGGAACTTAGAGGTAGTAGTGTTCCCATGCGCCAGTTGCCCTTGTCCTTCTAGGTGGTCGAGGTCGCACATTTGGAAGGTACTGTTGAAGAAGCCTTGGCGAGTTGTTGCAGTGCATTGTGTAGATGGTACACACTGCAGCCACGGTGCGCCGGTGGTAGAGGAAGTGAACATTTAAGGTGGTGGCTGGCGTGCCAATCAAGTGGGCCGCTTTGTCAGGGATGGTGTCGAGCTTCTTGAGTGTTGTTGGAGCTGCACCCATCCAGGCAAATGGAGCGTATTCCATCACACTCCTGACTTGTGTCTTGTAGATGGTGGACAGGCTTTGGGGAGTCAGGAAGTGAGTCACGCACCACTGAATTCTTAGCCTTTGACCTGCTTTTGTAGCCACAGTAATTATGTGGCTGGTCCGGTTCCGTTTCTGGTCAATGGTAGCCCCCCCATTCTTCCCCCCCTCCCCCCACCAGATGTTGATGATGGGGGATACAGCAATAGTAATGCCATTGAATGTCAAAGGAAGAAAAATAATTCGGGACACAATTAATAGTCACATGGACAAATGCGAATTAATTAAGGAAAGCCAGCATGGATTTCTTAAGGGAAAATCATGTTTAACTAACTTACAGGAGTTTTTTGAGGAGGTAACAGAGAGGATTGATGAGGGCAATGCTGTTGATGTGGTGGACATGGACTTTCAAAAGGCGTTTGATACAGTGGCACACAACAGACTTGCGAGGAAACTTGTAGCTCATGGAATAAAAGGGACAGTAGCAACATGGACACAAAATTGGCAGAGTGACAGGAAACAAAGAGTAGTGGTTAATGGATGTTTTTCGGGCTGGAGGAAAGTTTGTGGTGGAGTTCCCCAGGGATCAGTGGTGGGACTCTTGCTTTTCCTGATATATATTAATGACCTAGACCTTGGTGTACAGGGCACAATTTCAAAGTTTGCAGATGATACACAACTTGGAAGCATTGTGAACTGTGAGGAGGATAGTGTAGAACTTCAAAAGGGCATAGAAAAGTTGGTGGAATGGGCAGACAGTTGGCAGATGAAGTTCAATGCAGAGAAATGCAAAGTGATTCATTTTGGTAGGAAGAACATGGAGAAACAATATAAAATAAAGGGTACGATTCTAAATGGGGTGCAGGAGCCGAGAGACCTAGGTGTATATGTGCATAAGTCATTGAAGGTGCCAGGACGGTTTGAGAGAGGTTTATAAAGCATACTATATCCTGGGCTTTATTAATAGGCACAAAGAGTACAAGAGCAAAGCAGAATTCTTGTACTTGTATAAGACACGAGTTCAGCTTCAGCTGGAATATTGCGTCCAGTTCTGGGTGCCGCACTTTAGGAAAAACGTGAGGGCATTGGAGAGAGTACAGAAAAGATTCACGAGAATGGTTCCAAGGATGAGGAACTTCAGTTATGAAGATAGATTGGAGAAGTTAGGACTGTTTTCCTTGGAGACGAGAAGGCTGAGAGGTGATTTGATAGAGGTATTCAAAATCATAATGGGTCTGGACAGAGTAGATATACAGAAACTGTTCCCACTCATGAAAGGATCAAGAATGAGAGGGCACAGATTTAAAGTATTTGGTAAGAGAAGCAAAAGTGACATGAGGAAAAATGTGTTCACTCAGCGAATGGTTAAGGTCTGGAATGTACTGCCTGAGAACATGGTGGAGGCAGGTTCAATCGAAGCATTCAAAAGGGAATTAGACAGTTATATAAAAAGGAAGAATGTGCAGGGTTACGGGGAGAAGGCAGGGGAATGGAACTGAGAGAATTGCTCTTTCAGAGAGCCAGTGTGGACATGATGGGCCAAATGGTCTCCTTCTACACTTTAATGATTCTGTGTAGGTGGTTAGATTCTCTCTTGTTGGGGATGGGCATTGCCTAGCATTTGTGTGGTGCGAATCTTACTTGCCACTTACCAGCCCAAGCCTGAAAGTTGCCCAGGTCTTGCTGTAGGAGGGCACAGACTGCTTCATTATCTGAGGTACTGAACATTGTGCAATCAACAGTGAACATCCCCACTCTGACCTTATTTTGGAGGGTACGTCATTGATGAAGCGGCTGAAGATGCTTCAACCTTGGACACTGCCCTGAGGAATTCCTGCAGTGATATCCTGGGGCTGAGATGATTGACCTCCAACACAAAAACCATCTTCCTTTGCGCTCTGTATGACTCCAACCAGTGGAGAATTCTCCCCCAATTCCCATTGATATCAATTTTGCTAGGGATCCCTGATGCAACACTCGGTCAAATACTGTCTTGCTGTCAAGGGTGGTCACTCTCACCTCACCTCTGGAATTTAGCTGCTTTGGCCATATTTGGACCAAGGCTGTAATGAGATCTGGAACCAAGTGGTCTGAGTGGAAGCCAAACTGAGCAGGTTATTGCTGAGTAAGTGCAGCTTGATAGCACTGTCAATGACACCTTCCATCACTTTGCTGATGATCGAGAGTAGACTGATGGGATGATAATTGGCTGGGTTGGGTTTTTTCTGATTTTTGTGGACAGGACATACCTGCGAAATTTTCTATATTGTCAGGTGGGTCATAGTGCTGTAGCTGTACTGGAGCAGCATGGCTCGTGGTGTGGCTAGTTCTGGAGCACAAATCTTCAGCACTACATTCAAGATGTTGTCAAGGCCCATAGCCTTTGCAGTATCCAGTGCACTCAACTGTTTCTTGATGGCATTTGGAGTGAATCAAATGAGTTTTTTATTCGTTTGTGGGATGTGGGCGTCGCTGGCTAAGCCAGCATTTATTGCCCATCCCTAGCAAAAGACTGACATCTGTGAAGCTGGGGACCTCAGGAGTAGGCTGAGATTGATCATCCAGACGACACTTCTGGCTGAAGATACTTGCAAACCATTCTTCAGCCTTGTCTTTTGCACTGATGTACTGGGCTCCCTCAATATTGATGATGGGGATGTTTGTGGTGCCTCCTCCACCACCATCCATGACTCTATGTGGCAGGACTGCAGAGCTTGGATCTGATCCGTTGGTTGTGGGATCGCTTAGCCCCATCTATCGCATGCTGCTTCTGCTGTTTGGCATGCAAGTAGTCCTGTGTTGTAGCTTCACCAGGTTGACACCTCATTTTTAGGTATGCCTGGTGCTGGTCCTGGCATGCTGTCCTGCTCTCCTCATTGAATCAGGGATTGATCCTCTGTCTTAATGGTAATGGTAGAATGCGGGATTATGCCGGGCCATGAGGTTACAGATTGTGGCTGAATACAATCCTGCTGCTGCTGATCGCCCACAGTGCCTCATGAATGACCAGTTTTGAGCTTCTGGATCTGTTCTGAATCTATTCCATTTAGCACGGTGGTCACACAACAATGGAGGGTATCCTCAGTTTGAAGAATGAACTTCATCTCCACAAAGGCATTGCAGTGGTCACTCCTACCAATGTGGTCCTGGACAGATGCTTCTGTGACAGGTAGATTGGTGACGACATGGTCAAGTAGGTTTTTCCCTTGTGTTAGTTCTCTCACCACCTGCTGCTGGCCCAGTCTGGCAGATATGTCCGCAGGACATGGCCAGCTTGATCAGTAGTGGTGCTACCAAGCCACTCTTGGTGATGGGCATTGAAGTCCCCCACCCAGAGTATATTCTGTGCTCTTGCTACCCTCAGTGCTTCTTCCAAGTGGTGTTCAATATGGAGGAGTACTGCTACATCAGTCAAGGGAGGTGAGAGGTTTCCTTGCCCACATTTAACCTGATGCCAGGAGACTTCATGGGGTCTGGAGGCAGTGTTGAGAACTCCCAGGGCCATTCTCTCCTGAATGTATACCACTGTGCCGCCACCTCTGATCAGTCTGTCCTGCTGGTGGAACAGGAAATTAAGAAAAGACTTGCATTTATCTAACGCTTTTCATGACAACCAGGTATTTCCAAGCACTTTACAGCCAATGAAGTACTTTTGAAGTGTTATCACTGTTGTAATGTCGGAAATGCAGCAGCCAATTTACACACAGCAAACTCCCAAAAACTGCAATGTGATAATGACCAGATAATCTGTTTTTGTGATCTTAGTTTGTTCAATTTGCTTACCCATTGTTTTTTTTCATGTTTGCACTTGCTGCTGTTCAATATTCAGTCCATTAACACCTATTCTGTACTAATGCTTTGTCTTTCAACACACCATTAACATATTGTTTGCCTTTGCTCCATGACTTTTTGGTCAGCTATGTGGTCTTGTCCAATCTACATCTTCTCCTTTGTTATCTCTTGCCCCACCCCCACCTCACTTGCTTATAACCTGTGACATTTTAAATATTTGTCAGTTCCGAAGAAGGGTCACTGACCCGAAACGTTAACTCTGCTTCTCTTTCCACAGATGCTGCCAGACCTGCTGAGTGGTTCCAGCATTTCTTGTTTTTATTTCAGATTTCCAGCATCCACAGTATTTTGCTTTTATTTTAGTGTTTAATTCACTGCCACTTCTCTTCCAGGAATGCTTACCTTGAAGAAGTTCTGCTCTTCTCTCCGACAGGATTTTCGTTTGTCTCTTTTACCTTGTTCACCTTCATTGCTTTCTATTTCCCTCCTGGTGTTTGATAAAGTTTCTACCAAAACTCGTTTTCACAGCCACATCTCCTTCCTCAGTGACTGTCTCCGGCTCCGACTTATTCCACGTGGATTCCAACTGCAGTTTCACCCATCATGCTTTGAATCCACCCAGGACTACAGGTATCTCCGAGAAATACAACGTTCCTCGGACTGCTACTCTCGCCGCATCCTGAGATCCACACTCAGTGCTATGCGCCGTCACATGTACACACTGGACCTCTCTCTCCAGCAGCACCGCCTCACCTTATCTCAAAGCTGTTCTACTCCGCAGTTTCATTTCATGTTTCGTCTCATCCGACGCATTAACAAAAAACTTTTTTTTTTCCTTTCAGGTGTCAAGGAACGCAAGCTCCAGCAGCTGATGGGGACGAATGCTCCTCCAGTTCCTCCTTCCGCTTCACTTCCCTCTGACCCTACCCCTTCTGATCTGACCCCTTGCCGTGTATTCACTATACCCTCTGACCTCCCCCTCTCTGATGCTGAACGTTCTGTACTCAGCAAAGGTCTCAGTGTTATCCCCTTACGCCCTCACCTCAATGAATTTCGCGCTCGGCATGACGTTGAGCTCTTCTTCTGTCGCCTCCGCCTCCGGGCTCACTTCTTTGACCAGGAGTCCTCCTCCCGACCAGCAGACCCATTCTCCCGCCTCCAGCATTCTCCCTCTACCTGGACCCCTCCCCTTGGCCACTTACCCGCTCTTGATCTCTTCATTGAAAACTGTCGGCGAGATATTGGTCATCTCAATTTCTCTGCCCCCTCACTCACTCTAACCTGTCCCCCTCTGAACTTGAGGCACTCCGTTCTCTCACCCCGACATGGTCATCAAACCTACAGACAAGGGTGGTGCTGTTGTTGTATGGCATACCGACCTCTACCTTGCAGAAGCTCAACGCGAACTCACAGATACTTCTTCCTACCTCCCTCTGGACCATGACTCCACCACCGATCATCAAGCCACTGTCCAAAGGACTGTCACTGACCTCATCTCCTCTGGAGATCTTCCCCCTACAGCTTCCAACCTCATAGTCCCACAAACCCGGACAGCCTGCTTCTACCTCCTTCCCAAAATCCACAAACGGGACTGTCCCGGCAGACCCATTGTGTCAGCCTGCTCCTGCCCCACTGAACTTATTTCTTCCTATCTTGATTCTATCTTTTCTCCGCTGGTCCAGTCTCTTCCCACCTACATCCGTGACACTTCTGACGCCCTACGTCATTTTGACAATTTCCAGTTTCCTGGTCCCAACCGCCTCCTCTTCACTATGGACGTCCAATCGCTCTACACCTCCATCCCCCACCAGGATGGTTTGAGGGCTCTCCGCTTCTTCCTGGAACAGAGGCCCAACCAGTCCCCATCCACCACCACCCTCCTCCGCCTGGCTGAACTTGTTCTCACATTGAACAACTTCTCCTTCAACTCCACGCACTTCCTTCAAGTAAAAGGTGTCGCTATGGGTACCCACATGGGTCCTAGTTATGCCTGTTTTTTTGTGGGATATGTCGAGCATTCTTTGTTCCAGTCTTACTCAGGCCATCCTCCCCCAACTCTTTTTCCGGTACATTGATGACTGTATCGGTGCCGTTTCCTGCTTCCGCCCCGAACTGGAAAACTTTATCAACTTTGCTTCCAATTTCCACCCTTCTCTCACCTTTACATGGTCCATCTCTGACATTTCCCTTCCCTTCCTCGACTTCTCTGTCTCCATCTGTGGGGATAGGTTGTCTACTAATATCCATTATAAGCCCACCGACTCCCACAGCTACCTCGACTACACTTCTTCACACCCTACCTCCTGTAAGGACTCCATTCCATTCTCCCAGTTTCTCCGTCTTCGACGCATCTGCTCTGATGATGCTACCTTCCATGACGGTGCTTCTGATATGACCTCCTTTTTCCTCAACCGAGGATTCCCCCCCACTGTTGTTGACAGGGCCCTCAACCGTGTCTGGCCCATTTCCCGTACCTCTGCCCTCAACCCTTCCCCTCCCTCCCAGAACCGTGACAGGGTTCCCCTTGTCCTCACTTTCCACCCCATCAGCCTCCATATCCAAAGGATCATCCTCCGCCATTTCTGCCACCTCCAGCGTGATGCCACGACCAACGCATCTTCCCCTCCCTTCCCCTGTCAGCATTCTGAAGGGATCGTTCCCTCCGCGACACCCTGGTCCACTCCTCCATTACCCCCACCACCTCGTCCCCGTCCCATGGCACCTTCCCCTGCAATCGCAGGAGGTGTAATACCTGCCCATTTACCTCCTCTCTCCTCACTATCCCAGGTCCCAAACACTCCTTTCAGGTGAAGCAGCGATTTACTTGTACTTCTTTCAATGTAGTATACTGTATTCGCTGCTCACAATGTGGTCTCCTCTACATTGGGGAGACCAAGCGCAGACTGGGTGACCGTGTTGCGGAACACCTCCGCTCAGTCCGCAAGCAGGTCCCTGAGCTTCCGGTTGCTTGCCATTTCAACACTCCCCCCTGCTCTCACGCTCACATCTCTGTCCTGGGATTGCTGCAGTGTTCCAGTGAACATCAATGCAAGCTCGAGGAACAGCATCTCATCTACCGATTAGGCACACTACAGCCTGCCGGACTGAACATTGAGTTCAATAATTTCAGAGCATGACAGCCCCCCATTTTACTTTCATTTTCCGTTGTTTTTTCTTTTTTACATTTTTTACAACCTTTTTTTGCATTTATTTCATTTCATCTTAGTTTGTTCAGTTTGCTTACCCACTGTTTTTTTCAGGTTTGCACTTGCTGCTGTTCAATATTCAGTCCGTTAACACCTATTCTGTACTAATGCTTTGTCTTTCAACACACCATTAACATATTGTTTGCCTTTGCTCCATGACCTTTTGGTCAGCTATGTGGCCTTGTCCAATCTACATCTTCTGCTTTGTTATCTCTTGCCCCACCCCACCTCACTTGCTTATAACCTGTGACATTTTTAATATTTGTCAGTTCCGAAGAAGGGTGACTGACCCGAAACGTTAACTCTGCTTCTCTTTCCACAGATGCTGCCAGACCTGCTGAGTGGTTCCAGCATTTCTTGTTTTTATCTCTGGGGATAACTCCCCTGCTCTTCTTCAAAATAGTGCCAATGGATCTTTTACATCCACTCGAGCAGGCAGATGGGGCCTCAGTTTAACATCTCTTCTGAAAGATGACACCTCCGACAGTGCAGCGCTGGAGTTTCAGTGTAGATTTTTGTGCTCAAACTCTGGACTGGGACTTGGAACCTTGTAACTCAGAGGCAAGAGTGCTACCAACTGCACTGCAGCTGATACATACTCAGGGGTAATGATGGAGGAGTCTGGGATGTTGGCTGAGAGGTATGATTCTTTAAGCATGACTAGGTTAGGCTGTTGCTTGACCAGGCCAGAACCAGAATGTAGAATTTTACATTAAGTTTGAAAGTGATGTAGTTCAATCAGAAACTAGGGCCTTAAATCTAAGCAAATGAAACTATGAAGGTGTAAGGGGCAAATTGGCTGTGGTGGATTGGGTAACTACATTAAAAGGTATAATTGTAGATAGGCAATGGCTCATGCTTAAAGAACTAATGCATAGTTTACAACAAAAATACATTCCTTTAATGCACAATAACCCAGCAAGGAAAGTGTTCCAACCATGGCTAATGAAAGAAATCAAGGATTGTATTAGATCAAAGGAAGAGGCATATAAAGTTGCCAAAAAAATGGCAAGCCTGAGGATTGGGAGCATTTTAGAATTCTGTAAAGGAGGACCAAGAAAAAGATTAAGAAAGGGAAATAGAATATGAGAGTGAACTAGTGAGAAACATAAAAACAGACTGTAAAAGCTTCTAATAGGTATGTAAAAAGGGAAAGATTAGCAAAAACAAATGTGGGTCCATTACAAGCAGAGTCAGGAGAATTTATAGTGGGGAATAAGGAAATGGCAGACAAACTAAACAAATACTTCGTATCTGTCTTCATGGAAGAAAATACTAAAAACCTCCCAGAAATAATGGAGAATCAAGAGGCTAGTGCAAATGAGGAACTGTAAGATATTAATATTAGTAAAAAAAAGTACTAGAGATATTAATTGGGCTTAAAGTAAATGAATCCCCTGGACCTGATAATCTACATCCCAGAGTGTTGGAAGAGGCAGCTGTAGAGATAATAGATGCATTGCTGGTCATCTTTCAAAATTCTATAGACTCTGGATTGATTCCTGCAGATTGGAAGTTGGCAATTGTTGCCACTATTTAAGAAAAGAGGGAGAGAGGAAACAGGGAACTACAGACCTGTTAGTCTAACATCAGTCATAGGGAAAATGTTAGAATCTATAATAAAGGATGTGATAACAGGAGACTTCGAAAATAATGGTATAATTGGACAGAGTCAACATGGATTTATGGAAAGGAAATCATGTTTAACAAACCTGTTTGAATTTTTTGAAGATGTAACTAGCAGGATAAGGGGTAACCAATGGATGTGGTATGGTTATATTTTCAGAAATCTAAGGTCACACTCAAGAGGTTAGTAAACAAATGGGAATTGGGGGGAATATACTGGCATGGATTGAGAACTGGTTAAAGGACAGGAAGCAAAGAGTAGGAATAAATGGATCATTTTCAGATTGGCAGGCTGTGACTAGTGCGGTACTGCAAGGATCAGTGCTTGGGCCCCAGCTATTCACAACCTATATCTATGATTTTGCTGTGGGGATTAAATTAATATTTCCAAGTTTGCAGATGACGCAAAACTAGGTGGAAGTGTGAGTTGTGAGGAGGAAGCAAAGACACTTCAAGGGGATTTGGAGAGGCTAAGCGAGTGGGCAAACATTTGGCAGATGGAATACAATGTGGAGAAATGTGAGGTTATCCATATTGTTAGGAAAAAGAAATAGAGAGTATTTCTTTAATGGTGACAAGCTAGGAAGTGTTGAACTTCAAAGGGATTTGAGTGTCCTTGTTCATGAGTCACTGAAAGCAAATATGCAGGTACAGCAAGCAATTAAAAAGGTAAATGATGTGTTGACTTTATTACAAGAGGATTTGAGTATAGGAGTAAAGATGTCTTACTACAATTATATAGAGTCTTGGTGAGGCCTCACCTGGAGTATTGTGTGCAGTTTTGGTCTCCTTTCCTAAGAAAGGAGATACTTGCCAGAGAGGGAGTGCAACGAAGGTTCACCAAACTAATTCCTGGGATAGAGGGATTGTCCTGTGAGGAAAGATTAAATAGACTGGGCCTTTATTCTCTGGAGTTAAGAAGAATGAGAGATGATCTCATTCAAACATACATTCTTACAGGGCTCGATTGGGTAGATGCAGGAAGGATGTTTCCCCTGGCTGGGGAGTCCAGAACCAGAAAACACAGTTTCAGAATAAGGGGTAGGCCTTTTAGGGCTGAGATGAGAGAATGGTGAATCTTTGGAATTCTCTGCCCCGGAGAACTGTGGAGGCTCAGTTATTGAGTATGTTCAAGACTGAGAACAATAGATTTCTACATATTAAAAACATCAAGGGATACGGGGATAGTGCAGGAAAATGGTGTTGAAGTAGAAGATAAACTGTGATCTCATTGACTGGTGGAGTGGGCTCAAAGGGCTGAATGGCCTAGCTTGTCTATTCTTATGTTCTTATGTTCTGCCCCTGCCATGCTCAACTGTTGTTGAAACCCTCATCCATACCTATGTTTCCTCTAGACTTGACTATTTCAATTCGCTCTTAACTGGCCTCTCACCATGTTTGCACCATAAACTTGAGCTCATCCAAAGCTTTGCTGCCCGTGGCCTTACTCACACCAAGTTCCGTTCACCAATCACCCCTGTGCGTGCTGACCTACTTTGGCCCATGGCTAAGTAATGTCTCGATTTTAAGATTCTCAACCTTGTTTTCAATTCCATCCATTGCCTCACCCTTCCCTATTTCTTTAATCTCCTCCAGCCCCACAACCCTCCGAGATACCTGCATTCCTCCAATTCTGGCTTTTTAAGCATCCCTGATTTTAATTGCTCCACCATTGGTGGTATGCCTTCAGTTGCCTAGGCCCTAAGCTCTGGAACTCTCTTCCTAAACCTCTCTGCCTCTCTACCTCTCTTGCCTCCTTTAAGACACTCCTTAAAACGTATCTCTTTTACCACAGCTGTTTATGTGGCTCAGTGGCATATTTTGTTTCATAATGCTGATGTGATGTGCCTTGGGACATTTTATTATGTTAAAGGCAATATATAAATATATGTTGCTGTTGATTCTCCTCCCACTTGTTGATCAGCATACAGAAATAGAATAGAGTCATCTGCTCTTGAAGTGGCTGCCTCCATACTGTCAGCAATGTGGAGTCTCTTTCAGAGAGCAAAATCAAATTAGCAGAGAATTTCCTGCAAAATGCAGTTCGCAGAAATCATTTAAAGTGGCCATAATACTGATCTGTTACAGATTTTCAATAAAAGGCAAATCGCCTGGCTGTCACAAGTGCAGTATGTGAGGTCACTATGATCCACTGACAAAATTCAGCAAATAGCTTCCTGTGACAGTAATGCAATATTGTTACTACTGTGACAGAAACCACACCTGCCAAATGGAAACATATTAATTTCATCATATGGAACACTACTTGAACTTTTTACTGGACATTGGACTTAACTTGTTTAAAATGACCACAGAGCTGAACAGCTTAAAAATTGCTGCACATTTTCATTCTGAGACACAGTTGAATAGAGAGACAATGGAAGTGCTGATGGATTCAATTAACAAAACTGGTCTGAGCAACAGTGATGATCCACATCTTGTCTGTGTAAGAGCCAGCTCTCCACCCCCTCCCCACCTCACCCCCACCGAGTGTGTCTAGTAAGCTTTGAAGAATCAGCAATCCTCGCCAGCAGAAGCTGTTTCAAACAGAGTTGGTCACATGACTTACCTGGGAGCTGTTTGAATTGTGCCTCACAGAAAGGTTTGGGGCAGACTGCAATTGAACTTCAAGAAGAAAGCACCTCTCTCTCTGTCTCTTTCTCAAACAAAGTCCCAGGGACCCACGGAAGCAGCATAAGCCTCAAGACAGAGGACCTCTTCAGCCTTCTGGTACCAGAGAAGCAAGTTTGAAAGTGTGCATTGGGCCCCAGTGAGAACTACAAGACCGCAATTTCAACCAAAGACTTTATAGCAAAACTAAAGACAGAAACTGAATTCCATCTACTAGTCCAAACCCTCCCACTTTAATTCTTTCTCCTCCTCTGTATCTATTTGTGTGTGTGTTTATCTCAAAAGCATGCTAACGTGGTAATTTTAACTAAGTTAGAGAGTTAAGGCTAATAAACTTACACCTTTCTTGTTTAAACCTAAGAAAGCCTGCCTGATTGGTTCATGTACAATTACAATTAGGGAGCAGTGAGCAAGATCTCACGGAGCGGTGAAGCTAAAACACTGTGTTTTAAAAAATTAAACCCTGTTATGGCCAAAGCAGGAAAGGGGCCAGAGGGGAGCCTGACACCCCTACTTCACCCAGTCATAACACTACAGTAAGATGGTGTTAACATGGATTGGGACTGATAAGGATTTTTCCCATGATTTCCTTCACAATGACCCTGCTCACAATCAAGGTTATAAGGAGATATTGAGCAGCAAAGTGAAACTTTACATGGTGCTTTACAAGAGCATAGGTCAAAGAACATTAGGGGCTGAATTTTATTAGCGCGCCGCACATTGTAGCAGCGCGCTTTGAACTCGGCGGCCTTCTGACACAGAAGAGCCGCCGCGGAACCCCCGCGATATTTTGCACAGGGGCTCATTTAAATGAAGGGGGCAGAGCGACCACCCCCAATGGCGTAGAGGGGGCGGCCACACCGTCCCCGGCAACAGCATCTGGCGCCACCATGCAGGTGTTAGCCCCATTTTTAACGGGCTTCAAGCCCTTAAAAAAAATTTAAATTTTTAAAGGTATATGAATTTTCATCTGCTTATAAAAACTATATAGAAGATGGAGGCCCTTTCCAAACCCCCTCCCACCCATTGTTTTTTTTTATTGCCCTATACTCAGAAAACTTATTTTATTCCCAACCCAAACTTTCCCCCCCAAGCTCTCACATTTGTCCTTCAACCCCTTCCCAACATTCCCAGAACCAATAAAAAGTGTTTTCCCTGCAGTCCCCCCTCCCGCCCTGATAATTTTACTCCTCCCCCTTCCCCACTAGTGTCTCACCTCAGAACTCCGAACGGAGTTCCGAAGGTGCGCGAGGTGCGGCTGGCAGCCGTAAAATCAGTGTGGGACGGCCGCTAGGACCAGGTAAATTAATTTGCATTTTGTTTTAATTAATGTAAACATGCAAATGAAGGCCCCGCCACCAAATGGCGGGAGGGCCGCACCAAGGCCTTGCCGCCGCCGGTAAAATGCGGCAGGGCCTTCTCAGCGTCAGGGATCATGGCAGGCCACTCCCGCAAGTTTCTTACGGGCCCCCCGCCACAACCCCCGACGTCGAGGGGCTGGTAAAATTCAGCCCTTGTAGTGGATTGGAAACATCTACTCACCTTTTCACTGGAGAACATGTTGCAAAGTAATGTTGCAAACGCTTGCAAAAAACCGGAGTGAAATTCACTGAGTGAGGTGTTTTTTGACTTGAACATTTGGACAATAATCTGGCAAAATAGATTGCCTTCATTTTAATGGATTCAAAATCTGGCAGGTTCTGCAACCAATGGGGGATCCACTCTCTACAACCAGTGGGGATCCACTGTCTACTCAAATGTGTTTTTTATGTTGTCTGATGCAACATAAATGAGATGTGCAGAGTCCAGTTCGTTGAAGATCTCAAACAGGTTTATTAACAACTAAACTAGCATGTACAGTACAGAGCAAACTATTTACAGAGCCTTCCCATAGGTGTTACAGTTGCTGAGTGACTCTGGCTTGTAGTCACATGACTACATCCTGATACTTAGCTCATTAGCATACTGGGATCTTAAAGGGTCATCACTCTTAAAGGCAATATATAACATCCCCTTTCTTTCCAAAGATAAGCCTCGTCTGCTACAAGTAAAAACACATAAAATTAGATCACATCAAAATTAGTTATATGGGATATAGATTATAAAATTTACAGGTATAAGGGCAGGAATTGAGAAATTTACAACTGCAGAGGCTTAAAAGTCCATATATCATTTTGGTGGTTTGACAATACTTCCAAATCTTGTTATGGCATTACCATCTGGGGATGCGGATTTCATCCTTAGCTGTTTTTGGTTTGCAGGCATGTTGTCAATGTGTTCATTATTGTCCTGTTTTTCCATCACACCCTCATCGTTGGAGTGTGTTTTTTCGAGTCCACTGTGCGCATTTGCAGTATTGCACACTTCTTTTAGTTGGCTTCGGCTCCTTCTCAACACCGCTCCATTAGATGTTGTAACCTTGTAGGACCGAGGCTCACTGCATACTTTGGATACCTCTGCAGGTAACCATGTTTTCACTGTGGGGTGTATGACCCTGACCTTTTGTCCTACGTGTCGCTGAGGTAGTTTTGCCCCTGCATGTCGGTTATGCACCATCTTCATTCTCCCTTGTTTTTTGAGCAGTGTCTCCTGCATCTCAGAGAATTTGGACAGATGATGTCTTGGCAGAATCATCCGCACTTGTCTGCCAAACATGATCTCTGCTGGTGACGGTAAACCCATATCCATAGGTGTAGCTCTGAGGTGGAGCATGGCAACACGGAAATCTTGTTTCGTTGACCTGGACTTCAGGATAAGTGATTTGACTGTGCAAACCATTCACTAGGCAAGACCATTAGATCTAGGGTAATGTGGTGAGGATGTCACATGGTTTATGCCCCATTTGACGCACAGATCCCTGAAAGGTTTGTCCGTATACTGTGGCCCATTGTCATAAATGATTTCTTCTGGTGCACCGAATAAACTGAATATGGCGCTCAATGTGCCTGCAACGACTGCACTTGAAGTGTCTTTTACCTGTCTGAGAATTGGAAATTTGGAGAAATAATCGGTGACTAAGATAAAGTCGTCTCCATCGTATATTTTATCAGGCCATCCTTCTATGATGACACTCTATAGGGCCTTCAGTTGTGGGTCATTGGCTGCTTTTACTGTAGTTGGTCACATTTGTGCTGACCAAAATGCAATAAATCAATTCTGAGTACATCTTCCACCTCAATGTTCATGCTGTCTATTTGTAGATCCAGTGGAAATTCTTCCTTCTTGCTCAGGTTTGGCAATCTGCACAGTGTATCTGAGGTGACCATTTTGGTAGCCAGTTTGTAGCAGACATTGAAGTCGTACCCCTGTACTTTCACTAAGAGTCACTGTAGTCAAGGGGGTGCACTTGTCAATGGTTTGTGCCAGATCACCTCCAGTGGTTTGTGATTGGTTTCCACAGTGAACTGCTTACCGAACAGGTAGGTGTGGAACCTTGTGATCCCAAACACCAGAGCAAGCGTTTCACATTCTATGTTTGAGTAATTAGATTGTGCTGAGGATAAACATTTGGAACCGAATGCAACTGGTTTGCCATCCTGCAGGATGCATGCTCCTAGCTCTTTCTGTGAAGTATTGACTTCCAGGATTGTCTTCCCCCTTGGATCATAGTACTGCAGAGTACAAGTTTCTGCTGACTATGCTTGTTTGAGAGATTCAAACATATGCTAATGGCCCTCCTGCCATACAAATGGGACGTCTTTCTTTAAGAGCTCTATCAGTGATGATACTTTGTCTGAAAAATCCAAGACATCTCTGTAGATCTTCCTTATCTTGTGGGGTAGGTATATGCCTTACCTCTTCGATTTTGCCTGGGTCAGGACGGTTTCCTCAACAGGAATAGATGGAGCCAAAGAAATTGATCTGACTTACATTGACCTGGCACTTCTTGCTGTTAAAAACAAGCCCTTCACAACGAGCTACTGCCACCAGTGAATGGAAATTTCGATCATGCTCTTCTTTGGTTTTGCCCATTACCACAATATCATCGACAATGCATCCAGATCCAGGCATGTTTTCTATAATTCTGTCCATATGTTGCTGAAACAGATCTTGATTGACAGATAAGAAGGGTAGTCTCTGGAAACAATATTTTCTAAATGGTGTCCTGAATGTGGTGACTTCTCAAGATTCCTTAGCTAGGTTTACCAACCAATATCCATGTTTAGCATCCAACTTGGAGAAGAATTAGGCTCCTGTGAACCTGGGCTTCAATTCGTCTAATGTTGGAATCTTGTGGGGGCATCTCTTTAGAGAGAGGTTTAGCTGCCTCGGATCTAGACATACTCTGGTTGCTCCATCCTTCATTAGCACGCACATAATTGAGCTGCACCAGTCTGTGTGATGATGCACATGACAGATGATGCCATTGCATTCCATGTCATCTAACTCGTGCTTAATCTTTTCTTGTATGCGCACGCTGCACTTTATGGGAGGGTTGGTTGACGGAATTGCATCCTCTCTGAGGTGCAGTACAGCTTTGCCTTTGAAACCTCATATGGCGTTGAATCTGTCCGGGTACATTTGTTGTAGGTCGTGGACTGACTCAATGCTGGTACCCTTAATCTCTTCTGCTGTGATGGGTACCTTGGTGATCTCGTGGATAGTCACGATGTTGAGGTCCTTACACACTAGTAGTCCTGCTACTGCTGGTTCGCACGTGTCTACCAGGTAAAATATTTGTGGTTTCCGTATCGACTTGCCATAGTTGCACTGCATTGTTAGTGTGCCACTGCAAGAGATGAGTGACCCATTGTATGCAGATAGCTTTGCATTTGTCAGCTGTATCTTGATTTCCAATGACTCCTGTACAAATACTTCAGGATTCGGACTGGTAGGATATTTTCCAGTGTCAGTCTTAACCCTGAGTGTGTGTTTGCCAGCTTTCTTTGGGCACGTGATGTTAATGGTACCAAAGGGTTCCAGTTGTTTGACTTCATCACCACTTCCCTGTACCAGCGGGCCAGTGACTATTTCCACTTCAGGACGGACCCTGAGAGGCAGACACAGAGGGCCATCAGTTTCAGCTCCATCGTGGAATTCCCCCAGGTGCAAGGGGTCATAGACTGCACCCATGTGGCCATCAAGGCTCCTGTCGGGTGACCAGCTGCATACATAAACCGAAAGGGATTCCACTTAATCAACGTACAGCTCGTATGTGATCAGCGGAAGCGCTTCATGCAAACCTGTGCCCGCTTTCCAAGCAGCTGCCATGACTCCTTCATCCTGTGCCAGTTCCAGTTGCTGTTGCTGTTCACTGAACTGGCTCAGATGGAGGGGTGGCTTCTTGGAGACAAGAGCTACCCCTTCCGAACATGGCTTCTGACACCAGTGAGACATCCCAACACTGATGCAGAGGAGAGATACAATGCCAGCCACAGAGCTACAACAGCCACCATTGAGCAGGCAATCGGCTTGCTGAAAATGTGCTTCCACTGCCTGGATAGATCCGGTGGTGCCCTGCAGAATGAGCTGGAAAGGTTAGCTCGTATTGTTGCTGTCTGCTGTGCTCTGCACAACTATGCATTCAATAGGGGGGAGGCCTTGCAGGATGAGGAAAGATGTCAGCAGGACTCCTCCTCGGACAATGAGGACACTGAGGATTTACAACAGGAAAGATGCATGGGTGAGCAGAGGGCACCCAGGCGCTGCATGCAGGGCAAGCAGAAAGCTAGGGATGCACGGCAAAGCCTTATTGATCAAAGGGTCTCCACTCTATAGGAAGCACCATGAGCTAGGCAAGCCACACAGCATTCTCGCTTACCTGCTGTGCAGCAGTCCGCATCTACAACATCTTTTTCTCAACTATTACAGGCAACAGCAGACTAAGCCATTGTCCATGTTACTGCAACCATGGAGATGCACATGAGTAATGCTGGCACGCAATGATGTTATTGCATACATTGGCATTTCTGAAAGGCCAGTGAGGTAAAGGGATGAGACATGAGTGGTACATACTGGCACACGTCATTTACACAGTAAAAACGACACGCATGTTCAAGACAAACATTTAGTAATAAGCATATTTACGTTGTTGTGTCACCCATGCATACCCACTTGTGTAATGTTTTTTTTAAACATTTGCGGGTGCTCCTTCGCGGTGCAGCCTCTGCGCCAGCAGCTTGACTGGAGGAAGGCTGCTGATCAGATTGCCTTTTGGCTGTGGATGATTTTGGTGGTCGTCCTCTTTGCGCACGAGGCCTGAAGGGCCCCTGCTGGCTGGGGGAAACATGTGTCAGTGCAGAAATCTCCTCAGCTGTTGTGGCTGCTGGAGCTTAACTCACCGGCGGAGGGACAGAGGGGTCAGCATCCACATTGGAATCACCTTGAGGGGGGAACCCAGATATGTCGTGCTGGCTCGCCTCCTCCTTCTCGGGGCTCATTTGACACCCTTTGCCCTCCCGGGAAGGACCAGGGGCAGGGACAGTCTCCATGCCCCTGGTCCCTCTCACGCCTTGCCACTGCTGATTAGATGTCATGGCCGCGATGAGGGATTGCAGGTCAACGCGTATTAATTGATTCTGGCTCACCATGGGGGCCGCCGCCATCTCAATGGATGACGCCAGGTGCTCACATGCCTGGGACATGGCAGCTGTCATGGCCTGGATGGACCCCCCCATCATCCACTCAAGGCTGCGCACGGCCTATGGCATCTCTGCCCATTGTTGCCAGCACTTTCTTTTTATTCGTTCATGGGATGTGGGCATCACTGGCTAGGCCAGCATTTATTGCCCATCCGTAATTGCCCTTGATAAGGTGGTGGTGAGCTGCCTTCTTGAACCATTGCAGTCCATGTCGGGTAGGGACACCAACCATGATGTTAGGAAGAGAGTTCCAAGAATTTTGACTCAGTGACAAGTGAAGGAACGGCGATATAGTTCCAGGTCAGGATGGTGTGTGGCTTGGAGGGGAACTTGCAATTGGTGCTGTTCCCATGCATCTGCTGCCCTTTTCCTTCTAGGTGGTAGAGGTCGCGGGTTTGGAAGGTGCTGTCTAAGGAGCCTTGGTGCATTGCTGCAATGCATCTTGTATATGGTATACACTGCTACCACTGTGCGTTGGTGGTAGAGGGAGTGAATGTTTGTGGATGGAGTGTCAATCAAGTGGGCTGTTTTGTCCTGGATGGTGTCAAGCTTCTTGAGTGTTGTTGCAGCTGCACCCATCCAGGCAAGCGGAGAGTATTCCATCACACTCCTCACAGGGGCAGCATAGTGGCGCAGTGGTTAACACCACAGCCTCACAGCTTCAGCGACCCAGGTTCGGTTCTGGGTACTGCCTGTGTGGAGTTTGCAAGTTCTCCCTATGACCGTATGGGTTTATGCCGGGTGCTCCAGTTTCCTCCCACAGCCAAAGACTTGCGTGTTGATAGGTAAATTGGCCATTGTAAATTGCCCCTACTGTAAGTAGGTGGTAGGAGAATGGTGGGGATGTGGTAGGGAATATGGGACTAATGTAGGATTAGTATAAATGGGTGGTTGTTGGTTGGCACAGACTCGGTGGGCCGAAGGGCCTGTTTCAGCGCTGTATCTCTCTATGACTCTATCTATGACATGTGCCTTGTAGATGGTGGACAGATTTTGGGGAGTCAAGAGATGAGTTATTTGTCACAGGATTCCTAGCCTCTGACCTGCTCTTGTAGCCACAGTATTCATATGGCTACTCCAGTTCAGTTTCAGGTCAATGCTAACCCCCAAGATGTTGATAGTGGGGGATTCAGCGATGGTAATGTCATTGAGTGTCCTGGGGATATGGTTAGATTCTCTCTTGTTGGAGATGGCCATTGCCTGGCACTTGTGTGGCACGAATGTTACTTGCCACTTATCAGCCCAAGCCTGGATATTGTCCAGGTCTTGCTGCATTTCTACACGGACTGCTTCAGTATCTGAGGAGTCACGAATGGTGCTGAACATTGTGCAATCATCAGCGAACATCCCCACTTCTGACCTTATGATGGAAGGAAGATCATTGATAAGGCAGCTGAAGATGGTTGGGCCTAGGACACTACCCTGAGGAACTCCTGCAGTGATGTCCTGGGACTGAGATGATTGACCTCCAACAACCACAACCATCTTCGTTTACGCTAGGTATGACTCCAACCAGTGGAGAGATTTCCCCCTGATTCCCATCGACTCCCATTTTGCTAGGGCTCCATGATGCCACACTTGGTCAAATGCTGCCTTGACCCCTGCACAATTCAATGGCAATTGGATTCTTGCCGATCAGAGGGCTGGCAGCTCAGTAGTATTTGCAGCATTTCCAGGAGCAGTTGCCACTGCTAGTACTACACCAGGCCTGGGGCCAGGACCATTGCTAGAGCCCCAGATCCCAGGTAAGTGGGTCAGCCCCATTCATGTTTTCTCCCCTCCCAATGTCCAACCCCCTCTCAATATCAGCTACCCTCCCAATGTCAAAAAACAAAAAAAGCTTGCATTTATTATATGACACTGAGCCACATAAGGAGGTAAAGTCTTGGAAAAAGTGGTAAGAAGTAAAAAGCGGACTGTCATAAAGGAGGAGAGAGAGGGAGAGAGGTGGAGAGGTTTAGGGAGGGAATTCCAGAGCTTCGGGCCTAGTCAGCTGAAGACTTGGCTGTCAATGGGGATGCAGTTAAAATCAGAGATGTGCAAGAGGCCAGAATTGGAGGAGCTAGGAGACCTGAAAGGGTTGTAGGGCTGGAGGAGGTTGCAAAGATAGGGAGGGGTGAAGCCATGGAAGGAATTGAAAACAAGGATAAGCATTTTAAAAACGAGGTGTTGACGGTTCAGATGCCGATATAGCTCAGTGAGCACAGGGGTGATGGATGAGCAGGACTTAATGTGAGTGTTGTGGGATGACCTTAAGAAGGGATGACCTTAGGAACAGACCACCTTAAGAACTATAAGTGAAGATCATCGGAGGAAGTGATGTTGGGTCACAAATGGCCATGGAGATGTGGGTGGACCCCGTCAGAGTGAGAGGTGTTCAAATCTAGCTCATGCGGTAACTATTTGTATATATATATATATATATATGTTCCAGTTCAGTTATAATAAAACCCATATTTATTTTGGATATTACTTGTAGTCCTGTTAGTTTTACAACAGATCACACACACAAAGGGACAAGTAATTTTGCAGTGGGCAGCAGCATTTTGGATGAGCACATATTTATGGAGGGTGGAATCTGGGAGACCCGCCAGAAGAGCATTGGAATAGTCATGTCTAGAGATAACAGATCCATGGGTAAAGGTTTCAGCAGCAGGTGAACTGAGGCAGGGCGGAGACAGACAATGTGATGGAGATGGGGTCAGAAGCATATCTCGGGGTCAAATAAGACACCAAGATTGCAAACGGTCCGGTTCAGCCTCTAACAGTGACCCAGTAGAGAGATGAAGTCAGTGACTAGGGAACAGAGTTTGTGGCAGGAGCTGAACACAATAGCTTCAATCTTCCCAATATTTAATTGGAAGATATTTCTGCTCATCCAGTGTTGGATGTGAGACAAGCAGCATGACAAATCAGAGACAGTGGAGGGATATGAGAGAGGTGGCAGTGAGGCAGAGCTGGGTGTTGTCAGCATACATGTGGAAACTGACACTGTTTTTGGCTTTTGTCACCGAGGGGCAGAATGTAGACAAGAAATAGGAGGGGGCCAAGGATAGATCCTTGGGGACAGCAGAGGTAACAGTGTGGGAGGGAGAAGAGAAGCCATTGTAAGTGATTCTCTGGCTCAGACAGGATAGATAAGAATGGAATCAAGTGATAGCAGCCCCACCCAGCTGTTTGATGGTAGAGAGGCGATGGAGGACGATCGTGTGGTCAACCATGTCAAAGGCTGCAGAGAGGTTGAGAAGCATATCAGTTCCTCCCTCAAACTCTACCCCATTCCTAATGTCAGATCCACGCCTGCAGCCTGGAGCTATAGGCTTACCTGCCCGACAGCCAGCCAGCCTTTCAATCTAGCTGGATGCAACTGGGAAGCAGAGATTATTTTTCATTCGGCAGGACTTCCAGTAAACACATGGGGGGAATTTTATGCTCTCCCTTGCATCAGGTTTGGAGGCAGGGAGAGCATATAATCAGGTAGGATGGTGGCGGAAAGGGGGCCCCACCACCTTCTCGCCTCCACCAAAATTAAGTCCAGGCAGGAAGACCTGTGAATGGACTTCCATCACGCCACCAATTAAGACCCTTAAGTGGACAATTAATGCCCAATTAAGGACCTCATCCTACCCCTGCCGGTATTAGCCCAGCAGCGGGCGGGCCTGTCGCCTGACAGCAAGCACGCCAAGCAAACCCGTGTGGGTTGCTTGCCGGCTCCAAGGATAGGGGGGTGGTTCCTCGTTAAAAGCCACAGTGCCTAACGAAGGAGCCAGCATCATAAAGGGGGGCCAGCTGAGAGCTAACCTCCCACCCTTGCTGCCGACCCCCTACAAACCCCTTCCCCATGACCCCACCCTGCGAAACCCCTCCTGCCCTGACTTGCCTGTGGCCTGGTTCCATCTCCAGCGAGTGCTGTACCAGCAGCAGCCACCCCTTCTGCAGTGGCACAGCTCAGTTAAAGAGCTGCCGACCTCTGATTGGCTGGCTGCCCTCAGCAGGTGGAACGTCCATCACCAGGGTCCTTGATCCAGGGCAAGGCCTGCTGCTGTCTACCTAAGTGCCTAATTGTAATCCAGCAGGCCTTCCACAGAGGAGGCGACTTGAGGCTCTTACTAGTGCTTTAGCCAGTCCCCATCATCAAGATAAATTCCCCCCCCCCCCCCCCCATAATTTTGGGTTTTCTGGCTGCAAACCTGCCCCCACTCCACCTCTGCTTCCTCCCAACCCCACAGTTCTTATCGGGGCCTATGTCTCTGCCCTGTATTTATCTGTCTGCTTCTCACATACTCTGTTGTACTCTTTCTGTTTCGCTCTGTTTTTCCATTATTCAGAACCCTTTTTCTCTGTCTACCTAAGAATGCCCCTCAGAACATTTTCTTTCCTTTTCCCTCTCTGTGTCTTACTCATTTAATTTCCTTCCTGCTCCTCTTTTCTGCCTTCTATTTGCTAACTTCTTGTCCATTTTTTCACATTATCCCACTTCTCAGCCATCCCCCCACCTATCTCCTTCTTTCTGATTGCATTTTTTTTATTTTGAGAGATTAACACATATGACCAACTTTGGCCGCTGCTCAGTTTGCCTAGGCATGTTCAGGCCCATGAAGGTCAGCTTTTAGCGCCACTAAAGACAGTGCGTGTAAAACTAGATGAGAAGCATCAGGGGAAAAGACACAATTGAGAGGCAAGTGGATCAGAAAGCAAATCCAAGGCCACTGAGCCAACAAACTGTATCTGTGTTTGTGATTGTTTTAAAGAATTCTTTGAACAGTCGGCTTCCATTTCACAATTCAATGTGCTTTAAGATCTGCAGACATTTTCTCACACCCTTTAAACACATTGGGCACATGCCAGATTCAGAATGTTCAATTAAAGAGTGGAAGCTGACATTGCTGCCCCCTGCTGAACTGCTGAACATCATTCGCTATGCATTGAGTTGTGTTCGTGAAGCTCCATGGAGAAACTGCATAACAGTTCATCAGTTCACTGAGATGTGTCTTTCCTGACAAAATCCAAGAAATATTCAAAGTTAACTTATCTATAGTCACAGAGGAGGACTGATGGTGGATAGTCATTGCCACCAATAAATCCACAGAATGTAAGTTTGGAAGGAAAATATTTTAGAGTCTGAGCTGAAATTCAACATGTAAAAGCATTTTAGACTTATAGTGGACTGTGCAACGTTATCCATGAAACAAATATTAGTTTTTGGTCATGAGAGATATAACAAGACAAGATGATTGATTAAAATAGCACCTATTTATTTATTAGATCATTAGTGAAATGATAGTAATGCTGGAATTGGTACTGTAGCACTTTCAAGCCCTTATGTATTCTCTCTGAAAGCTCATTTCTAGCATATGGTACACATTCCAATTAGCACCTTTTCTTGCAGCTGTTTCACTTTGAAGTCAGATTGTGATTCATCTTAAGCTAAGCAAATATTGCCCACAGGCAGCAATAAATATCTTTAATAAGTGCTGTGTCAATTAATACATTGTATTTTATACTTTGCCCTCCTTTATTATTATTTATGTTGAACTAAGCGCTCAAACTGAGTGTGTGGCACACACTGATTAACGCAGTTCAGCTAACAAGGTCTTGGCCAAAGAGAGAGAATTTAGTCGAAAAGTTCTGCTTTTTCTGGAAGCACACCTCACCCACAAGGGGTGGAGTTGGATGGAACTTTGATAACGAAGAAATGCTATCATTGAACAGCTTGAATTGTTCTGATAGATTCAGCACAGATATATATATATTATATATATATATATGTACTCAGATATTTGCCTTTGTGCGTTCACTGGATAGAAGAGAACAACAAAATTACATTGAATCTCATGGAAATATACAGCACAGAAACAGG
Organism: Heterodontus francisci; assembly: GCF_036365525.1. Taxonomy (NCBI): domain Eukaryota; kingdom Metazoa; phylum Chordata; class Chondrichthyes; order Heterodontiformes; family Heterodontidae; genus Heterodontus; species Heterodontus francisci. The sequence goes on along the minus strand of NC_090373.1, from coordinate 62,515,978 downwards.
TGTCATGCAGAACCCCCACCTGCCAAGAACGAGGTATATTAATTTCACCATATGGACATTAAATTTCAAATTGTTGCTGGGAAGAAGAGAAGGCCTGTTACAAGGGCTGCCAGACATTTAGATGGAGCACATTTGCAGACAAATAGGGACCAGACAGGTTACTTCCCTTATCCAATTTAACCCATAATGGACTTTGAGCACCAGGTATTGTGTGTAAGAAGAGACATTCCAGGGTCAGCTAAGACAAGAGAATCCACAAACAGATGTGGTCGGACCAGTTAGTCACATGACTAACCTACTTGGCAATCTGGGTTTTTCTGAATTGTACAAACAGTTCGAACTGAGAGACTGCAGAATGTTCCTGGACTGAAGAAGACCTGTCCTGTCTGTCTGCTCCCATCTCTTTCTCACAGAACTCCAAATCCACTGAAGACACATAAACCCCAATAGAGAAAAGTCTCCTACAACGAAGAAGGTTTAAGAAGAGTACTGGCCCCAACGGAAAGGGAAAAATCATTGGTGGAGATAGAAATTTACAAAGGGAGATAGAGATCACAGCCGGAGAGATCACAGGGAAAGGATAGAGATCACAGTAGTAAATCAAGGGGGAGAGATCGCAAGGAGAGATCAGAGGGAGAAATCATGGGTGGAGATAGAGACTTTCCGAGGGTAATAGAGATCACAGGTGGAGAGATCACAGGGAAAGATATAGATCACGGTGGTAGAAATCGAGGGGGGAAAGATCGGAGGGAGAGATCAGAGATCGAGATTATGGGGGGAGAGATTGCAGGGAGAGCTTTTTTTAATTGTTCAGGGGATGTGGGCAGCTGGCTAGGCCAGCATTTGTTGCCCATCACTAATTGCCCTTGAGAATGTGGCGGTGAGCTACCTTCTTGAACCACTGCAGTCCATCTGGTGCGAGTACTCCCAAAGTACTGTTAGGGAGGAGGTTCCAGGATTTTGACCCAATGACAGTGAAGGAACGGCGATATAGTTCCAAGTCAGGATGGTGTGTGACTTGGAGGGGAACTTGCAGATGGTGCTGTTCCCATGCAGTTGCTGCCCTTGTCCTTCTAGGTGGTAGAGGTCGTGGGTTTGGAAGGTGCTGTCAAAGGAGTCTTGGTGAGTTGCTGCAGTGCATCTTGTTGATGGTACACACTGCTGCCACTGTGCATCGGTAGTGGAGGGAGTGAATATTTAAGGTGGTGGATGGGTGCCAATCAAGTGGGCTGCTTTGTCCTGGATGGTGTTGAGCTTCTTGAGTGTTGTTGGAGCTACACCCAGGCAAGTGGAAAGTATTCCATTGCACTCCTGACTTGTGTCTTCTGGATGGTGGACAGGGAGACAGGAGGTGAGTTACTCTCCGCGGAAATGCTCAGCCTCTGACTTGCTCTTGTAGCCACAGTATTTATTTGGCTGCTCCAGTTCAGTTTCTGGTCAACAGTAACCCTCAGGATGTTGATAGTGAGAGATTCAGTGATTGTAATGCCATTGAATATCAAGGGGAGATGGTTAGATTCTCTCTTGTTGGAGATGGTCATTGCCTGGCACTTGTGTGGTGCGAATGTTACTTGCCACTTATCAGCCCAAGCCTGGATGCGATCCAGGTCTTGCTGCATCTGGACATGTGCTGTTTCAGTATCCCTGGAGTCGTGAATGGTACTGAACATTGTGCAATCATCAGCGAACAACCCCACTTTTGACCTTTTGGTGGAAGAAAGGGCATTGATGAAGCAGCTGAAGATGGTTGGGCCTAAAACACTACTCTGAGGAACTCCTGCAGTGATGTCCTGGGACTGAGATGATTGACCTCCAACAACCACAACCATCTTCCTTTGTGCTAGATGCAACTCCAACTAGTGGAGAGTTTTCCCCCTGATTCCCATTGACTCCAGTTTTGCTCAGGCTCTTTGATGCCATACGCTGTCAAATGCTGCCTTGATGTCAAGGGCAGTCCCTCATACCTCTCCACTTGAGTTCAGCTCTTTTGTCCATGTTTGGACTAAGGCTGTAATGAGGTCAGGAGCTGAGTGGCCCTGGCGGAACCGGAACTGAGCATCAGTGAGCAGAGTATTGCTGTGCAAGTGCAGCTTGATGGCACTGTTGATGACCCCTTCCATCACTTTGCTGATGATCGAGAGTAGACTGATGGGGCAGTAATTGACCGGGTTGGAGTTGTCCTGCCTTTTGTGGACAGAACATACTTGGGCAATTTTCCACATTGCCGGATAGATGCCAGTGTTGTATCTGTACTGGAACAGCTTAGCTCGGGGCACGGCTATATCTGGAGCACAAGTCTTCAGTACTATTGCTGGAATGTTGTCAGGGCCCATAGCCTTTGAAGTATCCAGTGCCTTCAGCCATTACTTGATATCATGTGGAGTGAATCGGATTGGCTGAAAACTGGCATCTGTGATGCTGGGCACCTCAGGAGGAGGCTGAGATGGATCATCCACTCAGTACTTCTGGCTGAAGATGGATGCAAGTGCTTCTGCCTTGCCTTTTCAACTGATGTGCTGGGTTCCCCCATCACTGAGGATGGGGATATTTGTGGAGCCTCCTCCTTCTGTTAGTTGTTCAATTGTCCACCACTATTCATAAACACTTACTGGAAGAGACAATGAAGTGCTAAAATAAACATAAGGAGCCTTGCTGGCTATTGAAGTTGTTTACAGAGAAGTCACATGTTTAGGTTTATGGTTTTCAGGAGTTTTGGCTTTTTGATTTGGCTTGGACTGTTCGAATGCTCAGTTGGTGTGTAGCCTGCTAAGAGAGAAGCCACCCAACTCATCCTTTTCCACCTGTTTTGGAAAATCTTCTGAAAATCCAGTGTGATCACTAAAACCACTGATGCAGTAATTCTCCCAAAAAGCCTGAAAGACTATTCCTCAACATCTCCTGAACAGAACTGCTCCAGAAAGATCCCAGTGACAATTGTCGACATGTACCCAGAGACCAGACCAAAGGCCATTTGGAACATTCCATATCATAGGAACATAGGAGCAGGAGTAAGCCATTCAGCCCATCGAGCCTGCTTTGCCATTTAATATGATCATTGCTGATCATCCACTTCAATGCCTTTTTCCCACACTATCCCCATATCCCCTTATGTCATTAGTATTTAGAAATCTGTCAGTCTCTACTTTAAATAAACTCAATGACTGAGCTTCCACAGCCCTCTGGGGTAGAGAATTCCAAAGATCCACTGTGTAAAGAAATTTTTCTTCATCTCTGTCCTAAGTGGCTTCCCCCTTATTTTGAAATTGTGTCCCCTGGTTCTAGACTCCCCAACCAGGGGAACTATCTGAGCTGCATCTACCCTGTCTATCCCGATAAGTATTTTGTAAGTTTCAATGAGATCACCTCTCATTCTTCAGAACTGTTGATAGGTAAATTGGCCATTATAAAAAATTGCCCCTAGTGTAGGTAGGTGGTAGGGAATATGGGATTACTGTAGGGTTAGTATAAATGGGTGGTTGTTGGTCGGCACAGACTCGGTGGGCCGAAGGGCCTGTTACAGTGCTGTATCTCTAAATAAATAAATAAATACAGGCCCAGTTTCCCCCATCTCTTTTCATAGGACAGTCCCGCCATCCTGGGAACACATCTGGTGAACCTTTGTTGCACTCCCTCAATGGCAATAAGGTAAGCGGACCAAGATTGCACATAGTACTCCAGGTGCAGTTTAACCAAGGTTCTGAACAATTGAAACAAGACTTCACTACTCCTGTACTCAAATCCTCTTGCAATAAAGGCTAACATACCATGAGCCTTCCTAATTACTTGCTGCACCTGCATGCTAGCTTTCAGTGACTTATTGACAAGGACACCCAGGTCCCTTTGTACATCTACACTTTCTAATCTCTTACCATTTCAGAAATACTCTGCACATCTGTTCCTCCTACCAAAATGGACAACCTCACATTTTTCCACATTATATTCCACCTGCCACATTCTTGCCCACTCACTAAGTCTGTCCAATTTCCCTTGAAGCTGCTTTGCATCTTCCTCACAACATACATTCCCACCCAGTTTTGTGTCACCTGCAAACTTGGAAATATTACATTTGGTCCGCACATCCAAGTCATTGATATATATTGTGAACAGCTGGGGCCCAAGTACTGATCCTTATGGTACCACACTAGTCACAACCTGCCGACGCAAGAATGACCTATTTATTCCTACTCTCTGTTTTCTGCCTGTTAACCAATCCTAAATCTATGCCAGTATATTACCTCCTATCTCATGTGCTTTAACTTTGCTAACCAACCTCCTGTGGGGGACTTTATCAAAAGCCTTCTGAAAATCCAAGTGTATTACGTCCACCAACTCCCCTTTATTCTTTTGTCTTCTTTCTTTAGTTTAGTTTAGTTTAGTTTAGAGATACAGCACTGAAACAGGCCCTTCGGCCCACCGAGTCTGTGCCGACCATCAACCACCCATTTATACTAATCCTACACTAATCCCATATTCCTACCACATCCCCACCTGTCCCTATATTTCCCTACCACCTACCTATACTAGGGGCAATTTATAATGACCAATTTACCTACCAACTTGCAAGTTTCTTTCTTCTTCTTTTGGGCCTCCTTATCTCGAGAGACAATGGATACGCGCCTGGAGGTGGTCAGTGGTTTGTGAAGCAGCGCCTGGAGTGGCTATAAAGGCCAATTCTGGAGTGACATCCTCAAAAAACCCCAACAGATTCATTAAACAGGATTTCCCATTCATAAATCCATGTTGACTATGCCCAATCAGATCATTATTATCCATGTGTCCATTTATCACATCCTTTAGAATAGATTCTTCCTCCCAATACACATTCCCACCTAGTGTTGTGTCATCTGCGAACTATCAGCTATGTCCTTTCAGACTCAGCTAGCTCAGTCAGTAGTGATGCTAGCAAGCCAGTCTTGGTGATGGACGTTGAAGTCCCCCACCCAGAGTACATTATGTGCCCTTGCTACTTCTTCCAATCAGTGTTCAACATGGAGAAGCATTGATAGATCAGCCGGGGGTGGGGGGCGGTAGTTGGTAGTCAGCAGGAGGTTTTCTTGCCCATGTTTGACCTGATGCCATGAGACTTTGTGGGGTCCAGAGTCAATGCTGAGGATTCCCAGGGCAACTCCCTCCCAACTGTATAACACTGTGCTGCCACATCTGGTGGGTCTGTCCTGCCCGTAGGACAGGACCATACCCAGGGATGGTGGTCTTAGGGACATTGTAAGGTATGATTCCGTAAATATGACAATGTCAGGCTATTGCTTAACTAGTCTGTGGGACAGATCTCCCATGTTTGGAACATGGGGCGGCACAGTGGCGCCGTGGTTAGCACCGCAGCCTCACAGCTCCAGGGACCCGGGTTCGATTCCGGGTACTGCCTGTGTGGAGTTTGCAAGTTCTCCCTGTGTCTGCGTGGGTTTTCTCCGGGTGCTCCGGTTTCCTCCCACAAGCCAAAAGACTTGCAGGTTAATAGGTAAATTGGCCATTATAAAAATTGTCACTAGTATAGGTAGGTGGTAGGGAAACATAGGGACGGGTGGGGATATTTGGTAGGAATATGGGATTAGTGTAGGATTAGTATAAATGGGTGTTTGATGTTCGGCACAGACTCGGTGGGCCGAAGGGCCTGTTTCAGTGCTGTATCTCTAATCTAATCTAAAGCCTCCCGATGTTAGTAAGGAGGACTTTGCAGGGTCATTTCCAGTGCCTAGGTCGATGCCAGGTGGTCCGTCCAGTTTCATTCCTTTTCTTAGAGTTTGTAGCAGTTTGATACAACTGAGTGGCTTGCTAGGCCATTTCAGAGTCAACCACATTGCTGTGGGTCTGGATTCACATGTAGGCCAGACCAGGTAAGGACGTCAGATTTCCTTCCCTAAAGGACATTAGTGAACCAGATGGGTTTTTACAACAATCGACAATGGTTTCATGGTCACCATTAGAGTAGCTTTTAATCCCATATTTATTAATTGAATTCACATTTCACATGAAAAAAAAACAGTGGGTAAGCAAACTGAACTGAACAAAATGAAATAACGTGAACCCATATCACAAGAGCATTAGCCTAGGCCTCAGGATTACAAGTGCAGACTGGGTGACCGCTTTGCGGAAAACCTCCGCTCAGTCCGCAAGCAGGACCCTGAGCTTCCGGTTGCTTGCCATTTCAACACTCCCCCCTGCTCTCATGCTCACATCTCTGTCCTGGGATTGCTGCAGTGTTCCAGTGAACATCAACGCAAGCTCAAGGAACAGCATCTCATCTACCGATTAGGCACACTACAGCCTGCCGGACTGAACATTGAGTTCAATAATTTCAGAGCATGACAGCCCCCCATTTTACTTTCATTTTTAGTTGTTTTTTCTTTTTTCTTTTTTACATTTTTTACAACCCTTTTTTTTGCATTTATTTCATTTCATCTTAGTTTGTTCAGTTTGCTTACCCACTGTTTTTTTTTCATGTTTGCACTTGCTGCTGTTCAATATTCAATCCGCTAACACCTTTTCTGTACACTTTGTCTTTCAACACACCATTATCATATTGTTTGCCTTTGCTCCATGACCTTTTGGTCAGCTATGTGGCCTTGTCCAATCTACACCTTCTCCTTTGTTATCTCTTGCCCCACCCCTACCTCACTTGCTTATAACCTGTGACATTTTTAATATTTGTCAGTTCCGAAGAAGGGTCACTGACCCGAAACGTTAACTCTGCTTCTCTTTCCACAGATGCTGCCAGACCTGCTGAGTGGCTCCAGCATTTCTTGTTTTTACCTCAGGATTACTGGTCCAGTGACATTACCACTCTGCCATTGCTGCCCCGATGGAGTCTGTAGCCTCTTCCCCTTCCCTGCCAACGTTCTCTCACCTCTGCCCACTCCTGAAGTCACTGAACCAGAATGATTACAGCTGCTCAAGCACCATCACCCACAATTAGCCAATCCACAATTAGCCAATCTTAATGTGCCAGTTAAGAGAATTGGTGTCAACAGGCTATTTGACTCGGATATCACAGCAGGTCTAACCCTCTCCTCTCCTCATCACCAGACATCTGCACAGCCATATTTCACAGCCGTCATGATTAAATGTGAGGGCTGATTTTAACTCTCCCAATTCTGTGGAAACTGAGTGAAGGGCAGTTAAGATTGAGCAGGTTAATTATCCACTCAGAACTCACCCCATAAAAGCAGAATTCTCCTGGTAACTGAGAAATCTGCCTAAAGTAGGCCGCAGCTTCATGGATTTATGAAAATCAGGGTCCTCTTATTTCAATATAACCTCATTGCATTTTAACCCAGTCCTGAGCGCTGAAGGTGCCACGGCTCTCCCACTAGGTGAGGACAGGTCGGCAGCTGTTGAGAAGGATGAAGAGGCACAAAAGGTAAGTCTAAAAATTTCCTTTGTGGAGCCAGGAGAATCAGGAGTGCTCCTTCAGGCTCCACAAGGAATGTTTTGGCCTCCCCTGCCAAGGAGACCTACTCCCTTGCAAGATCCACCTGGTGCCTCTCCCCAACCCTGCCACTTACTTGGACTCCATGCCCACTGTAGTCAGTGCCTTTATATGAGAAAGATAATTCCAGTCATTTTTTTTGTCTGCTGAGTGCCTGTGTCATTCTTTTCTATCTTTACTTCTGAAAATTACAGCTGCCAGCTTGCTGCTTGTAAAATCAATTCCATTAATTCAAGGCAAAGACCTAGGTTGTAACAGCAGGATGTGAATTAAGTCCTCATCAGGAGTGTCAAAGAGGTAAGTTTGTTTTTCTTGACGACATGTAAATGATAGCAACAGATGTTATTCATTTTTTTACCCCGTTCATTCTGGATCAAATGTGACTCGATCTCAATGCTAGAGGCAAAATGACACTGCTGACGAATGGTGAATTTTTGGGGTGTCATTGGCATGAAAGTCACCCCTCCAAAAGTGACTAATTCGCTATCACCTGTTTTACGCTATCAGATGAAGTCAAAATTACCATTGTTATCTCCTTCTATATCACAGAGAAGTTTAGGCCAATCAAGTGCTGCAACAAGCATTCAAAAAGCCTACTTCCTGTGTAAATATATCTGTGGTAAATACTTCAGTCTTGTGTGAGAGAATCTCTTATTTGTTCCCTAACTTCAATGAATGGTACTTGTGATTTGTGTCAGCATCATGGTGTGGTTTGCTCTCTTTGGGAATGTTTTCCAGTGAACTCTCTTGTTGACCTGCTAAGTCTTAACTTGTTAGCAAATTGTCTAGATGTCAGCTTACTGTTAGTGTCTCTGGTCTCCTGATCACTACCTACTTGATTGAAAGCTTGAATGACAACAATGATAAGAATTCTGATTTGGAGCTGGGTAGGTATTGAACAGTGAAAATTAGTAGCAAGCCCATATTGAAATTATAATAAAAGCACCTCCGTGGGGAAGGAAATGCTCTGGTCACTGTGTGTAACTACATTGGAAATAGAATGGTATCAATGTTTCCACACACAGTGACCAGAGCAACTACACCCACTATGCATCCATTGAAAAAGTTATGTGTGCTTTTTTTATTTTTACATAAGTTCAAAACAGAAAGAACTTATATTTAATTCAGTCATTTAAATTGTACTTATAATGGCATTGCATGACCTAAATTGTTGAGAATTTTCAATGCAGCAAAGCATTAAAAGCATTAAAATGAGTGTTTTCAATTTTAAACTGTTGATAAATGGGGGGCAGATGGTGGTATTGTGGTAATGTCACTGGACTAGTAATCCAGAAGCCCAGCCTAATGCTCTGGGAACACAGGTTCAAATCCCACCACAGCAGCTGGTGGAATTTAAATTCAATTAATTAATAAAAATCTGGAATTGTAGCTAGTCTCATTAATGGTGCCATGAAACTATCATCAATTGTCATAAAAACCCTTCTGGTCATTAATGTCCTTTAGGGAAGGAAATCTGCCATCCTTACCCAGCCTGGCCTACATGCGACTCCAGACCAACGGTCCTCTGAAATGGCCTAGCAAGCCACTCAGGTGTCAAGGGCAATTAGCGATGGGCAACAAATGCTGGCCTGAAAGAATTTTTTAAAACTGTCAGATTTTTATTTCCTTGTGTCATCACTACTAAACCAATCACCGTCCTCCTGTACAACCCTATCTGGTATCCTTCATGACTTCAAAAGAGCTGAATTGGTAAATCTTCTCCTGTAATCATATAAGGGGTTGAACGGTGGTGATAGGATTATATGGCGGGGTGGGGGGCTGGAGTGGAGGGGAGGAGTGTCCACCTCTCTTTTTTTTTATGTTTGCTATTAAAAAGAACAGTATGACAGGTCTGTAACTAAGTCCCAAGGAGTTTGCAATGTCATTACATTTCTGTCCATCTGACATCTGATGTCAGCAGCATTTTTCACCCCATGGTAGGCTCAAATGTACTGGCTGCGGTCGTGTCGTGGTTATGTTACTGGCCTAGTAATCAAGAGTTCAAATCCCACTATGTCAATTTGAGAATTTGAATTTAGCTTAAAAAATCTGGAAATAAAAAACTGGTATCGGTAGAGCCCATCATGAAACTGTTGGATTGTTGTAAAAATACAATTGATTCACACATGACCTTTAGGTAAGTTTATCAGTCATCCTTGCCTGGTATTATATGTGACCCCAGTCCCACCAGAATGTTATAATAAAAGCAAAATACTACAGACGCTGGAAATCTGAAATAAAAACAGAAAGTGCTGGAAATACTCAGCAGCCAGGGAGAGAGAAGCAGAGTTAACGCTTCAGGTCTGTGACCTTTCATCAGAACTGGCAAAGGTTTGAAAAAAATTAGGTTTTAAGCAAGTGAAGGAGTGGGGGGAGTGGTTTGGTGGGGAAGAGAACAAAAGGTAAGGCAGGATAGGGCAGAGGGCAGGAGAGACTGAATAACAAAGCTGTCATGGGACAAAGGCACAGAGCGTGTTAATGCTTATGGTGAAAGACAAAGCACGATGTTGTTGATTCTTAGCCTAGCAAGCCATTCAGTTGCATCAAATTAAAGTGGCAATTAAGGGTGGGCAATAAAGGTGCTATATAAATGCAAGTCTTTCTCATCTTTTTAGTAATTGCTTTTAACTGAGTCTTATCTTATGCTTCTATAAGATCTCACCCCAGTCTTCAAAAGAAATAGAAAATCACACCAGACCTTATTTTAAGCTTAAAATATTGCAAAAGGTGAAGCAATTACAAGCAAAAGTCCTATAATATGGTTATATATCTACAGTAAGCATTCTACCACTTAACATTTTGAGTGCTCAAAATAAGAGAGATTGTAACACTAAGGACTGACCTAGTCCTTCGCAAATAATGTTTATATAAAAGGTCTAATAATCCAAACTATCCTATTGAAGGCTACTGAGCTGTGGCAGTCCGTGGGACATGAGAAATGGAATGTGCTGAACTCATGCTCATCATCTGTAAACTAGATTCATTTTTTCATAAGTTGGTGCAAAACTCAGCTCTAATCTTTTACTGTCTATGGAATTTGACTAATCTAAACTATTTCTTGAAAATTAAAGAAATGTTTTCTCTTTTCCTCACAAGCTCTACCCTGAACTCCTGAGATGTTAAGTCAGCGGATGCATCACTCATTGTGGTACTCAGTCAAATAGACCAGAAAAGCTTCAGGGACAGAGTTTCCACTTTGAACGCAATCAGGAAATTGCAACCAAAATGTGCTTGAAATTGCGCTGGTTAGGTTACAGTTGCCAGTAAAATTTATTTTCAAAATCACTGACATAAAATTTTCCATGAACTAGCACAATTAGGAAGAGTTATAGCATGTAATCATTTCTTCTTTTTCTTCTTTCCATGAAAAAGTATTCCTTGATGCAGTCAGGAGAGATAATCTGGAGTAGTTTTATTAATAAAGCTCAAAATGGGTTTATAACCAAATATGTGCATTTGAATAAGGGTGTCTAGTCCTCTGCCTGTGAGTAGCCAGATTTAAAATCACTGAAAATGATTTAAAAGAACTCTACTGAAACATTTAACAGTTTCATTAGTATAAACTAATCAGTTTCTTGGTAAATTAAATACTTTTTGATAGGAAAAACCTTTAAAAACGTTACTACTAGTGCCTACGAACCTAAGAAGTTGAGTGCAATTTGAAGAGCCTTTCTGAACCAGTGCAATCAGCAGAATCTTGCAAGTTTGACCTGTGGGTGTGGTCAGTTCAGTGCACAGAACCTGATCTGAGTGAAATGAACCTTGAACCAGGGTAACGGATTTTGGGCAAAACTCACTTACATTTTAAATTCCCCAAATCATTTGTGCTGATTCAGCCAATTGCTCTGGAATCTAGGCACCAGCAGAAGCAGAAGGACTTTGCTGATTTTAACTGCCAGGTGGTTTCAAAATGCCATAGGTTCACTATATCAGATCTAGATCAATCCCCCGATGAAGCCCACCTGCATGGAGGCTGGAGGCAAAGAGCAACAGCCAGTTGCCGAAGATCTAGAGGCCTCCCCACCACCCTTTGCCAACAAAAATCAGCACGGTATTCAGACGGTGCTGCTCTGAGGTCACCTCAGAATATTACGTGGCAAAACCTTTCTGGCTGCACATCAGGTGGCTTGAGAATGGACTAGTGCATTAATATCTCACTGCATTTCCAAATGTTTGCATATCTAAAGACAGAGCTTCAAGTTTCTGAATTCTAGACATCAACTTGTGTACAACCACATTGTTAGGATTTCATTCTGTAATTGCCTGATGGTTCTGAGTATATTTTATTCCAGATGTTGTAGGTTTAAACTTGAATTAGACTTGAGCCTTAAATCAGTTCCATTTTACTTTGTTCTGATGCTGCAAAGACTTGGGTCAAGTGCTCTGTAAATCTGCCCATTTGGAAACGCAAAGGTAAACATTATTTTTTTTATATTCATTCATGGGATGTGGACGTCACTGGCTAGGCCACATTTATTGCCTATCCCTAATTGCCTTCTTGAAATGCTGCAGTCCATGTGAGGTAGGTACACCCACAGTGCTGTTAGGAATGGAGTTCCAGGATTTTGACCCAGTGACAGTGAAGGAACAGCGACATAGTTTCAAGTCAGGATGGTGTGTGACTTGGAGGGGAACTTGCAGATGGTGGTGTTCCCATGCATCTACTGCCCTTGTCCTTCTAGGTGGTAGAGGTCGCGGGTTTGGAAGGTGCTGTCTAAGGAGACTTGGTGCATTGCTGCAGTGCATCTTGTAATGGTACACACTGCTACCACTGTGTGTCAGTGGAGGAGACAGTGAATGTTTGTGGATGGGATGCCAATCAAGTGGGCTGCTTTGTCCTGGATGGTGTCAAGCTTCTTCAGTGTTGTTGGAGCTGCACCCATCCAGGCAAGTGGAGAGTATTCCATCACACTCCTGACTTGTGCCTTGTAGATGGTGGACAGGCTTTGGGGAGTCAGGAGGTGAGTTACTCGCCACAGGATTCCCAGCCTCTGACCTGCTCTTGTGGCTAGGGTATTTATATGGCTACTCCAGTTCAGTTTCTGGTCAATGGTATCTCCTAGGATGTTGATAGTGGGGGATTCAGCGATGGTAATGCCGCTGAATGTCAAGGGCATAGTGTATAACTTGGTGGCTAGGGTTAGCATGTTATAATGTCTGAAAATGTATTGTATTTACGTAATTAGCAGTAATATATCTTTGAGTCATATGCAAAGAGAGACAACAGGGGTTGTTGTTTTTCAGAGGTTTCAACGGCTCTTCTGTCGAAGTTATCGTGGAGAAGTGGCAGACCCCCTCAAGAAACTCATCTGGATCAGTCACCGAAAGGCCGTGACTACTAGAGTAGGCCAGAGGCTGGGAATTCTGCAGCGAGTGGCTTACCTCCTTACTCCCCAAAGTCTCTCTACCATCTACAAGTCAAGAGTGTGATGGAATACCCTCCATTTGCCAGGATGGGTGCAGCTGCAACACTCAAGAAGCTCCACACCATCCAGGACACAGCCTTCCACTTTATCTGAAGCCCATCATCCACCTTAAATATCCATTCATTCCACCAATGACTCATCTCATCTGCAGTGTGTACCATCTACAAGATGCACTGCAGTAACTCTCCAAGGCTTCATACCAAACCCGTGACCTCCACCATCCAGAACAACAAAACCAACAGGTGTACAGGAACACCATCACCTCCAAATTCCCTCCAAGTCACACATCATCCCGACGAACATATATGACCATTCCTTCATCATTATTTAACACAAAAATGAAGGTTGTTGGATGAACATCATACTCATATGGAGGCACAGAGGACTATGTCTGATCTGGATCAGTCCCCCGATGAAACCCACTTGCATGTTTCTGGAGGCTGGTACACTTCATCTGACTCAGAATAGTTTTACACTGGGTCCTTTATGGGCTGCAGTAGCAGGACCTCCTAACATGAGGGGCTGAATTCTAATCTCCTGCCGCTGGGAGCAGCTGTGGGTGAACAAAATGGCGGCCCGCAGGTGTGGGCCACGCGCCACCAACCCCTGCGATGAAACGCATGGCATCTCATTTGAATGCACCGGATGGGCTGCCCCCCCCCCAATCACATGGCACGGGTGGCTTCAGCGACGCCATGAATGACATCAGCTGATTCGTGAGCAGGTGCTGGCGCCATCTTTAAAAGGGAGCACCCCCTGCATTCAAGCTCTTCCTTCATTATTGATGTCGTGCTGGAGTAGAAAGGGCAGGACTGTCTACAACACCGCACCAGCCTTCAAGCAGCATCCCTGGGAACCCCTGTGCCAATGGCGGACATCCAAGGAACGGTGGCCCCACGGTTTAGCGATGCTGCCCTGCTCACTCTCCGCACAGCTGCAAGGGAATGGCGGGAGGTACTTTTCCCCAGTGATGACAAGAGGAGGTCCTCCCGCCTGACCAAGCAAGCCTGGATGGAGATCGCAGAGGAGGTAAGCTGCCGTGGGGTCATCCAACGAGGCTGGGTCCAGTGCAGGAAGAGGGTCGATGATCTCATGTGCTCAGCAAAGGTAAGTGGCACATTACAGAACTGCTCCATTTGACCTGGGTATCCCTACACGGTATGCCATATTGGTGCAACAGCCATGTCAAAGATAGGGAAGTTAGGGAGGATTGATGGCACATGACTGGCTGCATATGCTCATCAAGTCACCCTCATTTGCACCTCAGAGCATGTCACACCCATGACAGGGTGAGTCCATATACAAATAACCCCAGCTGTTGTTGAAGCTCCCGTGTTGTTACAACCATGATGTTGATGTTTGGCAATGTTCAATATCAGCTGTTCCAGGCAAAGAGGACCCACAATAGTAAGGAGGCGTCCAGGACCGGTGGAGGGGTGCCCGACCTGAGGCCACTCATGCAAGCTGAAGAAGCGGCGCTGGAGCTAGCTAGGAGCCAGGGAGTACATGCATTTTGGACATGGAGCTTGGGGTCCCAGGTGAACAGTGTGATTATTGCCAAACACAATGATTCCTAATTGCCTTTCATATGCAGGTACTATGCTGTCATCATTGCGACATTTGTACCATAAAACCTAAATACGGACATATGAACATACGAATCAGGAGCAGGAATAGGCCACTCGAGCCTGCTCTGCCATTTAATAAGTTCATGGCTGAACTGATTACTCCACATTTCCACCTACCCCCGATAGCCTTCCACGCCCTTGCTTATCAAGAATCTATCTACCTCTGCCTTAAAAATATTCAAAGACTCTGCTTCCACTGCCTTTTGAGGAAGAGAGTTTCAAAGACTCTCGACCCTCTGGGAGAAAAAAATTTCTCCTCATCTCTGTCTTAAATGGGTCACCCCTTATTTTTAAACAGTGACCCCTAGTTCTAGATTCTCCTACAAGGGGAAACATCCTTTCCGGATCCACCCTGTCAAGGGTCACTCCTTATATGTTTCTTATATGTTTCAATCAAGTTGCCTCTTACTCTTCTAAATTCCAGCGGATACAAGCCTAGCCTGTCCAATCTTTCCTCATAAGACAGGCCGCCCATTCCAGGTATTAGTCTAGTAAACCTTCTCTGTACTGCCTCCAATGCATTTACATCCTTCCTTAAATAAGGAGACCAGTACTGTACACAGTACTCTAGATGTAGTCTCACCAATGCCCTGTATAGCTGAAGCATAACCTCCCTACTTTTGTATTCAATTCCCCTCACTATAAACTATAACATTCTATTAGCTTTCCTAACTATGTGCTGTACCTGCATACTAACCTTTTGCGATTCATGCACTAGGACACCCAGATCCCTCTGTATCTCAGAGCTCTGCAATCTCTCCCCATTTAGATAATATGCTTTGTTTTTATTCTTCCTGCCAAAGTGGACAATATCACATTTTCCCACATTATACTCCATTTGCCAGGTCTTTGCCCACTCACTTAACCTATCGATATCCCTTTGTAGCCCCCTCATGTCCTCTTCAGAAGTTATTTTCCTACCTATCTTTGTGTCATCGGCAAATTTAGCAACCATACCTTTACTCCCTTCATCTAAGTCACTTATATAAATTGTAAAAAGTTGAGGCCCCAGCACAGATCCCTGTGGCACACCACTCGTTACATCTTGCCAACCAGAAAATGACCCATTTATGCCTACTCTCTGTTTCCTATTAGCTAGACAATCTTCTATCCATGCCAATATGTTACCCCCTACACCATGAGCTTTTATTTTCTGCAATAACCTTTGATGTGGCACCTTATCAAATGTCTTCTGGAAATGTCTTCTGCGAAGGAGCACCCGCAAACGTTTTAAACAGACACCTTGGCACATATGGGTATTCACGGGTGAGACAGCTATGTCATATGCAATTTCAATAAATGTGCCTTTCTGACAAGTGTAGCCTTTCCTGTGTGAATAACACATGCATCCTTGTACCGATTGTGTCTTCCCATTACATTATTAGCCTGACAGTACTGCCAATGTAAGCGATAACATCATTGCCATGCCAATATGCATGATGTGGCACTGCACGGATGCAGACACATGGGCAATGGCTCAGTCAGCTGCTGCAGGTCATGCTGGAGAGACAGAGATTACAGAGGCAGATGTCTTCAGACGAGATGCAGGACAGTGGTTTGTGGTGTGAGCAGCATATGTTGCACTTTAGGGATTGTGGAAGCGCTCAATGATCAGGAGTTGTCTTGCATCCCTTGCTCATCGCTTGCCATATCTGCCCTCCATCAATGCTCTCCGTGCTCCCATGCGTGGCTGCTGCTGGTTGCCCTCTGTGTCCTCATCATCCGAGGATGTGTCCTGCTCCTGTACCTCTTCATCCTGCAGGGCCTTCCCCCTCTGTACTGCAATGTTGTGCAGAACGCAGCATACAACAACAATGTGCCCAACCCTGTCTGGTGCGTACTGTAGGGCTCCACCAGATCAATCGAGGTAGCGGAAGTGCATCTTTAACATGCCGGTCACCTGCTCAATGGTAGCTCAGGTGGAGCCGTGGCAGGCGTTGTAGCGCTCTTCTGCATCACTGCTGGGGTTCCTCACCAGCATTAGAAGCCATATCAGCAAATGGTAGCCCCTGTCCCCAAGAATCCACTCCTGAATTTGAGCAGGTGGAGTGAACAGCAATGGCACCTGGGACTGTCGCAGGATGAAGGAGTCATGGCAGCTGCCCGGGAAGGGGGAAAAAATTGCAGGAAGAACTTCTTGCGGTCGCATACAGCTGCACATTGAGCAAGTAAAACTCCTTTCTGTTGAGATATGCAGATGGTTGTTCTGTTGGAGCCTTGATGGCCACATGCATATGGACAATAACCTCTTGCACCTGTGGGAATCCCACCATGGCCCCAACTCCAATGGCCCTCTCGGCCTGATCCTCAGGGTCTATCCTGAAGCACACATAGTCGCCGGTCCTCCTGTACAATGCATCAGTAACCTCCCTGATGCAGCAATGTACTGCAGTTTGTGATCTTCCTGCACCGCTCCCCGCCTACCCCCCCCACCGACCCCTGCCAATCTCCCGGCCACGGAGCCCGACTTTGGGAGCTCAACAAAATTCAGCCCAAGGAGTCTCTGCCCCTCAGACAGGTCTGGCCATGTAGGAAGCGGGCAGAGATTCTGCTCCTTACAAAGCCGACCAGGATTTCTCAACAAAGGCCTGGTGTACATGGACTTT
The DNA here is from genome assembly GCF_036365525.1 of Heterodontus francisci. Lineage (NCBI taxonomy): Eukaryota > Metazoa > Chordata > Chondrichthyes > Heterodontiformes > Heterodontidae > Heterodontus > Heterodontus francisci. Next base: position 62,498,874 of record NC_090373.1, on the reverse strand, counting down.
GACCTTTCTCTGAACAGTTCCTCAGGTCTCCAGATGGAATTATGGAACGGATGTGGTGCTTTAAACCCTCTATCGTCGATCCACTCTGGCTCACATTTATAATCTTTAGTCTCACTAGTTGATACTCAATAACCAAAAAATAAAATTGCACTGCAGTAGAGCAAAATTAAATCTACGGCCTTGAAGTGAAATATTTTATTCTTCAGCAGAATAGCAGCTACCAAATGTGGTGCAATTAGATATTCTTAACTAATTTATGAATAGCTGTTAATTCATCAGAAAAATCATTAAATAGTTGCTGCGTACACAGGCTGTAACAATTGTGTTTATTGATTTTTACAGGATATGCACAACTGTTTCAGCTTTTCCTTACAGCCATGAAAATTGCAACCCCCGTTAACTATTAACATTTCAGAAATGGCACTTTTCCTGAGCAATTTAACTAACTTTGGCCCATGCTCCTGTCAATAAAAATGATTCCTGAGCAATTGAATGACAGCTTTCCTGTGAAACAGCGTTCATATTCATGATCCCAAAATTCCTCGGGTCACCATCCCAATGTGGGAATGGTAGCTGATGATGTCCTCCAGCACAGGCCTTGCTGGAGTTTACGGGGTCAGTGGAAGGGTATTCTATTTTCATGAGTTAGGTGGGTGTAAACAATACTTTGGCATCCACCTAGCTATGCCTGCCAGGAGTTCTGGCACCTGCCTGCCTGTAGGGGTGGGGTGGTGGTTGTAGAGGGGTTGCCTCTCTCCCCCTGACCCCAGCCATGGTCCTATCAGCCCTATCAGAATCTCAGCATACCAACCACCATTACTGCACTGGGTCCTGACTGAGGCCCAGGAGTTACAACTCCTGGTTTAGGGAGTTCCTGGCCCTGTCTCCACCCATTGACAGTCCTTTACCTTGTAAGAGGTGGAAACAAATTATGCCCCTTTTGATGCAGCTGGGAAACTTCCTGTTAGGTCTCATTTATTTTCCTGGATGTGCCACTCATCTCCCAATGGAGTTTTGGTGGGAGACCAGCAAAGTCCCTGAGGAATTACTGTGTCTATATTTTTATTTCCAAAGTAGATACTGTTATCAATGTAATTGATAATCACCTACAGTGGCCTTGTTTATGGATCTTAGCTGTGATTTACTATCAAAGCTACTATGTACGCCAGTTTGCACGTGCGCCAATCAAACTTGGCAATTCAAAAAAATCTTAGCTCAGGGCAGACTGACACATTATTAATCTTGCATTGTGATAACCATATGTCATCTTGGTAGAACTATTAAGTAGCATTAGTGTTAAAAATCTATGGAATACTTTTCTATTCTTCCAGCTAAATTGATGAATATGAGAGACCTGATGGTGGATAAATCAGGAAATTATCTTTCAAAAGTTCATACAAAAGCATGACGTATTAATGAAGTTCAATCACACCTCTCGACAATTCCTGGGGTGATGTATTTAAGGAGGCTCATTGATTTATTTGAAGTTTTCATTCTATTGTATGGCTGATCTCCTATTGATTTTGACAGGTTCTGAATTTATAGCTGATCATTATCTTTTTTATTGCTAACAGTAATGATTATTGTTCCTGTGTGAGAAAAGGGATTCTTGCTTCGTCCATGATTTACAGTTTGAAAGGTTTTCAAGGTCATGTTAATTAAGACAATGTCAAATGGAGCCTGACAACTTTGGTAGTGTTTTATTGAGACTAACATAATAAACCTTCCTTGCACCTGAAGAAAGATTCTGAAAGTTTGCCTGCAGGTTTCCAACCTAATTAAAATGTCATGTTTGCTATTATCTGTGTTTTAACACTTAGAGTTGAAAAGATGAATACAGCATTTTTCAACAGTATCTTTCTCTGTATTCCTTTTCAATTGAGTCACAAAGATTTTGGGCTGAATTTTAATCTACGGGAGCGCATGGGTTTGGTGTTTAAAGCCAGTAAAATTGACGTTGCACCAGGAAGTCGGCTCCTACCTGGTGATTTCTGCATTTCACTCCAGCACATTAGGCTGCTTGCCTGTAAATCAATTAACATAAGTTAATCGCTCAGTTAAAGCAATATTTAAAAACACTTTTCCGTTTACCATAAGGCCCATGGGTTTCTCAGGGTTTCCTGAAACTCACCAGTGAAACCAAGGTGAGAAGACAGCAGCAATTGAAGGGCTTGATCAATCTCAGTAGAAGATGCCAGTAAATACTTAGTAAACACAGCTGTTTTCTTTCCTGCTAGTGCAAGAGGGTTTGGTCACAGTTCTTTGACAGAGAGGTTATTTTCTACACTTTGAAGGTTTGCTCTATTGCATCAGGATAGGTGCCACTTGTGTTGCCTTAAATTGGACCTCAGATGAGGACCAACATGAGCAACAACCGGGCCAACAACAGCAGCCGCTGCCTGCTGGTTATAGACCAGTAGCTGTACAGCAGAGAGGAAGAGCAGAGAGGAGACTAGCAGAGAAGAGACCAGGTGAGGGGACCAGCAGAGAGGAGACTAGCAGACTGGTGTAGCTCACAGGAGGCACTACCCAGGAAACCATGTCTACAGGCAGAAGCTCAGTTTCCTTGACATGTCTCAGGAGGCTCAGGATGTCAAATATCTGCACTTCCTAAAAGAATACCTGCTGTCTGCTTACCATTGGCTGTCAAAGTCACCACCGCCCTCACTGGTCCCATGGAAGTGTATCTGAGTTGGTGCATGATCTGAATGAGTCCTGTTACTGTACACCCTTTGAAGGACTCAGCACCTCTGTAGATTCGTAACCTGTTACATTCACTGACTCCCACTGCACACAAGGCCCTTTGGGTGATTAAAGACATGAATTAGTCATTGAAAGAGTATGTTGAAAATTATCATTATGAAGCAGACCGTATTTCACTCGCTGTTGAAACTAAGTCATGATGACCAAGTGCTATATGACTTGTGGGTGGCTTTTATTTAAATTGTGTCACCAGGTACCTGGGAGCCTCCCATCTCCAACAGCCAGGATTGCTGAAACTCTACTTATTTCCAACACTTCCTCCTTTGCAGTTGTGAGCTGCGTGATCTGCAGAGGGCCCTTTTCGGTTCTCTCCCTCTCCCTGGTGTTCTGTGTTCTTTTCTTTTGCAAGGTGGGAAAGAACAGAGCTATGAGTGAGTGTAATAGCACATCTTCATCCGATGAATGAAGAACATTTGGTGAAGGTGACTATGAAGGAAAGACTTGACATTGCATAAGCATGAGGATGCATGGTGGATAGATGGGAATGAGGAGAAGTGCATAGAATGGGAAAGATGGATGCACCTGCTAAGTAAGTGAGTGCGAGGAGTGATGTGATGGAGTAGGTTTGAAAAGGCTAAGTGAGGAACTGGTGTGATGTGTTACACAGGATATAGGTCAATGTGGCATTGTACTCAACTTCTCTGACCTGTTTGGGCTAGTAAATCACTTCCTACATTGAATCCAGGAGCCTGACACCACTGACCCAATGCTGACCTCCTTCACAACTTCTATCAACACCTCTTGGTCTCAGCTGCAGGCCTCTTCCTCCCGTTGCTGGAGAACAGTATCTCTCTCCCATTCCTCGCAGCACATCCAGGGAGATGTCAATGAAACTGGGCACAGCCTGTGACCTACTGAACTCCATTCTGACACTTGCTTCCCTCTTCTTCCCAACTCCAAACTCCTTCAACTTGAGTGTTTGGAATGTAACTTTAAATACTGAAGTTGAGATTGCATCATGTGGGTCCACATTACACCTGCTGACACTGATTGGACAGGAAACTCAGAAGTAATATTATAATGAGGAGGCTGCACTAAAAGATTCCTGACAGATGTGCTGATGTTACTTCTGGGTTTCCTATATGCCATTAGGACTCCCAATCCCATTGCGTTGCAAACTTAAGATGGAGGCCTTTGTATTTCGCTTTCTGTTTAAAATGTATAAAAGTACATTACCTTTTTTTCATTAAATATTACAAGAAACAAATTCATTACTTTGTCTACAAAATTGGCAGCAAACATTAGTTTTGCTCTTCATAGCATAAATAAATATGGAAAGAAAACAATAACATGGATATTCATTTGGTACAACCAGGTGCATATTTTATATTTACATCAAAGTGACAACTGTATTTTGAGGAGACCCATCACTCAACACTTCTGCCACATGGGCTGATTCAGAATGGTTGTGGCCAATCAGCCTGAGTGGAGCTGGATGCTACTCAGCCAGTCCTCACAGATTGACTTCCAGAGGTGTCAAAGAACTTTTTAAAAATTCTTAAAAGGTGGATGTTTATGTGACTAAATCAACTCAGATCCAACCTGTTCTGCCAACTAGACTGAGTCACATTGCGTTTATCAGATGTCATCATTGTCATATCAGTATGCACGGAGGTGAAAGCAGACTGCTCAGCTGGCATTTTGAATATCTTCAATTATTAGAACAATGCTGTAATTCTGTGCGCTCTTGGAGTGTGCTAGAATTAGAACATTACAGTGCAGTACAGGCCCTTCGGCCCTCGATGTTGCACCGACCTGTGAAACCATCTGACCTACACCATTCCATTTTCATCCATATGTCTATCCAATGACCACTTAAATGCCCTTAAAGTTGGCGAGTCTACTACTGTTGCAGGCAGGGCGTTCCACGGCCCTACTACTCTCTGAGTAAAGAAACTACCTCGAACATCTGTCCTATATCTATCACCCATCAACTTAAAGCTATGTCCCCTCATGTTTGCCATCACCATCCGAGGAAAAAGACTCTCACTATCCACCCTATCTAACCCTCTGATTATCTTATATGTCTCTATTAAGTCACCTCTCCTCCTCCTTCTCTCCAACGAAAACAACCTCAAGTCCCTCAGCCTTTCCTCGTAAGACCTTCCCTCCATACCAGGCAACATCCTAGTAAATCTCCTCTGCACCCTTTCCAAAGCTTCCACATCCTTCCTATAATGCGGTGACCAGAACTGCACGCAATACTCCAGGTGCGGCCTCACCAGAGTTTTGTACAGCTGCAGCATGACCTCGTGGCTCCGAAACTCGATCCCCCTACTAATAAAAGCTAACACACCATATGCCTTCTTAACAGCCCTATTAACCTAGGTAGCAACCTTCAGGGATTTATGTACCTGGACACCAAGATCTCTCTGCTCATTGACACTACCAAGAATCTTCCCATTAGCCCAGTACTCTGCATTCCTGTTACTCCTTCCAAAGTGAATCACCTCACACTTTTCCGCATTAAACTCCATTTGCCATCTCTCAGCCCAGTTCTGCAGCCTATCTATGTCCCTCTGTAACCTACAACATCCTTCGGCACTATCCACAACTCCACCGACCTTCGTGTCATCCGCAAATTTACTAATCCACCCTTCTACACCCTCATCCAGGTCATTTATAAAAATGACAAACAGCAGTGGCCCCAAAACAGATCCTTGCGGTACACCACTAGTAACTAAACTCCAGGATGAACATTTGCCATCAACCACCACCCTCTGTCTTCTTTCAGCTAGCCAATTTCTGATCCAAAGCTCTAAATCACCTTCAACCCCATACTTCCGTATTTTCTGCAATAGCCTACCATGGGGAACCTTATCAAATGCCTTACTGAAATCCATATACACCACATCCACTGTTTTACCCTAATCCACCTGTTTGGTCACCTTCTCGAAAAACTCAATAAGGTTTGTGAGGCACGACCTACCCTTCACAAAACCGTGCTGACTATTGCTAATGAACTTATTCTTTTCAAGATGATTATAAATCCTATCTCTTATAACCTTTTCCAACATTTTACCCACAACCGAAGGAAGGCTCACAGGTCTATAATTACCAGGGCTGTCTCTACTCCCCTTCTTGAACAAGGGGACAACATTTGCTATCCTCCAGTCTAATGGCACTATTCCTGTCGACAATGAAGACATAAAGATCAAGGACAAAGGCTCTGCAATCTCCTCCCTGGCTTCCCAGAGAATCCTAGGATAAATCCCATCTGGCCCAGGGGACTTATCTATTTTCACACTTTCCAAAATTGCTAACACCTCCTCCTTGTGAACCTCAATCCCATCTAGCCTAGTAGTCTGAATCTCAATATTGTCCTCGACAACATTTTCTTTCTCTACTGTAAATACTGACGAAAAATATTCATTTAACGCTTCCCCTATCTCCTCTGATTCCACACACAACTTCCCACTACTATCCTTGATTGGCCCTAATCTAACTCTAGTCATTCTTTTATTCCTGATATACCTATAGAAAGCCTTAGGGTTTTCCTTGATCCTATCCGCCAATGACTTCTCGTGTCCTCTCCTTGCTCTTCTTAGCTCTCCCTTTAGATCCTTCCTGGCTAGCTTGTAACTCTCAAGCACCCTAACTGAGCCTTCACGTCTCATCCTAACATAAGCCTTCTTCTTCCTCTTGACAAGCGCTTCAACTTCTTTAGTAAACCACGGCTCCCTCGCTCGACAACTTCCTCCCTGCCTGACAGGTACATACTTATCAAGGACACGCAGTAGCTGCTCCTTGAATAAGCTCCACATTTCGATTGTGCCCATCCCCTGCCGTTTCCTTCCCCATCCTACGCATCCTAAATCTTGCCTAATCGCATCATACTTTCCTTTCTCCCAGCTATAATTCTTGCCCTGCGGTATATACCTGTCCCTGCCCATCGCTAAGGTAAACCTAACCGAATTGTGATCACTATCACCAAAGTGCTCACCTACATCTAAATCTAACACCTGGCCGGGTTCATTACCCAGTACCAAATCCAATGTGGCATCGCCCCCGGTTGGCCTGTCTACATACTGTGTCAGAAAACCCTCCTGCACACACTGGACAAAAACTGACCCATCTAAAGTACTCGAACTATAGTATTTACAGTCAATATTTGGAAAGTTAAAGTCCCCCATAACAACTACCCTGTTACTCTCGCTCCTGTCGAGAATCATCTTCGCTACCCTTTCCTCTACATCTCTGGAACTATTCGGAGGTCTAGAATGGCCAGTACTTGTCCACTGTGTCTACTTTTGTTTAAACCTATCAATTTAAATGGCAATCCAGAGATGGTTTTGGTGCCCAATTCTCTTGATTAATTTGAATTTTACAGTGCAGAAACAGATCATTTGGCCCAAGGATCTAAGCCGGAGTTGATGCTCCACAGGAACCTCCATCCACCTTTCCTCATCTCAGCTTATCAACCTATTCCTTTCTCCTTCATGTACATACCTAGCTTCCCTTCAATCCCATTCGACTACTTACTGTGGTAGCAGGTTCCACATTCTCTCCACTCTCTGAGTAAAGAGGTTTTCCTGGTGCTCAAGGAACATTATTCTTGCTGCTGTAAAATTGTTGCCAATTCAGTGCATAGCTGTTTAATGGAATGTACAGCCTGTGGCATGTGGGAAGTCATGGACGCACCATATGTCCTAGACAAACACATCAGAAGGAAGTGTTACTGGCTGCAGAAGTTTGAACTCCAGGTTTCGGAATTCGAGCGGCGGCTGGAGTCACTGTTGTGCATCCGCGAGGCAGAGGACTATGTGGATAGCACGTTTAGGGAGGTGGTCACACTGCAGGTTAGGAGCATGCAGGCAGAAAGGGAATCAATGACCGGCTGGCAGTCTAGGAGAACCATGCAGGTAGTGCAGGAGACCCCTGATATAATCTCACTCGCTAATCAGTTTTCCATTTTGGATACTGGTGAGGGTGATGGTTCCACAGAGGAGTGCAGTCAAAGCCAAGTTTGTGGCACCATAGGTGGTTCAGCTGCACAGGAGGGGAGGAAGAAGAGTGGAAGAGCAATAGTGATAGGGGATTTCTTAGTTAGGGGAACAGACAGGTGTTTCTGTGGCACTAAACATGACTCCAGAATGATGTGTTGCCTCCCTGGTGTCAGGGCCAAGGATGTCACAGAACAGATACAGGAAATTCTTCTGGGGGAGGGTGAACAGCCAGAGGTTGTGGTTCACATTGGCACCAATGACATAAGTAAGAAGGGGGATGAGGTCCTGAAGCAGAATAAAAAGCAGGACAGACTTGCAGGTTGATAGGTAAATTGGCCATTGTAAATTGCCCCTAGTATAGGTAGGTGGTAGGAGAATGGTGGGGATGTGGTAGGGAATATGGGATTAATGTAGGATTAGTAGAAATGGGTGGTTGTTGGTCTGCACAGACTCGGTGGGCCGAAGGGCCTGTTTCAGTGCTATTTCTCTCTATGATTCTATGATTCTATGACATCTAAGGCAGTAATCTCAGGAGTACTCCCAGTGCCACATGCAACTGAGCAGAGGAATAGGAGAATTGAGCAATTGCCACATGGCTGGAGAACTGGTGTAGGAGGGAGGGCATCAGATTTCTGAGACATTAGGATCGGTTCTGGGGCTGGTGGGACCCTGTACAAGGTGGGCGGGTTGCATCTTAGCAGGACTGGGATGAATATCCTCACAGGGAGTTTTGCTAGTGCTGTTGGGGAGGGTTTAAACTAAATTGTCAGGGGGATGGGAACCTGAGAGGGAGCTCAGATTGGAGGGGAGCAAAACTGGTAACTTGTCAGGGGTGTGGGAACCAGGAGCAAGTATCAAAGAGGAATATCAAGGTGCACAGAATACTGGGGAAGATAGACTGCACTAGAGTAGGGAATAGTAAGTTATTAGGTGGGGTCAGAGTGAGGGAGAAAGTAATAAAGTCTGAATCATGATTAATGTGCATGTATGTGAATGCACAGAGTGTGGTTAATAAGACTGGTGAGGTACAGGTGCAGATTGCCACGTGGAAATATGATGTTGTGGCTATAACAGAGACCTGGCTCAAAGAAGGGCAGGACTGGGTGTTAAATATTCCTGGATACAAGGTGTTCAGGAAAGATAGGAAAGGGAAAAAAGGGGGAGGGGTGGCGGTATTAATTAAGAAGAGCAGTGCAGTGCTGGAGAAAAAGGATGTCCCAGAGGGGTCAAGGACAGAATCAATTTGGCTAGAGTTAAGGAACAAAAAAGATGCGGTTATATTGCTCAGTGTTATCTATAGACCACCAACTAGTGGGAAGGACGTGGAGGAACAAATTTGCAAGGAAATTACAGAGAACTGCAAAAATTATAGGGTAGTTATAATGGGGGACTTTAATTTTCCAAACATAGACTGGGATAATAGTAGTGTAAAGGGCAGTGAGGGGCAAGAGTTCCTAGAGTGTGTTCAGGAAAATTTTCTACAGCAGTATGTTGCTAGTCCAACGATAAAAGGAGGCACTGCTAGACCTGGTTCTTGGGAATGAGATGGACCAAGTGGATCAAGGATCAGTAGGAGAGCATTCAGGGGATAGTGATCATTGTATCATAAGGTTTAGGCTGACGATGGAAAAGGATAAAGAGCAATCCAGAGTAAGAATAATTAACTGGGGGAAGGCTAACTTCAATGGGGTAAGAATGGAGCTGGAGCAAATAAATTGGAGTCAAAAACTGGCAGGAAAACTGATGAATGAACAATGGGCTACCTTCAAAGAACAGATAGTTAGGGCACAGTCAAGGTATGTTCCCTCAAAGGGGAAAAGTAGGGCAAACAAATCCAGAGCTCCCTGGGTGACAAAAGAGGTAGAGATTAAGATAAAGAAGAAAAAGTGTGCTTCTGACAGATGCCAGGTAGAAAATACTATTGAGAACCAGGCTGAATATAGAAGGTCCAGAGGGGAAGTGAAAAGCAAATAAGAGAAGCAAAGAGAGAGCATGAAAAGAGACTGGCAGCTAGCATTAAAGGAAATCCCAACGTTTTCTATTGGCATACAAATAGTAAACGGGTGGTAAAAGGAGGAGTGGGGCTGATTAGGGACCAGAAAGGGGATTTACACATGGAGGCAGAAGGCATAGCTGAGGTATGAAATGTATACTTTGCATCTGTCTTTACCAAGGAAGAAGATGCAACCCAGGCAATATTGAAAGAGGAGGTACATCAGACATTAAAGGGATTTAAAATTGATAAAGAGGAAGTATTACATAGGCTGTCTGTACTTAATGTGGATAATGCACCAGGACCAGATGAGATGCATCCAAGGATACTAAGGGAAGTGAAGGTGGAAATCACGGAGGCACTGGCCATAATTTTTCAGCCTTCCTTAGACTCGGTGGTGGTGCCAAAGGACTGGAGAATTGCAGTCTTGTTCAAAAAAAGGTGTAAAGATAAGCCCAGCAATTACAGGCCAGTCAGTTTAATTTTGGTGGTGGGAAAACTTCTAGAAAAAATAATTTGGGACAAAATGAATAGTCACATGGACAAATGTGAGTTAAACAAGGAAAGCCAGCATGGATTTCTTAAGGAAAAATCATGTTTCACTAACTTGTTGAAGTTTTTTGAGGAGGTTGATAAGGGCAATGCTGTTGATGTGGTGCACATGGACTTTCAAAAGGAATTTGATACAGTGCCACACAACAGACTTATGAGCAAATTGGTAGCTCATGGAATAAAAGGGGCAGTCGCAACATGGATACAAAATTGGCTGAGTGACTGGAAACAAAGAGTAGTGGTTAATGGATGTTTTCGGGCTGGAGGAAGGTTTGTATTGGAGCTCCCCAGGGATCAGTGTTGGGACCCTTGCTTTTCCTGATATATATTAATGATCTAGACCTTGGGGTACAGGGCACAATTTCAAAGTTTGCAGATGATATGAAACTTGGAAGTATAGTGAACTGTGTGGAGGATAGTATAGAACTTAAAAGGACACAGACAAGTTGATGGAATGGGCGGACAGGTAGCAGATGAAGTTCAATGCAAAGAAATGTGAAGTGATTCATTTTGGTAGGAAGAACATGGAGATACAATATAAAAATAAAGAGTACAATTCTAAAGGGGGTGCAGGAGCAGAGGGACCTAGATGTATATGTGCATAAGTCATTGAAAGTGGCAGGACAGGTTGAGAGAGCAGTTAATAAAGCATACAGTATCCTGGGCTTTATTAATAGGAGCATAGAGTACAAGAGTAAGGAAGTTATGTTGAACTTGTATAAAACACTAGTCCGGCCTCAGTATTGCATCCAGTTCTGGGCGCCGCACTTGAGGAAAGATGTGAGGGCATTGGAGAGAGTGAAGAAACGATTCACAAGAATGGTTCCAGGGATGAGGAACTTCAGTTATGAAAATAGATTGAAGAAGTAAGGACTGTTTTCCTTGGAGAAGAGAAGGCTCAGAGGTGATTTGATAGAGGCATTCAAAACCATGAGGCGTCTGGACAGAGTAGATAGAGAGAAACTGTTCCCACTCGTGAGAGGATCGAGAACAAGAAGGCACAGATTTAAAGTATTTAGTAAGAGAAGTAAAAGTGACATGAGGAAAAACGTTTTCACGCAGTGAGTGATTAAGATCTGGAATGCCTGAGAATGTGGTGGAGATAGGTTCAATTGAAGCATTCAAAAGGGAATTAAACTGTTATATTAAAAGGAAGAAGGTGCAGCGTTACAGGGAGAAGGCAGGGGAATGGAACTGAGGGAATTGCTCTTTCAGAGAGTCAGTGTGGACACGATGGGCCGAATGGCCTCCTTCTGCACTGTAACGATTCTGTGATTAGTAGAATTTGCAATGATTCCGCAACTGATAAATAAAAGCAGTTACTTGTATATACTGGTCTTAATGCAGACATGCACGGCTATCACCCAAATAGATTTTTCATTCATATTGTGGAAATATACAACCTAAGCAAGAATCTCAATTATATAGCAGTGCCCAATATACATACTTGCACAGGTCTACCTCTCTAACATGGTAACATTTTATGACATTAATGCTATGACATTGTTATGCTATGAAATGCCATAAGCAAAATGACCTAAGTAGAATGACATAGAAATGAACAGGAAATTAGATTTGATACCCTAACCCTAATTTTATGTTAATAAATTGGTTATAACAGATAAACTGTTATAATAAGATGACTGTGGTATTTGTTGCACAAATGCAGGTTAGTGTCATCATTAAAAAAGCTTATTTTTAAATTTATCTCAGCACCAAGTATCAAGGAGAATTATAGTTGCAATTTTAACTCTATACTTGAATAATCTATGCAATCCCATTTCTTTCCTCTTTTCTTGTACTCTTTAATATTATTTTCTTAATTGACTTTCTTAAAGTTAACCTAATTTAATGAATCAAAATTCAATGGGTTTTGTAAGAGGGAAAAGTTCTCAAAGAAAACCGGAATACTTTTTCAGCTTTGTCTCCAAAGGAAATTAGAGTAATGAACCCCAAGCTTACTTGCACAATGGGTGGGATTTCAATCTCACTGGTGCAGGAAAAAATGGTCTTGGTGCTTTGGTGTGCCAGAAATCATATTTTAACTTAGTTTCAACTACAATGAAAGGCTCACAGCACCAGTGCTAATAGTTCATGAAAAACAAGTCTGTCAGTATTGAAATACCATCTCAGTTTTCAATACATGCACTTCTCTTTCGGATGACATCTTCCAAAATGTAATGTGACATCAATTTCTAATTATGAATGTTGCAAAGCCAAAATAAACATACAAAAGGCAAGTAATGTTAACTTTGATTATATGCCCTTGAAGAGCCCATACATTTTAGCAAGTTATTTTTAGTGCTGGCTACAGTTTACTCTTTGCCCTTTACTGTAGTTCTGTTGCCCTACCTAATAGTTCCACTCTAGACACAACTGATTCTATGCCATATTTGTGCATTGGTACTTTAAAATGCTTTGTATTGTCATTTTACAAAGGAAAATCATTATGGTTCTCTATTTATCAGGTCTACAGAAACCTGTACCTTGAAAATTATGTGGATAGCACATTTAACAAAATGGTCACATCGCAGATTAAGAGCATGCAGGCAGAGAGGGAATGGGTGACCACTAGGCAGTCTAGAAAGACCAGAAAGGTAGTGCAGGAGTCCTCTGAATCTATCTCACTCACTAACCAGTTTTCCATTTTGGATACTGGTGAGGGCAATGGTCTGTCAGAGGAATGAAGCAAGAGCCAAGTTTGTGGCACCACAAGTGGCTCAGCTGCACAGGTGATGAGGCAGAAGAGTGGAAGGGCAATAGTGGTAGGCGATTTGACAGTTAGGGGAACAGACAGTTGTTTCAGTGGCCGTAGACGTGACTCCAGGATGGTATGTTGCCTCCCTGGTGCCAGGGTCAAGGATGTCACGGAACGGCTGCAGAACGGGGGAGGGTGAACAGCCAGAAGTCATGGTCCACATTGGCACTAATGACATAGGCAGAAAGAGAGATGAGATCCTGAAAGCAGATTTTAGGAAGCTAGGAGGAAATTGAAAAGCAGGACATCTGAGGCAGTAATCTCAGGATTACTCCCAGTACTACGTGCTAGTGAGTATAGAAATAGGAAGATTAAGCAAATGAACACGTGGCTGGAAAAATGGTGTAGGAGGGAGGTCTTTAGATTCCTGAGGCATTGGGACCGGTTCTGGGGCAGGTGGGACCTTTACAAGATGGACGGGTTAAATCTTAATGGGACCAGGACTAATATCCTCATGGAGAGATTTGCTAGTGCTGTTGGGGAGGGTTTAAACTAGCTTGTCAGGGGGTTGGGAAACTGCAAGGGAATTCAGACAGGAGAAAAACAAAGCTGGTTATGGGAAGTAGAAAAGCTGTGAATGAAGGTGGAAAGCAGCAGAACCAAATGCTAGAACAAATCAGGGTCAAAATACAGAATAGTATTAAAAAGGCAGAATTAAAGGAACTCTAAATGAATGCATACAGTATTCACAACAAGGTAGGTGGGTTGATGGTGCAAGTAGAAGTAAATGGGTATGATTTAATTGCCATTACTGAGATGTGGCTGCAGGGTGACCAAGACTGGGAACTCACTATTAAAGGATATTCAACATTTAGGAAAGAGAGGCAAAAAGGAAAAGGAGGTGGGGGTAATGCTGATAATAAGGGATGGGATCAGGGCACTAGTGAGAAAGAATCTTCGATTGTAAGAACAGGATATAGAATCTGTTTAGGTGGAGCTAAGCAACAGCAAGGGACATCAGTTATTGGTAGGAGTGGTTTACAGGCCACCAAACAGTAGTGGTAATGTAGGGCATGGTATAAATCAGGAAATTAGAAGTGCATGTAGCAAGGGCAATGCAGTAATCATGGGTGAGTTCAATCTACACATAGACTGGGTAAATCTAATGAGCAACAATGCAGTGGAAGAATTCCTGGAATGTGTCTGAGATGGTTTTCTGGAGCAATAAGTTGAGGAACCAACCAGGAAACAGGCTAATATAAAAACAAGAAATGCTGAAAAAAGGTCTGGAAGCATCTGTGGAGAGAGAAGCAGAGTTAACGTTTCAGATCAGTGACCCTTCTTCAGAACTGACAAATATTAGAAATGTAAAAGATTTTAAGCAAGTAATGCGGGGGGTGGGGCAAGAGATAACAGAAGAGAAGGTGTTGATAGGACAAGGTCACAGCGAATAACTGACCAGAAGGTCATGGAACAAAGGCAAATGGTATGTTAATAGTGTGCTGAAAGACAAAGCGTTAGTACAGGGAGGGTGTGAATCAACTGTAAAGCACAAAGCACTCCAAGCACAAACATTTAAAAAAATTTTAAAAACAGTAACAGTGGGTGGGCACAGTAGAAACAAACTAAACACACTAAAATACCTAAAATAAAATAACCAAATAAAAAAGAAAAAGAAAAAATAACTAAACATAAAAGGGGGGGGGGGGCGTCATGCTCTGAAATTATTGAATTCAATGTTCAGTCCAGCAGGTTGTAGTGTGCCTAATCGGTAAATGAGATGCTGTCCCTCAAGCTTGCGTTGATGTTCGCAGGAACACTGCAGCAATCCCAGGACAGAGATGTGAGCATGAGAGCGGGGGATGGTGGGGGGTGTTGAAATGGCAAGCAACCGGAAGCTCGGGGTCATGCTTACGGACTGAACGGAGGTGTTCAGTAAAGCAGTCACCCAATCTGCGCTCGGTCTCCCCAATGTAGAGGAGACCACATTGTGAGCAGCGAATGCAGTATACTACATTGAAAGAATACAGTATACTAAATCACTGCTGCACCTGAAAGGGTGTTGGGGCCTTGGATAGTGAGGAGAGAGGAGGTAAATGGGCAGGTATTACACCTCCTGCGATTGCAGGGGAAGGTGCCATGGGAAGGGAACAAGGTGTTGGGGGTAATGGAGGAGTGGATGAGGGTGTCGCGGAGAGAACAATCCCTTCGGAATGCTGACAGGGGAAGGGAGGGGAAGATGTGTTTGGTAGTGGAAACTAAATAACTAAATACCAAACTTATTTGGAAGGCTTATAAAGTTCCTTTAAAAAAGTCATAAGCTGGAGGATTGGGAGAATTTTAGAATCCAGCAAAAGTGGACTAAGAAATTGATAAAGAAAGAGGGAATAGAATATAAAAATTAACTGGCAAGAAATATAAATAGGGATCATTAAAGCTTCTAATAGGTATGTAAAAAAAAAAAATTTGGCAAAGACAAATGTGGGCCCATTACAGGCAGAGACAGGGGAATATATAACGGAAAATAAAGAAATGGTAGAGAAGCTAAATAATTACTTTGTGTCTGTCTTCACAGAGGAAAATACACGAAGTCTCCCTGAAATATTTGAGATCCAAGGGTCGAGTGAGAAGGAGGAACTGAAAGAAATTAGGATTAGTAAAAAAAAAGTAATATTGGAGAAATTACTGGGACTGAAAGTTGACAAATCCCCGGGACCCGATGATCCTCACCCCAGAGTGTGGCTACATAGATAGTGGATGCATTGGTGATCATTTTTCAAAATTCTATAAATTCTGCAATGGTGCCTGCAGATTGGAAGGTTGCAAATGTAACCCCACTGTTTAAGAAAGGAGGGAAAGAGAAAAAGAGGAGTTAAGGTTGGGGCACATCAGCCATGATCTTATTGAATGGCAGGGCAGGCTTGAGGGCCCAAATGACCTACTCCTGCTCCTATTTCTTATGTTCTTATGTTTATATAAAATGGCGAACTACAGACCTGTTAGCCGGACGTTGATAGTAGGGAACATACTAGAATCTATTATAAAGGATATGATAACTGGACACTTATAAAATAATGGTCTGATTGGGCAGAGTCAACATGGATTTATGAAGGGGAAATCATGCTTGACAAACATGTTTGAGTTTTTTGAGGATGTTACTAGCAGAGTGTATAAGGGGCAACCAGTGAATGTGGTGTATTTGGACTTTCAGAGGGCTTTTGATAAAGTCCCACATAGGAGATTACTAAGCAAAATTAAGCGCATGAGATTAGGGGTAATATATTAGCACAGATTGAGGATTGGGTAACAGGCAGAAAACAGACAGTAGGAATAAATGGGTCATTCTCAGGTTGGCAGGCTGTGACCAGTGGGGTACCGCAAACATCAGTGCTTGGGCCCCAGCTGTTCACAATCTATGTCAATGATTTGGATGTGGTGTCAATTGTAATATTTCCAAGTTTGCAGATGACACAAAACTTGGTGGAAATGTGAGTTGTGAGGAGGATGCAAAGAGGCTTCAAAAGGATTTGGAAAGGCTGAGTGAGTGGGCAAGAACATGGCAGATGGAATATAACGTGGATAAGTGTGAGGCTATCCACTTTGGTAAGAGGAATAAAGGTGCAGAGTATTTCTTAAATGGTGAGAGATTGTAAAGTGTTGATGTCCAAAGGGACCGAGCTGTCCTTGTTCATAAGTCACTGAAAGCTAGTTTGCAGGAGCAGCAAGTAATTAGAAAAACAAACAAATGGTATGTTAGCCTTTATCGCAAGAGGATTTGAGTAAAGGAGCAAAGAAGTCTTGCTTCAATTGTATAGAGCATTGGTGAGACCGCACCTGGAATATTGTGTGCAGTTCTGGTCCCCTTGCCTGAGGAACGATATATTTGCCATAGAGGGAGTGCAGCAGAGGTTCACCAGACTGATTCCTGGGATGGCGGGTATAGTGTTTGATTGATCTGAATTTGATGGTTTGGCTCAGTGTTCACTGGTTTGATTGCTTAGGCCTCTGAGCGGAGCTAGAGAGACCAGAAGCTTCCGGAAATCGGACAGTTTGAATCTGCTCTCATAGCCATATGCTGCTATCAAGACATGTGCCGAAATCTGTAAGACCTTTACAGTTAATGTTAATGTGCTTTAAATTAACCAGTTGGTTATTTAAAACGTGTGTTATCTGCATTGCTCAGAGTTAAATTGGATATTGAAATCCAACCCAGTAACCCAGCATAAACATAACATTAGGATTGTCCTATTAGGAGAGATTGAGGAGACTGGGCTTGCATTCTCTGGCGTTCAGAAGAATGAGAGGTGATCTTATAGAAATGTACAAAATGCTTAAAGGGATAGACAGGGTAGATGCAGAAAGGATGTTTCCCCTGGCTGTAGGGTCTAGAACCAGGGGTCACAATCTCAGAATAAAGGGCAAGCCATTGAGCACTGAGATAAGGAGGAACTTCTTCACTCAGGGAGATGGGGGGCGGGGGGTGAATCTTTGGAATTCTCTGCCCCAGAGGGTGGTGGAAGCTCAGTCACTGAGTAAGTTCAAGACAGACTTCAATAGATTTCTAGTTGCTTATGACATCAAGGGATATGGGGATAGTGCAGGAATATGGCGTTGAGGTAGATGATCAGCCATGTTCTGGAATGGCAAAGTAGGCTTGAAGGGCTGAATGGCCTACTCTTGCTCCTATGTTCCTATGTTCCTATTTGCCTTTCACTTAAACACTCATAGTACATATGCCACTACATCAGGGGATAAAGCACTCAATTAAACTACTCAACGGTAATTATAGTGCAATGTGCTTGGGTTTATATTTGTAAAGTAAATCCTTTAGGTTTCAACTGCTTCTGTACATGGAGATCAATGAAATGTATCTCTCACTTCTAACTGAATTGCATATTTATATTTGTTTGGCTTCAAATGCTGAGCTGCGACAAGACTTGTGATATTACGCTAACAGCATGTGCAAAGCTTTACTGCAATCTGGAGTTGCATCTGACCTTGGGTTGCTGACACAGTGTACTAATACGGTGAACTCCAAAACAGCAAATGCTATCAATACAACTGCAAATGTACATTTTCACCCTGGCTGTTATCAGTGTACTTACAATGTAACCACTTCCTGAAAATACAACACATCAGTCCCAATCATTCCATCAATATTCTTTACCTGCCTCATGAACATCAACAGGTTTTTAATGTAATTTCATGATATGGCTTGAACTATAAATATAAAGCTTGTGTTTTGGTTTAATTTCATTTTCACAAAAAGCTCTCAAGCACAGTCCTCATAATTGAAACTCATTTTTCAAATACAATCCAATGCACATCACAATCATCTGATCACCAAATACATGTTTTCATAATTACAATTAATGAGTTGGAGGTATTTGTCTCAGATCTATGACCTGATAATTTCCCAATATTGTTGATGAACTACCCTATTGGCAGGCATTTGCCTTGTTACAAAAGAGCTTACTTGACTAGCCACAACACAATGCACCACACCCTGTTTGGAAACATTAAATAGCAATTAACTGTGGCTTGAGAGACAAGTTGGAGATTACAATGAAAGACTGAGTCATTTTTTTTTAAAGATGAGTGAAGTATTGTGAATTATACAATGGATTAGCTAATCTGCCCTATTTAGTCAGTTATAATTATCCCTTTTACCTCTGGAATCTGGTTTGAATTCAAAAAATAAAAATGCAACTGGAAAAAAAGCAGAGAGGAAACCAGACAAAAGAAGCTGACACATATACTTCCTGATGGCAGACCTTCTGGCTGTGATGCTGGGAGGTTCACAAGAGCACCCTGACCCAACACAGCCTCAGAATTTTCCATTTACCCTGTGAGGAAATGCCATGTGTGATAGAGAATGCATCTGACTCCAGCGTGTGACCAAAAACAAAATACAACTAGACTTTTTTTTGCTGAAAGGCTTTTTTTAGCCTTGTAAAATAAAAATTCTAAGCTCAATGCTGAAGTAGCAGGACCAGAGGACAGCATGTTTTGTGGTCAACAAAATGATCCCACCAGATTTTCCAGGGTCAAGCCAAATTTCCAACGCATGATAAATTCCTGGTCCAGAGTGGGCCTTCTAATGGAATTGCACAAATGGAAGGGATGGGAATCATGCACGATACCAGACTTTGCAAGGTCGCAGACTGGAATTACATGGTCATATCCCTTTAAGTAACAAAATGGTGCATTTTTGCCTTTTAGATTATTATTTGGAGTTTTTTACTGCTAATAATGGGATATGAGGGAGTTAAAAACTGAAGTTTAAATAGAAATTGGCGAACTTGTTTGATACGCATGCTTGTCTGAATGGGCATCAATGAGACATGCATTGTTTGTGTGCGGTACGTCCCTGTTGGGTAACACAGAGTTTAATATGTCAATTGTTTAAATGGTTCAAGCTGTACATTTCAAACCTTCTGTCACATAGGAGCACCAAATGTGTGCGATGAGTGATGCCTGTATTTCAATTCTGAGAATTGTAGCCATTCTATGTAAATGAAAGGGATAAAGTAGGTCCCATTCTGTCCATCTACAACAGAAAACTGTCAGAGCCCAGGAATATCCTAGTTAATTTATAAGGAGCAGAATCTTTGCTCACCCCTTCTAAGGACAAAAAAATGAGGGAAGAGCCAGAACAAAGTCCTCCTTACATCAGGAGTTTACTCAGGCTCCAGTGGAGCCTAATGCACTGGTGGAAGCTAGTATGCCAAGTGAGTGGAGGCTGAGTGAGCAACCCAACCTCCACAGGCAGGCTCGTGCATGACTGACATGAACAGGGGTGGGTGCCTTAACAAGATCTACAATGGAACCCAAACCTGTTCTCAGCAGACGTGGAATTTGCTGGACCCAAAAGAGAAAACTGGGCAGAGTTCCCTGGGCCAGTCCAGGAATATCCCCAGACAAGTAAGAGGGATATGGGAGGCAAGGGGGTGAGGGACAGCTGGAAAATGTATCAGCCAGATCGGGATATCCAACACTGGAAAAACAGGCCGGAAACTTGGTAGATCTGTGTTGTGCTCCAAAATGCACTACACCCCTGGCCAGGATCGCACCAGATTACGTTTTTCTCCCTCCCTGGAATTTAGACCATAATGCTCCCAAAATTTGTCAGGTCACCTGGATCACATATGACAGATCTGTCCAGGAATGGCCCTGCCCAAGTTTGTGGGGTCATTGGGAAGATATTAGCAAGGGCCAACAGCAACAAGGGCAGGGGAACCAACACACAGTATAATCAGGGATGGTTTAGAGGTTCCGCATCATAGCACAGGAGAGGAATAAAGGCCCCCTCAACAAAAATATGAAAGGGGCCCAGGGTATAAAGGCCACCTTCGCAAATAGCAAAAGAAGAAAAAGAAATGAAAAAAAAACAGGGTTAGATACAGAGTAAAGCAAAAAAAAAGAAAAAGAACAGGAGAAGCACCCTTGTTGTTTTTGATGTTTTGAGGAGGATAATAAAGTCTATAGTTTGCTGTAAATACACTGTTTGTATTTGATACTGTTCATTTATCTGTTTGCTGTTCAATAAATCTGGTTAGTAGTTTATAGTCTACGTTGCAATCTGATCCAGTGCCTATTCTTCCACATACCAAAATCAAGGAATATACACAAGGAACATGGGATGTCCAAAAAAACAGGTTTCTCTAGCCTGGGCTAACTACATTTACTCTGGATATTGGCAGGCAGAGGTACACTGCAGGGTCATGGGCCCACACGTGGAAGTGTTCTGTGATTCTAAAAATTGATCAGGCATGAATGGCTGGTTATGCTCTGTGAAACCTTTCAAGGGGACTCCAGAGAGCAGTGGGCGGTAAATTAGTTTGTGAAATTGTGCTTCTGTGTTTAGAAAAAAGCAGTAGCGACAGGGGCCCTGAAATTGCATGACCGTTCCAGCAGAATCCGGCTCTAGCTTCTGCTCTAATTCCACCATAACAAGTGTAAATTCTGCCAAGACCCAGATATGTCAGATTTTTGTACCTGAGATTCCTATGGCCTTGTTTGTGTCAGACCCCTTTACAAGGTTTCTGATGGTGAGAGGGCCTGGGATGAAGGTTTTCTAAGTTGACAGATTCCACTCCTTGGCTTTCAATCAGGACCTGATTTAGCACGCGCCATGTCCTGCGCTGGACAGCTTCTGCTGATATTTCCAGTGCCTTTGGCAGGGGACGCCATAAAACATGAGGTCCATTCTTCACGGCCCATCCTGTGCAAACGTCAGTGAAGTTCAGCAGCAGGTGTGATATCATCACAAGTGCTGGGATTGTGGTGCTACCTGGGCCAGGTTATTCACGCTACTATTTGTTTCAGAACAATCGTGGAAAGGGATTCATGGGCAGCGATGGAAATAAGGACTACTTTCGTCTAGCTTTATCATATTCAGTGGTGACAATCAACAGAAAAGGGAAAAAGTAAGTTGCCCTGCATGCCCCGTTAACTGAATGGCATTTGGGAATGGAAGAAAATGGGAAAAGTTGCAACGGCCCAGTTTTCAGAAGGTGGCTTATTTCCCCAGAGTCGTCTTGCTTCACCACCGTGTCTTTGATGGAAACCCCATTTAGGCACATAACCTAGGGTGGGGGCGGAGGGGGTTGGGGGTTGCTGCCAGCCAAACTGCATCCAAGTTACAGTGGCAGAGGAGGAAAAGCTCCAAGGAAATTTTCCCCAATATCACTGCCACTCCTGCAACTGGAGCTTTCCATTCAGTAAGTAAAAACTTTAGGTGGATTTATTCTTACACTAAAGACTAACGTGATCTCAGAATTGTATCCATCAGCATAGCTCTGAGGGTGAGTTCACCTCAGCACGTTATCAATCTGAGAAGAAAAGCTATCCTTCGAAAATATGCCTTTACTGATAACTGCTGTGAAAGCTATTAACAATCTGAAGCTGTCATTTTATACAGTTATCTTTAAGAGTAAGCTAAAAAGGCTAATGGGAGAATTTAATGTGAATGGGAAAATGCAGATTGGGGTTTGTGATCCACTTAATGGCATTGAGATATTAATCAACCTTCAAGGTCACCGAGTCTGCAAAGAAAAATCTCTTATTCAATTCTCCTTCCTTCCAAGTAAGGGAAAGGAAATAGTTGCTACCAATAAAACTGAATTACTAACTATACAGGCCATGAAAATCCATGTGGCACCATATCATGTATATCCACCTCAGGCTTCCACTGCTGAGCTCACCTAAGTTTCCTGGAACATGAGAGTTCCCTTTGTTTTCCTGCTATTGACAGGTGTCAATGCCACTATGAATACATCTGGACCCATTGCAACAAGGGCAGAAAGTCTAGCATAAGCACCTGGGGATTGGGGAGGAGGTGTAAGTGTCTCCCCTATCAGAAACAAAGTTCAATTTCACCAGTTGTCCCTATGCAAAAGAATCAATGTCCAAATCTTCAGGGTTCCAAGCTTCAATCCCAACCTGGACCTCCATGGTGGTCCCCATATCCATCAGTGGGCCAGGATATACACCCAGTCTGACTTTATGGTGGCTCCCACTGAAGGCCGAGAGCACGGGAACTCCCAACATTGGTAGGGCCCATCCCGTCCCTATTGAACAATTTGCTGGCCCCACAAGGCCACCCTGGAAACTTGGACACAAGGCCAGGATCAGGCATATTCAGGCCCAAGTCTAATTTGTGATTGTACGGTGGACTCTGAGCAAAGTGATGGTGAGAGTGTGCCAGAAAGAACAGAGTTTCACAGCAAAGTATTGTGAACAGGAAAATACCCATTAGGCCCAAACAAACTCATCCCATTTTCACGGATCATCTCTGGGCGAGATTTTCGATACATAGGTGGGAAGCAGGAACCGGATCTGGTTTTGGGTCAGAAACCGGCCTCCGGTGGGAAATTGATTCAGATTGCAATTTTCAAATGGGTAAGCCCTTAATTGGTATGGAGACAGGTTTCCTGTCCTCTTAGAGCCAGTGAGATTGAAAATGGAGGTGGGTCAGATCAAGTGTGGGGCTCATGTAGACACATAAGACAGCCATCACGAAGGCTGCTGGTTGACCTGAGGGAGAGATATGCCTTCCACAGCACCAGAGGGAAGTGAGATGTCACAGCCAAGCTGGAGGCCTGGGACTAGGGGCAGGGCAGACCCTCGCTTCATCGATGCCCACCTGGATCTGATGCTGGAGACCATGAGGGACAGGAGGGAGGTCCTCTTCCTGGAGGGTGGCAGGAGGACGCCACCTTGTCATGCAGCAGGGGCACCTCTGTTCATGTGTTATCCCCCTCTGCCCCCCTTTTCCCCCTCCTCCTCCTCTCTTACCTCATCCTCCTCCTCTGATGAGCTGTCTCCTTCCAGGGCCTCACTGTTCTCAAGGTCTACACCTTTCTGAAGGGCTATGTTATGGAAAGCGCAACAGACCACCACAGTGACAGAGACTCTTGCAGAAGGCTGTTGGAGGATGCCACTCAACTAGGCTGAGACTTTATAACTACAGTATTCAAAAGCAATAGCAATGATAAATGTACAACTGTTATCAATAGCACATTGCATGTTCTAAGGGGAATGGCACATGAGCGTTTCAGTTTACACAAATCAGGACATTTTATTTCACAAATCCGATGGCCTGCTCAATGTTTGGCCTCCTGAGAAGGTGGCATTGGTTATTTTGTCTCTGTGCCTCTGTCTGGGGCTCCCATAGAGGGGTCAGTAGCCATCTCTTCAAGGGATTTCCTTTGCCCCACTGGACCCATTCACACACTTTGGGGGATGGAATGAAGTACCGAGACAGCCTGGACTGGTGGAGGATGAAGGTGTTGTGGCAGCTGCCAGAAAAGCGGGCACACACATAGAGGAAGCTCTTGTTCTGATTGCGGATCAGTTGGATGTTGAGGAAGTGAAAGCCCTTCCTGTTGCGGGATCTCACTGGCCAGTCACTGGGTGCGTTGACGGCCACGTGGTGCAAGCAATGATACCCTGCACCTGGGGAAATCCAGGAATGGAGGCGAAACCCAATGCCCTTTGTGCCTGTGTCAAAGTGGATATAGTCCCCTGCCCTCCTGAAAATGGCATCCAGTACCTGCGTGCTGGCCTAATGAGATGCCAACTAAGAGATGATACCTAGGTCCACAGCTGAACCCTGGAACGACCCAGTTGCATAGAAGTTCAGGTAGGGTACTGCCACAGGGGCCGCGAGGCCTCAGGTCATTGTGGATCATAGCACACAGGTCTGAGATGATCTGCCTGGATAGGCGCAGGCTCCTACAGACTGGTGCTCTGTCATTTACAGGTAGCTGACTCTTAGGCTGTGCACCCAATGTCTTGGCTAGTGCCCTCTTCCCCTTGCAGCTCCCCTCTGTGCTCGTCTGGCCTCCTACTGTCCAGAAGGTTGCATCTGCTGCAGCTTATCCTGACTGTTCTATCCAATGTCAGAGTAGCCTGCTCCCATCTGAACTCCCTCAGCTGGGCTTTGTGCATTCACCAGGCCCTCCCCTGCCAACCCCAGCTGCCCCAGTGATGCCAGCGACCTCACATCTCTCTCCAGTTTCCTACTACTCACCACTGAGAAAAGCAAATCATACAGCTGCAGCAATGGCCACTCTGTGGCACATCTGAAGTAGCTGAGTTACTTTGTGCCTCTGGAGTATTTTAATCAGCTTTTCCCATAGCCCTCATGGCCCTCCACTGTGCTCATGACTTGAACACCCTGCCATGTTCCCCACAGGGCGTCTCCACATTCCCAGCCTTTGAAAAGTAAAACCTGCTGCTGACAAGCCTGTTTTTGAACTCTTCAATGAGCTCAAAAATCAATTAATTGGAGGCATGCACCCAACCTGTTCCCTCCTTCCCAGCGTCCGTTTAAAAATGGTGTCACTTTCCGGAGGTGGCGGTCCCAGTGCTGAGAACACGATCTTCCAATTGCACTTGACCCTGCACCCACACTCGCAGGCTTTAAAATTCTGGCCCTCTGTCTTTCTCTCCTGTTTTGGGTGCCCCTTAACAGCATCTGCTTCAATGATCTTACCTGGGAACTAATTGCAAAACTTCATTACTTTGTAGGTGAAGAAGTTCTACCTATACAAGAAATGTTAGGTTGAGTGGAACAATTGGGCACTGAATATCCACAGGCCCTCCATCCTAGTGGAAAAAGCAGCAGCAGCCTGCTGGGATCTTCTGCTGCAGTCAAAATATTCAAAGTAAGGGGAAGGCTCCTTCGTTTTGAATCTTCCATATGATAATACCATACGATAGTAGATGCCCGCAGAGCCAAGGAGGGAGTGGGGAGGCAGTGGCTGTGATGGGGAAGGGTCAGGTGAAGCAGCAATGGCCAGTCATTCATCTCTACACCAGCAGCCCTGCAATTTTAAAAATGATCAGCAGGCCAGTATAAGAAGCCTATTTCCTGCCCTCTGTGGTCTGTTTTCTGCGGAGGTCCAGGCCAAAACCCAGCTCTGGTCACCCAGATGGGCCCCACAATCCAGCCACCCAGGATAAAGCCAAGTGTTATGACCTCCGTGAGATTATTAATGTGAAAAATACAAGCTATGAACCCCCAGACCAATTTAAAGAATTAGACAACAAGATTTCACGTTTTAAGACTTTTGTTATAGCTAAACTAAAAGAAATCCCCACTAACTAAAAAGTACTTTGTAAATAGCTGACTTCCCAAATTACAAAGAAGGGTATTTTCTTTACTTATTAAAATACGTGAAAACCTCAAAACACACTTATACATTACACATCTTCTTTGATGGTGAATTCTTTGCGGTTAAAAGTCCCAAACTCCTCCCAGTAGCAATGGGTTGGATCTCTCAGACCTTTTCAAAATTAATATCCTCTTTGCCCACTTCTCCAAGCACCTCTGACCTGGATATCCATGAATAAGGTGATCCCTGGTGATCCTGTTGGTTTTTTCCTTCTCTGCAAACCTCAACTTTCAAAAACAGGTTCACGTCTTCACAGCCTTTCGCTGTATCAGTTTTCTTTGAGAGTAGATGTTCTCTCTCTTTCGAGGCCGCCACCACTGGTTCCTTACAGTCTTCCTTACCGTCTGCTCTGAGGCTGAAACTGCTGGGTTCACTTCTTACAGCCCGCGTTGAGGCTTTAGAAAATAGGTTAAATTTATCTGGACTCCAAAGGCAATAACTTATGGTGCTGTTCCAATATGCAAGGTCCAGAAGACTGGTTTCACAGAGCCACCTGGGCTTCCATTGTTCCCAGGCGTTAACAGCTGCTTGGTACATTTGCATTTTCAGAATCACTGACTCCTTGTTTTGAGACGTGAAAGTCTGCAAGGGCAAAACCCATTATTTTTCAGGTGTTAACCCTGCTATCTCTTTTTCTTCAAAAAAATCTTTGATCTGTCCTTTAGCAGAGTGGATGTGAAGTCACCTGACCTTCCAGACTCCATCCTAAATTTTTAAAAGTCACAATTTTTATAACATAATCATGTCACAAAGTCCAGTGTTCATAACACATTGACCCACCTTCCTCGACCACATCCCTTCAGACACAGGGGGCCATTTGGGTGGGCAGAGGTCATTTGCACCCGAATTATGATAGCCACTGCTTGAGCGCAATGTTGCTATGCAAGCTGAAGAGTTTAATTTTTAATTTTTAAAGGCCACTTAGATTCAGGCAATCAATCGCAAACCTTAGTCAAAGTGAATATTTTCAAAAGTTGAATTGTGATAATTAGCTTCAACCAGCACCCCTACATTATGACAAAGCACTACCAACCTCCCTCCCCCAAACTGTGGCAGAGACCCCAGTGGTGTCATAAATTCTCCCACTGCCTACTCTCACTAAGTAAATGAGGGAGTGCTGCACTTTCAGAGATGCCGTCTTTCAGATGAGAAGTTAAACCAAAACCATCTGCCCCCTCAGGTGGAAGTAAAAGATCCAATAGCACGATTTTGAAGAAGAGCAGAGGTGTTATCCCCAGTGCCGTGGCTAATATTTATTCCTCAATCAACATCACTCAAAGAGATTATCTGGTCAATATCACATTGCTTTTTGTGGGAGTTTGCTGTTCGCTTCCTGGCTGCCGCATTTCCTGTATTACAACAGTGACAATACTTCAAAAAAAGAGTACTTCTTTGGCCATAAAGGACTATGGGACATCCTGAGATCATGAAAGGTGCGACATATATGCAAGTCTTTCTTCTTTCTTTCAGGGACACAGACTCAGAGTTGTCATAAAGAGGATTCACCGCCATTGTGGGAACAAATGTAAATCATTCCTATAGCATATAAGCAACTCGTTGATAACAGTAGAACTAGTGATGAATAGTAATATTGATGTTTGATGAAGAAGAAAGCATACAAGTTTGTTTAATATTTTCTTAAATATTTGGGTTTTGGATATGACTATAAAACCTCCGGTGAAGTTATTTGATAATTGTAGGTAAGGCTTCTGTGTTGATTTCACTCTCTGAAATGGATGATCATTTGTATTAATTTTGTTCAAATCACTTTTTGTATCTCAGCCATGAAGGAATCATGAAAGAAATTGTTAGGCAGATTATTTGATATCTGTAATATTTGGTTTGCTGCAAAATGTCTATTTTCGAACTACTTTTTATTTAATAATTGTAGTGAGGCCTGGCATCATGAACTCTCAATTTGTGAATCAGTGCTCCTCCATGTTGAACATCACTTGGAAGAAGCGTTCAGCAAAACAAGGGCACAAAATACTCTGGATGATGAACTTCAATGTGCATCATTAAGAGGCTCGGCAGTACCATTAACGACTGACCACCAATGACTGAGTTGGCTGAGTCTTGAAGGACCTAGCTGCCAGACTGGAACTGTATCAGGTGGTGAGGGAGCAAGTAAGCTACTTGACCCAATCTTCATCTACCCACTGTTGCGGACTAGTCAAACCATGATAGCATTGGTAGAAGTGACCACAGTCCTTGTGAAGATAACAACCTGTCTCGATCATGAAGGCATCCTGCATCATGTCGAGTGGAATGACCACTGTGCTAAGTTAGACAGATATAGCAGCCTGAAACTTGATCACCATCAAGTCAGAGGAACAATGCTGGCTCAATGCACAGTGCAGAAGGGTGTGCCAGGAGCAGCACAAAGGAATGATGTATTATTCTACTGAAGCTACTGCACAGGGCTGCACACATGCTGAACACTAAATACAGCTGGTTATCGCTAGAGCTCAGCTTTTTTTTGTTTGTTTGTGGGATGTGGGCATCGCTGGCTAGGCCAGCATTTATGCCCATCCCTAATGACCCTAGAGAGGGTGATGGTGAGCTGCCTTCTTGAACCACGGCAGTCCTTGAGGTGTAGGCACACCCATAGTGTTGTTAGGAAGGGAGTTCTAGGATTTTGACCCAGAGACAGTGAAGGAACAGCGATATCGTTCCAAGTCAGGATGGTGTGTGATTTGGGGTAAATTTCCAGGTGGTGGTGCTGCCATTCATTTGCTGCCCTTGTCCTTCTAGGTAGTAGAGGTCACGGGTTTGGAAAGTGCTGTTTAAGGAGCCTTGGTGATTTGCTGCATTGCAACCTGTATATGGTACACACTGCTGCCACTGTGCATCGGTGGTGCAGGGAGTGAATGCTGAAGGTGGTAGATGGGGTGCCAATCAAGCGGGCTGCTTTACCTGGATGGTGTTGAACTTCTTGGCTTTGTTGGAGCTGCACCCATCCAGCAAGTGGAGAGTATTCCATCACACTCCTGACTTGCGCCTTGTAGATGGTGGACAGGCTTTGGGGAGACAAGAGGTGAGTTATCCGCCACAGGATTCCCAGCCTCTGACCTGCTCTTGTAGCCACAGCATTTATGAGGCTGTTCCAGACCAGTATCTGGACAATGGAAACCCCAGGATGTTGATAGTGGGGGATTCAGTGATGGTAATGCCATTGAATGTCAAGGGGAGATGGTTAGATTCTCTCTTGTTTGAGATGGTCATTGCCTGGCACTTGTGTGGCACGAATGTTACTTGCCACTTATCAGCCCAAGCCTGGATGTTGTCCAAGTCTTGCTGCATATGTACATGAGCTGCTTCAGTATTTGAGTAGTCGTGAATGGTGCTGAACATTGTGCAATCATCAGCGAACATCCCCACTTCTGACCTTATGATGGAGGGAAGATCATTAATGAAGCAGCTGAAGATGGTTGGGCCTAAAACACTACCCTGCAGTGATGTCCTTAAGCTCAAATGATTGACCTCTAACAATCACAACCATCTTCCTTTCTGCTAGGTATGACTCCACCCAGCGGAGAGTTTTCCCTCTGATTCCCATTGACTCCAGTTTTGCTCAGGCTCCTTGATGCCATACTCAGTCAAATGCTGCCTTGATGTCAAGGGCAGTCACTGTCACCTCACCTCTTGAGTTCAGCTCTTTTGTCCATGTTTGGAGCAAGGCTGCAATGAGGCCAGGAGCTGAGTGGCCCTGGTGGAACACAAACTGAGCGTCAGTGAGCAGGTTATTGTTGAGTAAGTGCCATTTGATAGCACTGTCGATGAATCCTTCCATCACTTTGCTCAAGATCGGGGGTAGCCTGATAGTGCAGAAATTGGCCGGGTTGGATTCATCCTGCTTTTTGTGTACAGGACATACCTGGGCAATTTTCCACATTGTCGGGTAGATGCCAGTTGTAGCTGTACTGGAACAGCTTGGCTAGGGGCCTGGATAATTCTGGAGCACAAGTCTTCAGTACTATTGCTGGAATGTTTTCAGGGCCCATAGCCTTTGCAGCATCCAGTGCCTTTAGTCTTTTCTTGATATCACGTGGAGTGAATCCGTCTGGCTGAAGACTGGCAGCTGTGATGCTGGGGACTTCAGGACGAGGCGAGATGGATCAGCAACTCGGCACCTCTGGCTGAAGATGGATGTAAATGCTTCAGCCTTGTGTTTGCACTGATGTGCTGGGCTCCCTCATTCATGACTGGATGTGGCAGGACTGCAGAGCTTAGATCTGATCCATTGGTTATGGGATCACATAGCCATGTATATTGCATGCTGCTTCCGCTGTTTGGCATGTAAATAGCCCTGTGTTGTAGCTTCACCAGGCTGACACCTCATTTTAGATATGCCTGTTACTGCTCCTGGCATGCTCTCCTTCACTCTTCATTGAACCAGGGTTGGTCCCCCGGCTTGATGGTAATGGTCGAGTGGAGGTTATGCCAGGCCATGAGGCTACTGATTGTGGTTGAATATAATTCTGCTGCTGCTTATGGCCCTCAGCGCCTCAAGGATGCCTAGTTTTACATTGCCAGATCTGTTCGGAATCTATCCCCTTTTGCACGGTGATAGTGCCACACAACTTAATGTGTGGTGGTCACTCCTACCAATACTGTCATGGACAGATGCATCTGCCACAGGTAGATTGGTGAGGATGAGGTCAAGTATGTTTTTTCTTTTTGCTGGTTCCCTCAACACCTGCCACAAACCCAGTCTAGCAGCCATGTCCTTTTGGACTTGGCCAGCTCGGTCAGTACTGGTGCTATCGAGACACTCTTGGTGATGGACATTGAAGTCTCCCACCCAGAGCATATTCTGCACCCCTGCCACCTTCAGTGCTTCCTCCAAGTGGTGTTCAACATGGAGAAGCACTGACTCATCAGCTGAGGGGGGGAGAGGGCAGTAGGTGGTAATCAGCAGGATGTTTCCTTGCCCATGTGTGACCTGATGCCATGAGACTTCATTGGGTCTGGAGTTGAGGACTCCTAGAGCAACTCCCTCCCAACTGTATACCACTGTGCTGCCACTTCTTGTGGGTCTGTCCTGTGGTGGGACAGGACATACTCAGGGGTGGTGATGGCGGTGTCTGGGACATTGTAAGGTATGATTCCGTGAGTATGACTATGTCAGGCTGTTTCTTGACAAGTCTATGGGACAGCTCTCCCAATTTTGGCACAAGCCCCCAGATGTTAGTAAGGAGGACTTTGCAGGATCGACAGGGCTGGGTTTGCTGTTGTCATTTCCAGTGCCTAGGTTGATGCCACGTGGTCCACCCGGTTTCATTCCTTTTCTTTGACTTTGTAGCAGTTTGATACAACTGTGTGGCTTGCTAGGCCATTTCAGAGGGCATTTCAGAGTCAACTACATTGCTTTGTGGCTGGAGTCACATGTAGGCCAGACAAGTATGGCAGATTTTCTTCCCTATAGGATATTAGTGAACCAGATGGGTTTTTACAACAATTGGCAATGGTTTCATGGTCACCACTAGACTAGATTTTAATTCCAGATTTATTAATTGAATTCAAATTCCAACTTCTCCCATGGTGGGATTCAAACCCATGTCCCCAGAGCCTCTGGCTCTTCAAAAACCAACAAATCAGAACAATGCTCTGTAGCCCTACCACATCCAGAGAATAAATTTTAAAAACCACTGTGACGAGAAAAAGCTGTTGGATTAGATGCTGGATTAGATGTTCCAATGGAGTTAGGCCAGGAAGCTAAATGTAGTGGAAAATTCCTCAGGAGCTACCCTGCCAGTTGGCTGCTTGTCCCCCTCACTTCCGGGATTTCCCACTGGAAGTTGTGAGGACTGGGCATTAAATGCACACACCCAAATATGCATGAAAAGTTTTAAACAGAAGGCAAACAACAGCAGAATATCATGTGCATGACATAATTTCTGTCATTTGCACTTTAGCAATGCTGGACAGAAGACATCTGTTCATCCACGACATCAGGTGCTGTACAGATGGTGGAAGGGGCCTTTAAAATTTTAATGACCAAAAAAGGGAAGTTAGTTAAATACATAAGGGAGAAAGAAATAGAAGGATATGTTGATAGGGTGAGATGAAGTAGAGTGTAAGGAGGCATATGTGGAGCACAAACACTTGCATGGATCAGTTGGGCCAAGAGGCCTGTTTCTGTACTATAACTTCAATGTGTGTAATGTTCTGTAAAGCCTTTGCAATTGGATATTGTTTAAAAACCAATCGGCAAAATGTTTTTCTTTAACTGTCAGTTTTTCAACTCACAGCTTCCAAGGCCTGCCAAAGTCATTCCCGATCTCTCACAGGCAGCTCCCATGTGAAAGCAAGGGAGCTTGTCAAATTAATCGAAATGACCTTTACAACAGAAAATCAGGTGGGGTCAGGAGTCCACTTTTGCAACAGCCCTCCTGCTGGACTTTTGCCAGTGGCCCAGCAGAAGATCCAGTCTATTGTTTTGAAAAGTAGCCGACTTGCTTGCCTGACTGACATGGAAAGGGAAAGATGTGCTGCTGTACTTACATGAAAAGGAATAAACTGAACTCAGACGCACACGTAGAGAATTCATTGGAGCTAGCCAGGTTCACAGTTGAAGTGCTTTTTCTCACCTGTGACATAAATCTCATTAAACATTCAAAAACTATTTAAATTGTTCCCATGCCAGACTCACTGGCTTCCTCCCCACCAACCATTCCTGGCACAGATTTTGCCAGGAATACAAATTCAGGGCTTTAAGCATCTTCCTTTGATTAATTGGACTATTCTTAAATCAGCAAATTGCTTAACGATTGATTAATTCAGACAGATTTCTGAATGAAGAGATAGTAGAATGAGCTATCTCCATGATTTAGTGGATGAATGCATCATTTGATACATTGGATGGTGTACAGACCAATAAGGTGCCAGGTTCAATCCCTGATCTGTGCTGAATTAGCTGATCTTGCAACCACAAATGGAACAGCAGTGCAATTATTTTCAATGTTCCCAGGTTACGGACTAGAGAGATCAGACAGGATTCTACATCTAAATCATTAGACAGAGATTGCACAGGAGCCATAGGGTCACCCTGAGAACCTGCCGGAAATGGGTAAATGATCTGATCCAGTTGGCTAAGAGAGTACTCCATATGCTTTCTACCCTTTAGGCCTTGCATGTAGCAGAGTGAGAGGGTATGTTTGGTGGAGAGAGTGTGACCACCCATTTGAGGGCAATGGGATAAGGCAGCAGGAAATGCTGCCTGAGGCATGGCTGCATCTCATTGAGAGGTGCCTGTCTGTCATTGCATTCCCATGCATAGTCCCTCAAGAGTGGCCGCATGCAGGAAGCATTCATGTGCCCCCATCATGGATTGCTGGACTAACACCAGCATAGCTATTGTGCTTGGCTCCACTGGTAGAATAACATTGTTCCTCTTAGTGCTTGCAGGAAAAGAGCAGGCCAAGACCAGTGGTGGTGTGCCTTATTTGCACATCTTGAGCCAAATGGAAGAGAAGGCGATAGAACTGGAGGGCAGCAAGGTGGCCACTCCATAACAGATGGCAAGACAGGGGTGGCCACCCAAGAAAGTGAGTGAGGATGCCCTGGGGTACAAAGGTGCATGTGGCACAAACGAGCCATGGTGCTCATGTGTCCACCACTGGATACATGGAGCTTCATAGTAGGAGTGGTTAAAATGTCACAATGGGAAACCCATAACTCTTCAATCCATCTGTTGTCTCATGCTCATCAAGAAGAAAGAGCTGAAGAGACTGGGGGACAGCCGGCCCCCTCTGAGGAGGAGGAGGGAGCCTCAGATGGTGCACTATCGCATCATTCCCTCTCACCCTCCACCAGCGCAGATACTCTCATGTATGCGGGTATCTTGTTGCGGCTAGGTTCTAAGACACAACCTGGTGAGCACAACACACACACATCCAAGCAGCTGAC
The DNA here is from genome assembly GCF_036365525.1 of Heterodontus francisci. Classification (NCBI taxonomy): domain Eukaryota; kingdom Metazoa; phylum Chordata; class Chondrichthyes; order Heterodontiformes; family Heterodontidae; genus Heterodontus; species Heterodontus francisci. Next base: position 62,465,328 of record NC_090373.1, on the reverse strand, counting down.
GGAGGCTGTGACAGCCGTGGTGACTGACAATTGGAGAACTACTGAAGGCCAGGTCCATGCTGAGCCCTCGGCTGATGACATGCCTCTGGTATCGCTGGCAACATGGGAAATGCTGCAGCTGCAGGGAGAGCCAAGGCAACATCTGGCCGAGAAGCCAGAGGCACTGCATACCTAAGCATGGATGATAGAGTAGTCCATCCAGGCCTTGAGTGCTGCCATGTCTCTAACTGGTGCAAGCGTGGCTTCCTCCATCGAGAGATGGAGAGCCTGATCTAACAGACTAATCAGTGGCTACCGAAGATACAAGCAGACCTGCATACCCTTGCCTTATCCATGAGTTCCATCCAGTGGTAGGAAGGCGAGAGGTGGACGAGGCACCTGCAGTCTCCACCAACTCCTCATCCCTCTCAGGTCAACAATGAGATACAAGTATGCCTTGCAAGGGAGGAAGGGCGGCTGCCTCCTGCATCTGGGGGCTCCTCTCAGGGTGCTCCTGGTGTGGACAGCAACTCCTCAGCCCCTTTGACAGTGACGCCAGTGCCTCCAGCATCCCCAACAACAGAGGAGGGTCCTGCACCTGTGCAGGAGGCCCTCAATATGCCGGGGACCTGCAGGCCTCAGGAAGTCAGAGGACGGCTGTCACATTCATCCCAATCCACGAGGCAGCATGGTGAGCAGCCTGCCTCCACCTCAGCTGATGACGTAGTGGGAGCACCATGTAGGAGCACCCAGAAAAGATTTTAAAAGAGTACCTAGATGCAATTAGGGGACCACGGGTGAATGTACATTCCAAATGGATAAGGTTGTGTTTCGTGTCACATGGAATAAAGAAATAATGTTTTCTCACTACCTATCCTTCCTATTATTGATGCCCTTTGGAAGTTCATTTGAACCCTTTCTCCTAAGGGGCTGGAAGCAAGGGACAAAGCCCGAGTGCTCAACACTTCGGCCTTGCCACTGTGCGATGTGCACATGGGCGCTGGGAACTGGAGTGTGAAAGGAAAGAGGCAACAACAGGGCTCTTTAAAGGTAAAGCTATATTGGTGCAGTTCCAGAATGTGGTAAGGCTCAAAAGAAATGTTAATGTTTTCGGGCGTCTCGAGCCTCCCTTGTGCGTATCTCATGGCACCTTTCCTGCTGTGCCTAGGGTCCTTCATCTGGCACTGCCTAAGTAGCATCCTCCCTCCTCTACATCATCATCATCAAAGGAGGCATCTCACTTCACAATATCCTCATTTGTCAATGCCTCCCCCGTCTGTAGCTTTAGTGCACAGCAGACCACCAAAATAAGCAAGACCCTCGCTGGGGCATACTGAAAGGCTTCACCGGATCAATCTAGGCACCTGACTCTCATCTTCAGGAGACCAATGGCCTGCTCAATGTGTCACTCGGGTTGACCTGTGGCAGGTGTTGTATCTCTCTTTTGCATCCATGCGTGGGTTCCTCACAGGCGTCAATAGCCATGTTCTCAGTGGGTAGCCCTTGTCTCCTAGTATCCGCCCCTGAAGGCGCGCGGGGGGACAGCAAAACTCTGGCAACTGGGACTACCGAAGTATGTAGGTGTCATGGCTGCTTCCCAGGTACTCTGCACACACCTGCATGATCCATTTGTGGTGGTCACAGACCAGTTGCCGAATGGAAGCCCTTCCTGTTGATAACCACTGTCTGGTCTGCGGAAGACTTGGTGGCCACATGCGTGCAGTCAATGACACCCTGCACCTGGGGGAATCCAGCTTTGGCCCCGAATGCTATAGCCCTCTTAGCTTGACTGTTTGGATCGGTGCAGAAGTGCACATAGTCATCGGCCTTCTTGAAAAGAGCATTGATGGCCTCCTTGATGTAGCGATGCACCGCAGACTGTGAAATTCCATACATATCTCTGGTGGATCCCTGGAATGATCCACTGGCGTAGACGTTCAGCGCCACTGACATTGGGTGTCCACCAAGTCCCATGGGACTCTGCTCATCCTGCATCATGACATGCAGATCAGTGATGTCCTCCCTAGAGAGGTGGACTCTTCACAGACAATGTTGCTCGGATATTTGCAGGTAGTAGAACCTTGGTTGGTAGACCCCCTCTGGAGGATAGATCCATCTGCGCACAGGAGGCTGTTGCTGTGTCTCTCTGTGTCCTTTTCCAATGTCCCCTCCCCGAGGCTGGCCCTCCTGTGGGCCCAGAAGATGCTGGTGTGCCCCTGCCGATGCCTGGACCACCCTTCCTCTATGTTGCTCCTCCTCCTCAATGCAGGCCTCGAAGCCAGAGTGAATGAGGCCCATGAGAGGTTGCCTCCCACTGAGTGCAAGGCCTTCACAACAAACTACCACCCCCCCACTTCCCTCACTTGTCACCTCTGAAGAGGTGGCACTGCCCCGATGGCACCTGATATGGCTCCCCTGCAGTGCTGGCACCTTTGCTCCCACTCTTGATAGCAATCCCAGTACACTTACTCCTCCACCCTCTCAGCCAAGCAACACTGCTTCACCCAATGGCTTCCCAGTGAAGCTAGCACTGAGCTCCCACCTCCTTGCCAACTCCTTTAACCAGGTGAAGCTCTGAAGCCTCGTGGTTACCATGGTTAAATCAGAACCAATAAATAAAATTGCTGTCAATTGGGCTCTTAAAAACTTTAATTGCCTTCCCACCAAGTGGATGTGTGAAGTTCGCTCTCCATGTCGGTCACTGACAGTAAAATGTGGAAGGGACATCAAGACGTCAGATTTCTGGTCCAACGTCTTCTGTCTCGATTTTATACCTTCCCCCGCCTCCATTCCCATCTCAAACGGCCCCTTAAAATTCAGTCCAAACTTGCTGGTTATTTCACATGCCCTCACATAATCCTCTCTGATTCCACAGTGGCAGTATAGGTTTATAGTACACCATGCCTTAGGTCATAAACTGCCAAATGGATTTATTGAACAATAAATGAGTACGTTGACAGAAGCAATGATGCTGCAGATTTTACAGTAGTTACAAGTTTATTCATCTCTCCTTGAGTTAGTAGATAGCCACAAAATTGTCGTGCTAAAGTGCAATATGTTTTTTCTGGAGGGATGTAGAATGGTATAGAATGGGATGAGGTTTTTTGGTGACCATGCACAGGCCCTCTCTGTCAGCTTTAAAAATTGCTAATTTTTACAAGATAGGCTTAGAACTTTTTTTTGAAATGACCAGGATGCGGAAACGTAAATATGAATCTCTTAAACTGAGAAAAAGCTTCAAGCAAACACATAATCAGATAAAAGGTGAATTGAATGTGTTGGTCCCTCCCTTGTATATCTGATGCAGACAATAATATCCAGTAAGGCATCACAATAAGGTAGGCCATTTTCTGTGAGTCAGTTTATAATCTCATATGCATTAGAGATGGAAATTCTAACATTTTGCCTGTTAGAAGTAAGATGATGGAAATCAAACTTAACTGTGATGCTTCCCAAAGTCAGATAGCCTGCCAGCACACAGTATCCAAACTCACATATATGAGTAACTAAATGGGTGAAGACAGCACAGTGCTGATGGCACCTGTAAAGCTATTCCAGTATGAAGTATTGCCCAACTTTGATCTATTAATTTATATTGATAGTAAATAAGATTATTCAATAATGGGCAATATTCCACTTTGTGCTGTACCCAGGTGATCATTTAATGCTCAAACACAAATCTACCTCAATCTCATAGCAACAGAGAGAGAAAGGAAAGATAAATAGAGTAGTGGTCCAGAGTCCCTTTGGATTGAGATAAAGAATAGCAACAGATTAGTCAGATTACTGGGAGAATATTATAGACTGCTGAAGAGTGCAAGGAAAATTGAGGAGGAATAATACTAGTCAATTTAGAGAGGCATGTATTAAAAATAAAGGGATAACAGGAGATTTATATTATCCAAAAAGTAAGTTTCATGTGGAAATGTTTTGCAGTGTTTTCTTAAGCAACTTCCAACATGAAACAAAATACCACTTGACCTGGTTCTGGATCATGAATTGGAAAAAAAGAGATGACCTAAAAATAAGCGAACATTTGAGAAACCATGACCACATTATAATTGAGTTCAGCATTAGAACTGAGAAGGAAAAACAAAAGTCTAGACCTAGAGAACTTGGCTTGAGCTACACGTAAATAATAGCAAGATAAAAAGGGGATATTACCTACATTATATGACAGCAAAACATTGGCAACTAGAAATGTAGATCAATACTGGGAAATATTTAAACTGGACAGGGAATAGCAACAAATCAAGTACATCACAGTAAGAAGAAAAGAGAGTGTACTGAAGATTCAGCTTCCAGTATGAATAGGAAGGTTAATTCAAATTTGAAATTTAAAAAGCAACACTAACTACTTCCAGGGCACATTATAGAAATGAATGTCAGGACAAATACAAAAATATAGTAAAGTTATAAAAGGGTCCCTATTAGGTTTTTTAGCCATTCTTTCTTGGCACCTGATTGGAATTGGGGTAAATGAGTCATTTTCAGGTTGGCAAACTGTAACTAGTGGGGTCCACGGGGATCAGTGCTGGGGCCTCAACTCTAATGATTTGGATGAAGGGACAAAATGTATTGTAGCCAAATTTGCTGATGATACAAAGATAGGTAAGAAAGCAAGTTGTGAGGAGGACACAAAGAATCTGCAAAGGGATATGGAAAGGTTAAGTGAGTGAACAAAAATTGGGAGATGGAGTATATGTGAGAATGTGGGAAAATGTGAGTTCCTCCACTTTGGCAGGAAGAATAGAAAAACAAAATATTATTTAAATGGAAAGAGATTGCAGAATGCTGTGGTACAGAGGGATCTGGATGTCCTGTTAAATGAATTACAAAAAGTTAGCATGTAGATACAGCAAGTAATTAGGAAGGCAAATAGAATGTTTGCATTTATTGCAAGGGGGATGGAGTATAAAAGCAGGGAAGTTTTGCTACATCTATACAGGGCATGGGCAAGACCACCTGAAGTACTGCATGCAGTTTTGCTCTCCTTATTTAAGGAAGGATATACTTGATTTGGAAGCAGTTCAGAGAAATTTCACTAGGTTGATTCCTAGGATGAAGAGGTTGTCTTATGGGGAAAGGTTGAGGAGGTTGGGCCGATACTTATTGCAGTTTAGAATAATCAGAGGTGATCTTATTGAAGCATATAAGATTTTGAGGGGGCTTGACAGGGTAGGTGCTGAGAGGATGTTTCCCTTTGTGAGAGAATCTAGAACTAGGGGGCACAGTTTCAGAATAAGAGGTCTCCCTTTTAAGACAGAGATGAGGAGGGATTTCTTCCCTCAGAGGGTTGTTAATCTTTGGAATTTTCTACCCCAGACAGCAGTGGAGGCTGGGTCATTGAATATACTCAAGGCTGAGTTAGACAGATTTTTGATTTATAGGCGAGTCAAGGGTTATGGGGGCAGGCAAGAAAGTGGAGTTGAGGCCACAATCAAATCATCCATGATCTTATTGAATGGCGGAGCAGACTCGAGGGGCTGATTAGCCTACCCATGCTCCTATTTCTTATGTTCTTATGATTACAGTCCAGTAGAGTCTGTGGGGATGAAATCTGCAACTGCTCTGTTATACTTCCCCCGTAACTGCAACTAGCATTGCTGAAATGGTGGACATATGGGTAGAACCTCGACTCACCCCAAACATGACCATCAGGGCAAGGGGACAGGGTCTCCAAACATCAACAACCTACTCAAAGATCTGGCCTATAGTCAACACATGTGGCTAGTGAAGCCATTTTCAGACATTTACACTGTTTCCCTAGTGCTTCTGCCAGGCTCTCTTTCCAGACACTACCCCCTAGAGAATTTTGCTTAAACTCCAACAGGCCTGTAAAGCAACACACGATTTCCTACCCACAAATAAGTGAGGTCCCAATCACAGACATTACTCAGCTCACCAGTATTTAAATCAGTTGAAGGTCCAACAGAAAAATCTATGTTAATGCCTTTACTGTAGAACTGCCAGTTCTGCATTAACATAATTACAGCCTGAAAATTTGCAGTAACTCTATGTTTTCCTATTTCACCAAACATGTTAACCTGCAAAACTTGCAATTGAGAGTGATCATCCATCTGGTAATCAGTCTATTTTTGCAATAGGTTGTTTCAAAAAAAAGTTTAAATAGGGTAGCTATAATTCAGGGTTGGAAATTCTGATCACCCAAACCCACTCCACTGGTCAAAGTGCTGTGGATTGGACCATGAGTCCATTGATCCCCAGAAACATGGTCCCAATAGCAAATTGTAGAAAAGGGGTCATTAGCATAGTCAGGGAAGACCATTGGCACTTGAAAGGGCGCATTGTTGGCACAGACCCCAGGTTGACCACAGCTACTGTCAGCTGGCAAGAGTTGCACTTAGGCTTATTAAAGACATATCACAGAATCACAGAATCATTACAGTGCAGAAGGAGGGCATTTGGCCCATTGTGTCCGCACTGACTCTCGAAAAGAGCAATTCCCTCAGTTCCATTCCCCTGCCTTCTCCCCGTAACCCTACACATCCTTCCTTTTCATATAATTGTCTAATTCCCTTTTGAATGCTTCAACTGAACCTGTCTCCACCACAAGAAAGTTGGTGGTGTCGTATATAGTGAGGAAGAAAGCCTTAGATTACAGGAGGATATAGATGGGCTGGTAAGATGGGTGGAGAAATGGCAAATGGAATTTAATCCTGAGAAGTGTGAGGTGATGCATTTTGGGAGGACTAACAAGACAAGGGAATATGCAATGGATGGTAGGACTTTAGGAAGTATAAAGGGCCAGAGGGGTCTTGGTGTACTTGTCCATAGATCACTGAAGGCAGCAGCACAGGTAGATAAGGTGATTAGGAAGGCATATGGGATACTTGCCTTTATTAGCCGAGGCCTAGAATATAAGAGCAAGGAGGTTATGATAGAGCTGTATAAAACACTAGTTAGGCCACAGCTGGAGTACTGTGTACAGTTCTGGTCACCACACTTATGTTCACTAATGTCGTTTAGGGAAGGAAACCTGCTGTCCTTACCTGGTCTGGCCTACATGTGACTCCAGTCCCACAGCAATGTAGTTGACTCTTACATGCCCTCTGAAATGCCCTAGCAAGCCACTCAGCTGTACCTAACCACTACGAAGTCAATAAAAAAGAATGAAACCGGACGGACTACCCAGCATCAACCTAGGCACCGGAAACGACAACAGCAAACCCAGCCCTGTCGACCCTGCAAAGTCCTCCTTACTAACATCTGGGAGCTTGTGCCAAAGTTGGGAGAGCTGTCCCACAGACTAGTCAAGCAACAGCCTGACATAGTCATACTCACGGAATCAGACCTGACAGACAATGTCCCAGACAGTGCCATCACCATCCCCGGGTATGGCCTGTCCCACCGGCAGGACAGACCCAGTAGAGGTGGCGGCACAGTGGTATACAGTCAGGAGGGAGTGGCCCTGGGAGTCCTCAACATTGACACCAGACCCCATGAAGTCTCATGGCATCAGGTCAAACATGGACAAGGAAACCTCCTGCTGATTACCACCTACCACCTTCCCTCAGCTGATGAATCAGTACTCCTCCATGTTGAACAGCACTTGGAGGAAGCACTGAGGGTGGCAAGGGCACAGAATGCACTCTGGGTGGGGGACTTCAATGTCCATAACCAACAGTGGCTCGGTAGCACCACTACTGACCGGGCTGGCTGAGTCCTAAAGGACATAGCTGCTAGACTGTGTATGCAGCATGCGATAGACAGAGCTAAGCGATCCCATAACCAACGGATTAGATCTAAGCTCTTCAGTCCTGCCACATCCAGCTGTGAATGGTGGTGGACAATTAAACAACTAACTGCAGGAGGTGGCTCCACAAATATCCCCATCCTCAATGATGGGGAGCCCAGCACATCAGTGCAAAAGATAAGGCTGAAGCATTTGCAACAATCTTCAGCCAGAAGTGCCGAGTGGATGATTCATCTCAGCCTCCTCCTGAAGTCCCCAGCATCACAGATGCCAGACTTTAGCCAATTCGATTCACTCCGCGTGATATCAAGAAACGACTGAAGGCACTGGATACTACAAAGGCTATGGGCCCTGACAATATTCTGGCAATAGTACTGAAGACCTGTGCTCCAGAACTTGCCTCGCCCCTAGCCAAGCTGTTCCAGTACAGCTACAACACTGGCATCTACCCTGCAATGTGGAAAATTGCCCAGGTATGTCCTGTACACAAAAAGCAGGACGAGTCCAACCCGGCCAATTACCACCCCATCAGCCTACTCTCAATCATCAGTCAAGTGATGGAAGGTGTCATCAACAGTGCCATCAAGCGGCACTTGCTTAGCAATAACCTGCTCAGTGACGCTCAGTTTGGGTTCCGCCAGGGCCACTCAGCTCCTGACCTCATTACAGCCTTGGTTCAAACATGGACAAAAGAGCTGAACTCAAGAGGTGAGGTGAGAGTGACTGCCCTTGACATCAAGGCAGCATTTGACCGAGTATGGCATCAAGGAGCACTAGCAAAACTGAAGTCAATGGGAATCAGGGGGGAAACTCTCTGCTGGTTGGAGTCATACCTAGCGCAAAGGAAGATGGTTGTGGTTGTTGGAGGTCAATCATCTCAGCTCCCGGACATCACTGCAGGAGTTCCTCAGGGTAGTGTCCTAGGCCCAACCATCTTCAGCTGCTTCATCAATGACCTTCCTTCAGTCATAAGGTCAGAAGTGGGGATGTTCACTGATGATTGCACAATGTTCAGAACCATTCGCAACTCCTCAGATACTGAAGCAGTCAGTGTAGAAATGCAGCAAGGCTTGGACAACATCCAGGCTTGGGCTGATAAGTGGCAAGTAATATTTGTGCCACACAAGTGCCAGGCAATGACCATCTCCAACAAGAGAGAACCTAACCATCTCCCCTTGACATTCAATGGGATTACTATCGCTGAATCCCTCACTAGCAACATCCTAGGGGCTACCATTGACAAGAAACTGAACTGGAGTAGCCATATGAATACCGTGGCTACAAGAGCAGGTCAGAGGCTGGGAATCCTGTGGCGGGTAACTCACCTCCCGACTCCCCCAAAGCCTGTCCACCATTTACAAGGCACAAGTCAGGAGTGTGCTGGAATATTCTCCACTTGCCTGGATGGCTGCAGCTCCAACAACGCTCAAGAAGCATGACACCATCCAGGACAAAGCAGCCTGCTTGAGTGGCACACCATCCATAAATATTCACTCCCTCCACCATCGATGCACAGTGGCAGCAGTGTGTACCATCTACAAGATGCACTGCAGCAATGCACCATGGTTCCTTCGACAGCACCTTCCAAACCCACGCCCTCTACCAACTAGAAGGACAAGGGCAGCAAATGCATGGGAAAACCACCACCTGCAAGTTCCCCTCCAAGTCACACACCATCCTGACTTGTAACTATATCGCCGTTCCTTCACTGTCGCTGGGTCAAAATCCTGGAACTCCCTTCCTAACAGCACTGTGGGTATACCTACCCCACGTGGACTGCAGCAGTTCAAGAAGGCAGCTCACCACTACCTTCTCAAGGGCAATTAGGGATGGGCAATAAATGCTGGCCTGGTCAGCGACGCCCACATCCCATGAATGAAGTAAATAAAAATTATAGGAAGGATGTGATTGCACTGGATGGGGTGCAGAGGAGATTCACCGGGATGTTGCCTGGAGCATTTCAGCTATGAAGAGAGACTGGATAGGTTAGGGTTTCTTTCCTTAGAGCAGTGAAGACTATGGGGGGACCTGATTGAGGGCCATTGATAGGATAGATAGGAAGAAACTTTTTCCCTTAGCGGAGGGATCAATAAGCAGGGGGCATAGATTTAAGGTAAGGGTCAGGAGGTTTCGAGGGGATTTGAGGAAAATAAATTTCACCCAGAGGGTGGTTGGAATCTGGAACACACTGCCTGAAGGGGTGGTAGAGGCAGGAACCCTCACAACATTTAAGAAGTATTTAGATATGCACTTGAAATCCCATAGCATACAAGGCTACCAGCCAAGTGCTGGAAAATGGAATTAGAATAGTTAGATGCTTGATGGCCGGCACAGACACGATGGGCCGAAGGGCCTGTTTCTGTGCTGTATAACTCTATGACTCTATGACTTTGTGACATGCTCAGGCAGTACATTCCAGACCTTAACCACTCGCTAGTTGAATACGTTTTCCTCATGTCACTTTTGCTTCTCTTAGCAAATATTTTAAATCTGTGCCCTCTCATTCTCAATCTTTTCACGAGTGGGAACAGTTTCTCTCTATCTACTCTTTCCCAACCCCTCATGATTTTGAATACCTCTATCAAATCACCTCTCAGCCTTCTCTTCTCTAAGGAAAACAGTCTTAACTTCTCCAATCTATCTTCATATATCTTCATAACTGAATTCAGTTATGGGAGGAATTCCCGGGGTAGCCTAGGACTGGGCTGCTAACCCTCTAGGAATTAATGATAATCTCCAGGACAAAAAAAAAATTTCTTTTGGGCCTCCTTATCTCGAGAGACAATGGATACGTGCCTGGAGGTGGTCAGTGGTTTGTGAAGCAGCGCCCGGAGTGGCTATAAAGGCCAATTCTAGAGTGACAGGCTCTTCCACAGGTGCTGCAGAGAAATTTGTTTGTCGGGGCTGTTACACAGTTGGCTCTCCCCTTGCGCCTCTGTCTTTTTTCCTGCCAACTACTAAGTCTCTTCGACTCGCCACATTTTAGTCCCGTCTTTACGGCTGCCCACCAGCTCTGGCGAACGCTGGCAACTGACTCCCACGACTTGTGATCAATGTCACAGGATTTCATGTCGCGTTTGCAGACGTCTTTAAAGTGGAGACATGGACGGCCGGTGGGTCTGATACCAGTGGCGAGCTCGCTGTATAATGTGTCTTTGGGGATCCTGCCATCTTCCATGCGGCTCACATGGCCAAGCCATCCAGGACACCACTTTGAACAACAGGAGAGAAGTTATAGTACCATTCTGCATTTTCACTTCTTTAAATACTATTTCAATTATTATTATACCATTATTGGAGATGGAAAATTGGTAGTCAAGACTCATCCAATCCAATAACAACGGGTTGGATTTTATTTCGGTGGTCAGCATCCTGACATCGGGCCGGAAGGCAGGGGGGGCAAACCCGTCTCGGCCAGTTGCCAGGCTCCAGGCCGAATCCAATGGCGAGCAGTCAATTAACTGCTCACTGTCGGAGGTACTGTCCCCTTTAAGGAACAAGATGCCATCCCAAGAGCTACTGGCCAATCAGAGGGCCGGCAGCTCGGCAGTCCTAGCAGTGCCACTGGGAGCAATGGCCACTGCTGGTACTGCAGGAGACCTGGCGCAGCAGCTCGGGAGGAGACCCCAGGACACAGGTGAGTGGGGTTAGACTCGCTGGGACCAGTCAGGCAGACCCTGGCAAAGTGGGGGTGCATCTTCCAGCGAGAATAGCTCCTGCTGCCAGGAGGGTCCTCCATGGGCCACAGGGTGCTCAATCAGGAGGGCCCCCCTCCCCGCCCACAGAGCTCACCTAGGAGGTCGCCAGCTTTTACTGGGCAGCTTCCCCACGTGGCGGGGGACCCCCACCCCACACTGCTGGTATGCAATTAAGCAAATATAAATGCAGCATGATTCCAACTTTAAAAGATGCTGAAAATGCACAACAACCTCAGAATAAAGAAAAGACAGGTTAAAAAGACGATCTACGCATTGCTGTTTGTAGGGTCTTGCTGTGAAAAATTGGCTACCACCTTTTCCTATATTACCACAGTGACTACACTGATACAAAGGTACATCATTGTTTGTAAAGCCCTTTGGAATGTCCTCAGTTCACGAAAGGTGCTGAATAAATGCAAGTTCTCTCGTTTGAATAATTCTGTCTGATTCTTCATTAAACCAGTCTCTGTACAATCCATTAATCTGCCTTTTGGGCTGCTGATAGTTCCATTGCATATTTCTAGCAGTTTCTGCTTTCATTACAAAATCTGAAATTAGCTTGTATAAGCAGCCAGCACTTCAGTATAATAAACCTTCATTCTAAAAGCTCCTTTACACTAGAAATGGTTCCATAATTGACTAAAAAAGCAATTAAAAACTTCAGAATTTTGAAACAAAAACAGAAAATTTTTAAAACACACAGTCAACATCTGTGGAGAGAGCAGATAAGTTAATATTTCATGTGTAACCCTTCATTGGAACAGTTCCATCATTGAAATAAAAACAGAAAATGCTGGAAACGCCCAGCAGGTCAGTCAATATCTGTGGAGAGAGTTCATGGCCCAGGTATTTACTGGGTTGGGATTTCCAGTGGGCGGTGGTTCTGGTCTGGAAACCTGGAAGCTAAAAAAAACACAAGCGAGCCTAACATGGTCTCCCCAGCTAACCTGCTTCCCTCCCCTCGATGGGACCCACCCACCCCCTTGCAATTGGATTCCCCCCTTCACCCCAAAGCCAGCCTGATTGACAGGCTTGACTCCATTGGGTGGGAAACATTTCTGAAGAGGCCACAGCCCAGGAACATGAAGCATTCCTGCACCTTGAGGTAGAGATTGCAAGGTGGGGGCTGAGTACAGCATGATTTGGAGGGTTGGGCTGATTTCGGAGGGTTTGATAGAGAACAGGGGCAGAGATGGACGGGTTCAGAGATCGTGGGGGGCTTGGATTCAATTGTGGAGGGGTTCGATGGCCAGAGGGGATGGAAGTCAATCACAGGGAAAGAAGCAGGTTTGCTTGGAGGCTGCAGGAAAGTACTCTCCCTCCTCCTGGCCCACAAACAGTGCTGGAAAAGCATTTATCTCTTCCATGCAGCAGCCCACACCTCATTTTAGCTGCCGGATTTCATAAGGAAAGACAGCCGGCCGGATTTAAAGCTAGAAAATCTAAGGCATGCACTCTAGTTATAATATTTAGATGACCAACACACCACCTGGGAGTGTGGCTTTCCAAAATATCAAAGTGAGATCCATATAGATAAGCAATGGCAAAAACACATTGTGAAAAGTATGAACTGAGAGGTCACTCTGTTCTCAGCCACAGAAAATGTCTTATATCCAACGGCGTCAGCAAAAATTGAACTTTGCCACAAGTGCCATTTTTCATCCATGGCATGTAACAAAGCTTTGTTGAACTCGGCAAGGTTACCCACTCTTAAACAAAACTGTACAAGGTAACTGTCAAGAAAACCGCATATGCCAAATGAGAAATATTAATTTCATCAGTTAGAAACTTACATTAGACTTTAAATGGAAAAAAATCCTACAGTAACTTTTACAAAACTTGCAGCCAAGATGGTCACTGCAATTTGTATCTGAAATACTAGGAGACTGAACTGCAGACAGAAGTCTGAGAAGTCCTGGACCCAGAATGATGGCTTGCTTTAAGTAATTGAATTACTTAAGATTGCTTCATTAGCACAATAGTCAAGGTCATCCTGACACATTGGGCTGGATTTTACCTTAGGCAGGCAGGAATTGGTCGGTGGTGAACCCGCTTCTGCCTTGCCCGGGGATCCGTCCCACATTTTACGGGTCCCCAGGCTTTAATTATCTTGAGGCAGGACTTCCACCCGCTTAAGAGAGGAAGCCTTGCTTCAGTGAGCCGCCAGCTAATCAGCTACTTAGGGCCTTGATTGGCCTCAGGCGGGCCGGCGAGCCGTTTCCCACCTTTCTCCCCACCGTCCGACTGCCATAAAGTTGACTGGAGGCGGGAGCAGGGCAGGTAGGCCTCCCGCTCAATTTTATGCCGCCCCCATCCTCCCCCATGCCACCATCTGACCCACTGGGGCAGCATAAAATTCAGCCCATTGACTTTGGAAGAGCAAATGCCAACCCCCCCGCCCCCCCTCCCCGCATCCCGATGTAAATATTGGTATCCTTGAAGCTGTGGAGCCAATTCTGAACCTAGTATCTTATTAAAAACAAAGGGGATTGAGAGAATTATGTGATTCTATGTCCATCTCTGCAAAAACAGGAGCTTTGTTCCACCCACAGAAGACAAGAAATAACTGACACTGCAGCAGCAGAGAACGCTGTGTGTTTCCCTTTCTCTCTCCCTTGAAAATCTCTAGTTTGAAAACAGTCTGTGACTGTGGACCGTCCAAGCCTACAAACTTCTACAGCCAGCGACCAGGGGAAGAGAGCCAACTACAATTCTACCTTCAAGAAAACCCTGAGCAAAGCAGGCCAACCACAAAGTGCACTTTAACCAGCGACAACTTCAAGAATACAGCTTCAGCTGAGGACTACCGGATCATCCACTTCATAGACTGTGTATTGAAGTTCCATTTATTCTGGACTTTAATTTAACCACTAAATCTATTTTTCCCTCTGTAATCTATTTGTGCGTGTGTGATTCTCATGTGAATGTGTGCGTGAATGTGTAGCATATTTGTGTTAGTATTTTTAAATCGGGTTAGAGTGTTAAGCATAATAAACTTACCTCTTTCTTGTTTAAGCTCAATAAAACCTGTCTGATTGGTTCTTTCAAGATCACAGTAAAGGTAAAAGGAAAAGCAGTAGCCAAGGTGGTAGGCACAACCACTGTTTAAAAGGAATAAACCCTGTTGCAGTTAAACAAGAGGAAGGGTGAAAGGGGAGCCTGAGACCCACTCCTCACCTGGCCGTAACAGAAACCATGTTATATAAAGGGACCAGCAGCTTCCAGTTTGTGGGGTGTATAGGATGTCGATATCATTCGCATTTTGTGCTGAATTATTAAGTTCAGTTACAGGTTTTACCTATTAATTGGTATGTCACTTACTCCCTTATTTTTAAATACTTAATATTGTACAATCTTGAATTAACGAAAGGAAGTTCATCTACCCATCTTTGGTCCAATTCTGGATTTTGCAAATGATGGAGTTTCTCATTCCACTTTTAAGTTGCATTCAAATCTGTTCTTTGAAAAGTTATCACTCATTTATTATTCTAGTACTTCTCAGTCATGCAAGATATACTGTATACAACATCTAGATATTTTCCTGCCTTTGCAGTGGCCCTCCACCTTGTGCAGCGACCACCAACTCAATCAAGGCAGCCTCCCAGTGGCAAGCGAGGGTGCCATTGCAGCTGGAAGCTCATGGCACGAAGATGAAAGACTGTAACCACATCCATCACTACTCCTGCAGATGGGTTTCCCCTTCAGCCCAATCACCCTACTGGCTACAGGTCTCTTTATTTGAGGACTTCAATGCAGGCAACCCAGAACACCTCCATATTGAAGCACCCTCACATTCGCCTGCCTGCCTCCCTTACCCGGTGGGGCTGCTGGCCTGACATTGCTGCAGGCCCTCTGATTGGGCCTTCAGCCTGAGGAACCCACTCGCTGTCCTTAATTGGACGGCGAGTGCGGAGGCAGCTGTCTCCCAGAAGGTTGCGCTGGTGGGCTTGGGACCCCCATATGGGCCCATTTCAGGGTCCCGACACCTGCTGGAAAATCCAGCCCAAAGATTCAGGGTCACAGACTTCTCCCTAACCATTAGAAATGCAGATACAATTTAATTCAGGATGACTGTGGTGGTCAGATTTTGGTCTCAGTTGGGTTGAAGTCCCTTGTTGTCACCAACGCTTCGTCCAGCTGCCCAGTTAAGAATAACTGACTTTCCTCCTTTAATAAAAACAAGTGAATCAGATAGGTGTCAAACTTGTTATTGCCTAAACAGGAATCTGGTGCTTAAGCAAATCAGTTATTTGTCCGTTGGTGGGTATTTTCATTTTTGTGTCTGAATATATAGATAGATCATAGGTATAACGATAGATATATTTTGGATAGATAGATAGCTAAACAGATAGATAGGTAGATAAATCAAAACTTTTTTTTAAAACTCTATTTATGTTAATGAAAAACAACAAAATCCACAACAGGAAGTTATTACAAACAGTTACACAACCACATCTGTAGAAGCAGAAAATATGCCTTTGACCTAACTTCCAAAATAGGCTATCAACATGCACTCTACTTCCTCAGTGGTGTTGCCATGCTGACATGAAACCAAACTGATGGCAAATATAGTTGATATAGCATAAATAGAAAAAAAATGTATTAATAGCTTTCTAATTTAATCCAACTTCACAGAAATATTTTGGATCCAATCCAATGAGATGATATAAAATAACTGAGGATGTTACCAAATAACATAATCCACTAGGAATCATTTTTAAATGTAAGTTTGTTAAAATCGCATCCAATAAAGGTCACTTCTCTCATCCATTCAATGGAATTCAGGTAGAGACTGAAAAACATCTCAGAAAAATAATGACTTAACAGCATAAGGGAAGAAATGCTGTTTTGGCGATAGGAATAATTTTGCTGAAATTGATCTCAAAAGCTGTTGGAGAGCTCTGAGTCACTATTTAAATCCACAACATTTATATGGTATGCACATGAGTCATCCTCAATAAATTCTGGGAGTCTTGGAACATCTGTGAAACCGTAAATTGAATTTTAACACCCTAAATGAACAGTGAATTAGATTCATTGTTCAGTGCGTGATAAGAATCCTTCATTTTTAATGAATTAACCATTCCTACAGTGCTGTAAGAATGTTCTAGTTATGAAAAATTGTGACAGGATCATTGTTAAAAACAGACCTGTACTACAGAATGTGATTCACAAATACTTTAGAATTTAATGCTCTAATTTTGCTCACAACTGAAATGCAGCCTTCAGACTCACTTCATCTTCAGATGGATTGCTGAAGAAGAATTTTTTTTGAAAGTTATTATTGAAAAAAAGCATGACAACCTCATTAATTTGTTCTCTCTCAGTTCATAAATGCATAAGACAATGTTAAATAGTTATGAGAGTTAAATGCTGCCAGCACTCCCTGCCCAGACTCACACTTGAAGAATGGTGTTTTGGGTAAGCCACTGGAGGCTGCAGCCTTTGGAATCATCCACCAATGTAAGTCACAGGGGTCAATCTTCACTTTCTGGTGATAGTGTAAACCGTGTGTAGCAAGTCGGCAGTCTGTTTGACATCGCTCCTGAATTTTACATGCAACGGAATCAGTGGAAATAAAAATCGGGAGAAATGTAAGACAGGCTGCTGACTCACTACTAACTTTTTTTTTCGTTTCATGGGATGTGGGCGTCGCTGGCTAGACCAGCATTTATTGCCCATCCTTAATTTCCCATGAGGTGGTGGCGAGCTGCCTTCTTGAACTGCTGCAGTCCATGCGGGGTAGGTACACCCACAGTGCTATCAGGGAGTTCCAGGATTTTGACCCAGCGACAGTGAAGGAACAGCAATATAATTCCAAGTCAGGATGGCTTGGAGGGGAACTTGCAGGTGGTGGTGTTCCCATGCATCTGCTGCCCTTGTCCTTCTAGGTGGTCGAGGTCATGGGTTTGGAAGGGGCTGCCTGAGTAGCTTTGGTGCGTTGCTGCAGTGCATCTTGTAGATGGTACACAATGATGTCACTGTGCGTCGGTGGTGGAGGGAGTGAATGTTTGTAGATGGGGTGCCAATCAAGCAGGCTGCTTTGTCCTGGATGGTGTCAAGCTTCTTGAGTGTTGTTGCAGCTGCACCCATCCAGGCAAGTGGAGAGTATTCCATCACACTCCTGACTTGTGCCTTGTAGATGGTGGACAGGCTTTGGGGAGTCAGGAGGTGAATTACTCACCGCAGGATTCCTAGCCTCTGACCTGCTCTTGTAGCCACGGTATTTATATGGCTATTCCAGTTCAGTTTCTGGTCAATGATAACCCCCAGGATCTTGATAGTGGGGGATTCAGTGATTGTAATGCCATTGAATGTCAAGGGGAGTTTGTAACTGGTTTACACTATCGCCACAAAGTCAAGATCTACCCCATTATCCCCAGGAGAGGATAGAATGAGAACATTTTTTTAAAGGAACTAATTGAAACTGGAAGCATTTCATTATAGAGAAACAATCGCTAAATTTGATGAAGAGTAAGATAAGACCAGAGACAAGTTAAAGACTAAACTCCAAACATGCTTTTTTTATTTACAGCATTTTATGGATAATGAAGTAATTTTTAATTTTATTTTTCACTTCAGTAGGATGGGAATTTTCTTTACACGAACACTACAATTTGCACGTTTGTTTTCAATTCAGACTCTACCATGAATTGCCTTGGAATGTTTAACTATGTTAAAGGCACTAGCTAAATGTATGTTGTTGTTGTTGAATTAGTTATTTCTGTAGTACTGAAAGGGTTTTAGTTGTAAAAAAAATTGTGACAGAATCATTGTTAAAAACAGACCCATGAAATAGAAAACATTAATCTAAATGGCTCACAAAGGCAATGAGCAGTTGGGTTTTGGCTGATTGTGAGTCACACCCTGAATGGTGTGGATTTAATTAGTGACTCAGTCCAGCAGCAGCTTTTGAAGTCAATGGAGCAAAGCATTCTCAACACTAAAACTGCATGTATGCCTTCTGAATCCTGTTGAACAAATTTTCCTCAGCTGGTTGTTCGATATGTATCTGAATTCAATTAAATGAATGGAAGAAATGGTTTTTATTAGATGACATTAAAAAATAAACAATTATTCTCAGTGGCTTACCTTGATTGACTGTTTTCTCAGTTATTTGTTGTGATCCTCAAGAGATAAGTTAGGAGATTGAGTATATTGAGTATAGATTGAAATATAAGAAGTATAATTGAAATAATTTTAACTCATCTCTGAACATGAAATGGCAGAATTTCTGTTTGGAGCACTGAGCAGCAGCGTGATGCAGATTGCATCAGTTTATCTCCCAATGCAAGCACACAGAGATAACTTCACGGTATTTTCCAAGGTCCTCTCATTGAAATAAATGAAGCAGGATGGCCAGCATTAATTGGGCCATGAGAGTGGAAGCTGGGCCTGAGGTCAGAATACCCATTGCAGCAGCACAAATCAGCTGCTGCAGCTTTAAAAAAGGTCTGCATTTCCTGTGCATTAAAGGAAATTGCTTGTCATTTTATTCTTTACTAGATTTTTAAAGGTGTCATTATGTTAAAGGTGCATTGTGAATACCCCATTTTCGTTGCTGTTCATAACGCATTACAATAATGAAAATCTTTCTGTTATGACCAGGTGAGAAAGGGGTCTAGGGTTCCCTTTCAGCCTTCACCTAGTCTTACTGTAACAGGGTTTTATTTTTAAACACACTGTGTTTTAACTCCCCCTTGGTGAATCCTTGTTCACCGCTTTCCAATTATAAGGCAAAGAAATGAGCACAAACAGGCTTTCTTAGGTTTAAAGAAGAAAGGTGAAATTTTTATTAAACTTAAACTTGAACTCTAACTCGGTTAACGCCTACAGATACACAACGCACCCACGCTATCATGCATACATGCTACACACATGCTGAGAGGGACAGAAAGAGTAGAAGAAAAATAAAGTGGAAAAGTTTGAGGCTATATCAGAAGAGTTGTTATTATGGTTTTTCGAGCTCACTGCAGAGTTCTTGTTTGTAGGTAGGTCTTGCTTTTCATTGGGGCCCAGTATTCTTCTTAAACCTTGTTCACTGTAGGAGACTTTCCTCTCTTGGGTTTCGTGTGTCTTCAGTCAGTTTTTGCAGTTCTGTGAGAAAGAGATGGGAGCAGACAGGAGAGGTCTTTTCAATCCAGGAGCCAACAGCTTTCTGCCAGTTCAAACACTGTCTCGACAATTTAAAACTCCCCAAGTTGGCCAGCAGAATAGTCATGTGACCATTTCTGGCTTTGTGTATTGTGTGGGTCAAGGAATGGTCCTTTGTCTACAAATACTATCTGTTAATATGCAAAAATGTCTTTCCAGCCAGGGGCCTGGCAACCCCTTGTAACAGGATTTCTCTTCTTCCCAGCAACAATTTGAAATTTAATGTCCATGTGGCAAAATTACTGTGCTCCATTCTTGGCAGGTGGGGGCCTGCATGACAGTTTCGAAACACATTAATGGAGCATTGACATATTGGGGCTATTAATGCAATTTGACGATTGAGCACCCTTATTATATGGCACGGATTTACATGATTGAGGTGTACATAATTATGAGGAGCATTGATAGGATAGATAGGAAGAGACTTTTTCCCTTAGTGGGGGGATCAATAACCAGGGGGCATAGATTTAAGGTAAGGAGCAGGAGGTTTCGAGGGGATTTGAGGAAAACAAATTTCACCCAGAAGGTGGTTGGAATCTGGAACACACTGCCTGAAGTTATGGTAGAGGCAGGAACCCTCACAACATTTAAGAAGAATTTAGATGAGCACTTGAAACACCACAGCATACAAGGCTACGGGCCAAGTGCTGGAAAATGGGACTATAATAGTTAGGTGCTTGATGGCCGGCACAGACATGATGGGCCGAAGGGCCTGTTTCTGTGCTGTATAACTCTATGACTCCACACCAGTCCAGATGAACACAGGGAAAAGCAAACAATAGCACCTAAGCGTCTGTCAATCAGCTGCATGCAAGGCTCATCAAAGCCTCCAAATATTATGCTAACCAGGAGTCCTTCCCAGAAATTAGCTGGAGTGTCAACCAGTGCTCCAAATTTCCAAGTACCTGTTTCAATTAGGTGCTGAGTGGGAGGCTGTTGTGTATCCAGAGTAAAACTAACATGAGGTCCTTACAGCAATGAGAAGCTTTTTTTGTTGTCTGATGCAATATAAATGAGATGCGTGGAGTTCAAGTAGTTGAAGATCTCAAAAAGGTTTATTAAACAGCTCACAACTATATACAGTACAGAGCTATCTATTTGTCGGTCTTGCCTCTTGGTGTTACAGCACAGAGAGAGAGACTGGCATGTAGTCACATGACTGCATCCTGGCACTTGGCTCATTAGCATTCTAAGATCTTAAAGGTACATTACTCTTAAAGGCAACACATACTGGGACCAGCCATGTTGGAAACTTTATTTTACACCTCCCAATAGAGAGGGCAGCCAAGAGCAGCAGAGAGGCAGTATATAAAAGATATTACAATATACTACACTCCCTCCCCACTTAAAAAAAAACAACTTACATATCAAATGTTGCATGTACATAATTTCCCAGAATACAATAACAATACCCCAAAATTTAACAGGTTGGGTTGCGCGTTTGTTACTGTAATCACAATGAAAACATGTAACCAATATTTCCAGAGTAATTTATATGTTAAAAAAATTGTTTTTCCTAACACCAGTATGTCTTTAACAAAAATATCATTGACAAGAAGTAATGAAAAGAACAATTTATTTTTTTCTTCCTTCCTACATACTTTCAATTAACCTATCTGGCTTCTTTCTCTTTCTGTCTAGGTATCATCTTTCATTTCCATTGCTTGATTCTGCTCTCTCAACATCTCAGACTGTGTCGACCCTGAACTTTGACTTTGACTACCAACTCCACTTAATGGTTGAGACTGTGAAATTGATTGATTAGTCTCAATCAAAGACTCTGACTCACTTTGCTCTACCAATGAATTCTGTGATACCAGCAAACTTTCATTCTGACTTTCTTTTGGGACTGTACGATCTTGGACTATAGGAGGTTTCTCATGCTCTCCCTTTGTTAGATTTCTTCTCTCAAATGATCTACATGACACTGATGGAGTCTCTCTCCAATCTTCGCTAGATATGTGAATGCACCTAGTCTTTTTACAACAACTCCAAACACATACTTCTCCTTATCACTTTGGTGGTTTTTCACCATTACCTTCTGCCCAGTACTGAACTCTCTACATTTCATGCCTTGAGTATCATGACTCATCTTCACTCTGTCTTGCTTTTCTCTTTGCTATTGACATCTGGCATAAGCAAACTAAACCTTGTCCTTGGAGCATGTTTAAACACTAACTCATAAGGTGAGCAACCTGTTGTAGACTGTGGGGCTATTCTGTAAGAAAACAGAAAATTGTCTAGCCAGTGTTAAAGAGAAACATGGAAATTACTGCCTAGCTTGTCGCCTAGCAAATACGTCTGCAAAGACTTCACAATTTGCATACTTCTTTCGGCAGCACTGTTCGATGCTGGGTGATACAAAGGTATAAGAGTGTGCTTGACTCCATTCTTACTCACAAATATTTCAAACTCTTCTGACATAACCTCTGGACCATTATCTGGCACCAACACTTCTGGCAACCTATAAATTGCAAAGCAACTTCTCAAAAGCTCAATAGTTTTGGCACTTGTGGTATGGGGCATAAACTCAACATTTATCCACTTGCTATATCTATTGACCAAAACAAAATACTCTTTACCTTCCACATCAAAGAAATCGACATGTACTCATTCCCACAGTTTACTTATGTTTGACCATGGAATGAAAGGAACCTTGGTTGGATCATTTCTCATTCTGAGACACACTTCATAACTTTTCACCAACTTTTCAATATCTCTATCTACTTTTGGATACCAAAAATAGCTTCTTGCTACTGCTTTCATACAGACTATTCCTGTGTGCTCTTAAAGTTCCTCTAACACTCTCTCCCTAAACCTTGACAGAGTAATAGCTCTTAAACCCCATAGGAGATAGCCTTAATCTACATTTAGTTCATTTCTACATGTAAAATACTCCTGCAATTTCTCATCATCACACTTTTTAGACCAGCCATTCATGGCATAATTGAATACTTTACTGAGCACCACATCTTTGAGAGTTTCTTCAAAAATTTCTCTGGCAGACACTGGCATGTCATTTGTGTATGTAATTTATAGGTAACTCATTTGCTGCAATTGAATCAATCTTTAGTTCTTCAATGTCAGATATACTCTGACTGATCGCTACTGTTAATAACTTGGCTCAATTTAAATGTATGTTCTTAAGCCAATTTCTTCCCATCAGAGAGATTTTGTTCCCTCCTGTGACTACCAATGACAAATAAGAGGATGTATCATTGTATTCCACCTCAACACCCACTTCACCTAATACTGGAAACTGTTTTTAGAATAACTAGCCAGTTTCACACCAGTATTTCATAAGGGAATGTGGCTTAAGGACTTCTTGTACTCTCCTTCCGAAGTAACAGACATTGCTGTGGCTATATTGACGATGAAAGTATGTTGTGAGTCTTCGACTTTCATTTTTACTGTGGGCACTGGAATTATATCTTTAGCCCTTTTTCTCTTAACTTCCATGTTCTGTTTTTCTTGCTCTCTGATTGAGTACAACTATTGATCTTACTGCTCGATAACATTAACTTGTTTCCATATCTATCATGTGCGTATTCAAAGACTTGCAGGAGCCTGATCTAGCTTTAAGTCCACCACGTCCTTGACCTGGTTCATTGTTGCGACCTGGAGCTTTTCCACACCCTGGAGCATTACTGTTTCCTCTACTCCTGCATGCCATCTGGATAGGACCAACTTTCCCACAGGCATAGCACTTTGACTGTAAATGGGAACATTTGGATGGTTGTTGGCTACCATGGCAATGATAGCATCTAAATTTCTGTCTATGAACTTGGCTGCCCGGTTCCTGCTCAAATCCGGTGGACCTCCCCCGCTGACTCAGCAAAAGAACTTCCCTGCAATCTGCAGCTGTCACTTCCTGCCATTTCCAGCCTCATCGCTGGCCTCCTTTCACATTAGCTTATTGCAGATACACAAAAGCTTGACCTGAATTTTACTGTTATTTAGACCTCCAACAAATGCATCTCTCAGGTTGACTTCTAATTTAGCACCATAACACAGTGACAAGAAAGTTTCTTTAACTCAAAAGAAAATAATATGCAATAGACTCATTTGGCAACTGCTTCCTTCTACAAAATGCAAGTCACAGCACAATTCCATTCTTAGTCAAGCTATGAGTCCAGAATCTCATTAATTTCAGAATAGTCCAAAGTACTGAGGTCTCATGGGCAACATTGGGTTAACACCACCTCAAATGCATCAAGCCCCATCATGGTGAGGAAAGCATTCTCCTTATCCTCATCTAGGATTGCAGCTTGCAGCCAGATGTGTAACCTTCATTCGTAATTACACCAATCCTCTTTGTTAGGGTTGAATCCCCCATTGTCCCAAAATATGTCTTCAGTGCCATATTTTTAAAATCATGTACTCACTGATTTGCAGCTGAACATGAATTGCAGACACACGAAGCAATCTTCAAATTGCTCAAACTTCCTCAAAATTGACTTTGGGAGTTCCAAAAAATGTGTCAGAATGTTCTTCAGACTGTAATCTCTCAAATGAAATGCAAAAGAAAATCCCATCCTCTCGTTATTATGTTTCTGTAGTGTATTCAGAGTAAATCTAACATGAGGTCCTTGCTGGGAGCAGCGATGTTGGAAACTTTATTTACACCTCCCAACAGGGAGGACAGTTGAGAGCAGCAGAGAGGCAGTATACAAAAGATATTACAATATATCACAGAGACCCCACTCATTGTAGCTCCACCCTGACTCAAATAGCCACTTTTCACAAGGGATCCAATGTCCAATTCTTCAATGGAAACCGTGTCATGCAAAGCAAGAGGTGCCAGCCTGCAACACCCTTTGCTGGCTACTGGTGCCTAACGTCCCAGCTGCCGATCGCCATGGCACTCCCAGCACATCATGCGTTGTATACAAGGTACTCTGCAAGCATATCTACGAGCTGGACTTGCATTAATGTGTGAGGATGTTTCATTCTGACGCATGAACAGCAGTAACTGAGGAAAGGCAGTGCCAGTGAGGCTGCACTGGGAGAGCATTATCCATCCCGTTGTTTCATCTTTCCAGATCATTAAATAGTCCAAAGGACAAATTGAGCTGTATTTTGAATTTAAGCCTAAATTTTCTGAGTATGTACAGAGAGCAGGAATCTTGCCAGCACATGCAGAAAAGCGTGGGTGCTGTACCAATTTTTCATTCATTTGTGTGCAATATCATAAGCGATGATCCCACAATTCTCTATTACTAGTTAGAATCAGACAATGTTCTTCGGTGCCAACACATAATCAGAAATTTATTTCCATAAATCTTACCCACAGAATAACAGAACACGCCTGACTCAGTCACTGCTCCCGAGCTCCCACAGTGTTTGCTGTGGGGTCATTTAGGTGAATGAGTGCAGCAGAAGCATCAGCACTGATGAGGCAAATGGGGGCAAGTAGATTTAAGTGGGGTCCGTTTTCACCCAGATATGTACATAATGCTATGCTATGTCCAAGCTATTTTTTTAATAGCGGTGAGCAATTTTACTTTTTAAGCCAATTAAACCTTTAAAAATATGCCAATCATCCAGTGGTGGCATTTCCTGTCTGAACACCAGGAATTTTCTGAAGTCATTGAATGTCCATTCAAAATGAGTACTGCAACGTCATCCATTTGAATATTGGACTTTTAAAGGGGTGTGCCATTATTAGCTATAGGGCATTATTTTGCAGTAATACTTATTGAGTTTTTAAATATATTGTTTCTGTTGTATTTAACATTGCTTTTGATTGCAACCTAGTTTTTGCAATTTATAGATTTAATTGCAGTCTTTCTTTCCAGTGCAAATAGATATAAATGGTTATGATATAGTTGCGATTCCAGAGACATGGCTGCAGGGTGACCAAGGATGGGAACTGAACATCCAGGGGTATTCAATATTTAGGAAGGACAGGCAAAAAGGGAAAGCAGGTGGGGTAGCATTGTTAGTTAAGGAGGAAATCGATGCAATAGTTAGGAAGGATATTGGCTTTGAAAATCTGATGTGGAATCTGTATGGGTGGAGCTAAGAAGCACCAAGAGGCAGAAAATGTTGGTGGGGTTGTCTGTAGGCCCCCAAACAGTAGTGGAGATGTAAGGAATGGCATTAAACAGGAAATTAGAGATGCATGCAATAAGGGTACAACTGTAATCATGGGTGACTTTAATCTACATATAGATTGGTCAAACCAAATTAGCAATAATACCGTGGAGGAGGATTTCCTGGAATGTGTACGTGATGGTTTTTTAGACCAATAGATTGAGGAACCAACTAGAGAACAAGCTATCCTAGACTGGGTATTGTGCAATGAGAAAGGATTAATTAACAATCTTGTTGTGTGGGGTTCCTTGGGGAGGAGTGACAATAACATGATAGAATTCTTCAATAAGGTGGAGAGTGAAGTAGTTGAATCCAAAACTAAGGTCCTGAATCTAAATAAAGGAAACTACAAAGATATGATGCGTGAGTTGGCTATGATTGATTGGGGAACTTTACTAAAAGGGTTGACTGTGGATAGAAAATGGATAATATTTAAAGAACGTGTGCATGAATTACAACAATTATTCATTCCTGTCTGGCACAAAAATAAAACTGGAAAGGTGGCTCAACTGTGGCTTACAAAAAAAATTAGGGATAATATTAGATCCAAAGAGGAGGCATATAAAATTACCAGAAAAAGCAGCAACTCTGAGGATTGGGAGCAGTTTAGAATTCAGCAAAGGAGGACAAAGGTTAATTAAGCGTGGGAAAATAGACTATGAGAGTAAACTTGTGAGAAACATAAAAACTGACTGTAAAAGCTGCTATAAATATGTGAAGAGAAAAAAATTAGTGAAGACAAATGTAGGTCCCTTACAGTCAGAAACAGGGGAAATTATAATGGGGAACAAATAAATGGCAGAACTATTAAACACATACTTTGGTTCTGTCTTCATAAAGGAGGACACAAATAATCTCCCAGAAATGTTAGGGAACCAAGGGTCTAATGAGAGGGAGGAATTGAAGGAAATCAGTATTAGTAAAAAAAAAAGTGCTAGGGAAATTTATGGGGTTAAAGGCTGACAAATCCCCAGGGCCTGATAATCTACATCCCAGAGTACTAAAGGAAGTGGCCCTAGAAATAGTGGATGCATTAGTGGTCATCTTCCAAAATTCTATCGACTCTGGAGCAGTTCCTACAGATTGAAGGGTGGCAAATGTAACCTCACTATTTAAAAAAGGAGGGAGAGGAAAAACAGGGAATTACAGACCAGTTAGCCTTATATCAGTAGTGGAGAAAATGCTAGAGTCTATTATAAAGGACGTGATAGCAGAACACCTGGAAAGCATAAATGGGATTGGACAAAGTCAGCATGGGTTTACTAAAGGGAGTACTGGAATTTTTTGACGATGTAACCAGTAGAATAGATAAGGGAGAACCAGTTGATGTGGTGTATTTGGATTTTAAGAAGGCTTTTGATAAGGTCCCGCATGAGAGGTTAGTGTGCAAAATTAAAGCACATGGGGATAAAATACTGACATGGATTGAGAATTGGTTGACAGACAGGAAACAGAGAGTAGGAATAAACGGGTCTTTTTCCAGGTGGCAGGCAGTGACTAGTGGGGTACTGCAGGGATCAGTGTTTGGGCCCCAGCCATTCACAATATATATTAATGACTTGGGTGAGGGAACTAAATGTAACATTTCCAAGTTTGCGGATGACACAAAGCTGGGGGGGAATGTGAGCTGTGAGGAGGATGCAAAGAGGCTCCAATGTGATTTGGATAAGTTGGGTGAGTGGGGGTAAATGCATGGCAGATGCAGAATAACATGGATAAATGTGAGGTTATCCACTTTGGTTGTAAAAACAGAAAGGCAGATTATTATCTGAATGTTGATAGATTGTGAAAGGCGGAGGTGCAACGAGACCTGGGTGTCCTTGTTCACCAGTCACTGAAAGCAAGCATTCAGGTGCAGCAAGCAGTTAGGAAGGCAAATGGCATGTTGGCCTTCATTGCAAGAGGATTTGAGTACAGGAGCCAGGATGTCTTACTGCAGTTATACAGGACCTTGGTGAGACTACATCTGGAGTATTGTGTGCAGTTTTGGTCTCCTTATCGGAGGAAAGATGATCTTGCCATGGAGGGAGTGCAAAGAAGATTTACTAGGCTGATTCCTGGGATGGTAGGATTGGCATATCAGGAGAGATTGGGTCGACTAGGCCTATATCCTCTAGAGTTTAGAAGAATGAGAGGGGATCTCATTGAAACCTATAAAATTCTAACAGGACTGGACAGGTTAGATGCAGGAAGGATGTTCCTGATGGCTGGGGAGTCCAGGACCAGGGGTCACAGTCTCAGGATAAGGGGTATGCCATTTAGAACCGAGATGAGGAGAAATTTCTTCACTCAGAGGGTGGTGAACCTGTGGAATTCTCTGCCACAGAAGGCAGTGGAGGATGTTCCCAAGTCATTAAATATATTCAAGAAGGAGATAAATATATGTCTTAATGCCAAAGGGATCAAGGGATATGGGGAGAAAGCAGGAACAGGGTACTGAATTAGACGATCAGCCATGATCTTTTTTGAATGGTAGAGCAGGCCTCAAGGACCGAATGGTCTAATCCTGCTCCTATTTTCTATGTTTCTATGCTTCCATTTGAGTCTTGTTGGCAGCTGCAATTGAACTTGTCACTATTCTGAAAATGAGTATCTTTCCAGGTCTACATCTGTATTTGCTTATTATAGAGATTTGAGAAGGAATGAGACTAAAATGCATTCACAAGTGTCATTCTAAACATAATCAAGCCCCCTCAGATTTGGACATATCTTTGTGCTCTTTGTAGATGCTGTGATGGGGGAATCGAAGGTTCCTATGAAAGGACAAGCTCGATGAGATAAATGACCTCCCTTTATCAATACTTTGTGATCTTTGCAGAGTTTGCACTTTGACACACAAACAATTACAGAAGTAGAAACACATTTGCACTGTACATTGAATATTTCCTGTTCTTTCCGCATAGGTCAAATTGCTGATTGAATGGTTAGATAGGCTGCTGTAGAAATATTTGCAAATTGGCCAATTTTATCAGCAATTAAATTTCCAGATCCAAGTATAATCCAGGCAAAGGTCTGGAGTTTCTGCTCTGATGCATTGTTTTCTCGAGTGCATTTTGCCCGTATCATGGAAGTTCAAACACAAATTACGTTCAACACAAATTAAGATTCCGCAATTGTTTGTGCTACTTTAAAAAACATTACAGCAGAAGCCAGCCCCACCCACAAAGTTAGTCATGCCCCAGAGCGAATTAACCATCTGTTAATTGTACTTGTTTGTGGGCCTTCAAGTAGGCTGTAAAAATTAAGCTGGAATATTTCGGTGCAAGGGCACTAATGGGCACATTTTAAAAGCTTTGGAAGTTATTTTTTATTTTTACTAAGAAATTGACCACTCATTTTCCGTAATTTAAAATCAGGTTATTCACAGGTGGTGAACTAGACATTCTGATTTCAAATACTTATTTTTTTATGAAAAACCCATTTTCAGCTGCATCTAAAACCAAGTTACTACTCTTAAATATATAAAGGAATATATTTTAAAGTAAAAACATTTTTTCTTTAAATTGCATTCTAAAACACTGCACCAATTGTGCTGGTTCGCGGCAGGTTTTACATTCAGAAGTAACCAAATGAGTCTGAATGGAAACTTGAGAGAAAAAGAATTCTTAAAACTGGTGCAGTTTTGGGCACAATTTGTGCCAGGATCGTCGATTGTGCCCAAAGTGGAAATTTACCCCTAATTGTTTTATCCTGATTCAACTATTAGTGAGCTGTCCTGATTCAGTCATTCATTCTAATGCCAGTTACATGCATGCCAACCCTTCATGGTTTGCAAATAACGGTTGTCATTGACAGTCAGTGTTTGGATCCTACTCCCACGCTGCCTGCACATTTAGCTTGTAATCAGGAAGGATTTGTACATTCTGCACTCCTCCAAGATTGCCTCATGAGTCACCATGACTCAAGTCTTCCATGCATTTGTAACATGCGATATGTTCCCTGCACATGGTGGAATAGGTCAGCAGGCAGAGAAGGAGAGAACCAAGTGGGAGGCCATAGAGAGACTGCAATCATAATTTGATGTTTATTTTCTATAACCCCATCTCTGAGCATGTTGCCAAGAGGTTTGATATGCATCAGAGTTCGAGGACTATTGAAAAAAAATTTTTTTAAACCGCCAGATGCAAGCTGGAGTTAGATCCTGGAAGGAGAAAAGGTGGAGGGGTATTGGAAAGAGCTGGCATACGCAAGAAAAATTGTATTATGAAGCTCAATGAAAAGTTAGAAAATTGGCCAGAGCTGATAGGCAATGTCAGAAGGGAAAGCATTCACGGGTAATCCTGGTTTTGTCAAACATCTTTTTTCTCAGAAATCATGTATTCAACTGAAGGTCTCACCACTTACAGCTAGAGGATTCACATCAATTATTGTCTGCATTTTATCTACTTTACACCCAATGTCTCCTTGTATGTGTTTGTGAAAGTCAGTGAGGATGTAGACATCACATGTTTTGCAGAAGTCATCCACAAACCACTTTGGTTCCTTTACAATGCACAAGCACTGTCACTTCCCAAGTCTCCCTCAGTCAATGAGAATCAAGATTGGACTTCAACTGCAATCTAGGCAAGGACGACAGCTTAGCAATTAAATTGTTGTTTGGATGAAATAAATCGACCAACTTTTGGGATCTACAGATTATAGAAAATGGGATATGTTTATTGTTTGTAATTTTTTATCAGCATTTGAGATTTGGCTCTGGGATTTTAGCACTCTCTGCTGTGGCTTGGCTGACATGAAACCAGCCTAGGATTGAAGGAAGTAGGTTGAAAGCAGGTGGACAATGAAAGAAGTATGGTTACCAGGTACAGGAAATGGGATACAGACCATACGTCTTGGCAGAGCTACATATGTCCCTTTCTGGTGGAACACTGATTTGGAAAACATAACATAATCAACAACAGGTAGATAGGCTGCAAAGAACCAGTGCTCTTTCAAGGTGAAATGCAAACATTACCAGTACCACACCATCTCCTGGCTGAGAGTAGTTAATCAGCCACAGGGAGATCCTGCTCTACACTCCAAGTGCAGCTCCTCCCTGAGCACCTAGCAGAGACTGGGTAGTAGAAGAGAAGAAGAGGCTTTTCACTTACTCCATCCATGTCAGCTATAGCTTAGTGGGTAGTAATGTTGCCTCTGAGTCAGAAAGTCATCAATTCTAAGTTCCCTCCAAGGACTTGAGCACAACATCTAGGCTGACACACCAACATAGCACTGAGAAAGCTGCACTGTCAGAGGTGCTGTCGTTTGGATGTTGAACCGAGGCCCTGTCTGCTCTATTAGGTGGATTAAAAGATTCCATTGCACTATTCAAAGAAAATCAGGGGAATCCGCATGGTATCCTCGCTCCAGGAGCAAGTAAGGAACCTGCTGCTGTGTTTTGGGACTGTGGGAGGGTGGGGTCCAATGCCCAACCCCATGGTTTTATGATCCCGGGGTGGTCGGACCACTGATACAGAAGGGGATCTGATCTCCAACCATGGGGCGGGGGGGGGGGGGGGGGCAGAAGGGGAGGGGCCAATCCCAGGAGTGGTTCGGATCCCCAATTCTTGGGGTGGAAGGTGGGGAGTCCAATTCCAGCGGGGAAGGTGGAGGGGGTCAGATGCCTAGTCCTAGAAGTGGGGGTTGGATACCTGGTCCCAGGGGTGGGGGGGAGGGGTTCCATTGGCAGGGAGGAGGGTATGCTTGAGGAGCCAGGGAAAAGCTCCTGCTCCTCCTGGCCCACAAGCGGTGAAGACTGGAACTGAGCACAGTACTCTAAGTGTGGGCTAACCAAGGTTCTGTACAAGTTTAACGTAACTTGTCTGCTTTTCAATTCTACTCCTGGAGAAATGAAACCCAGTACTTTTTTTTTTAAATGGCCTTATTA